>NC_060181.1:95396776-95431776 GCF_021184085.1 Oncorhynchus gorbuscha | reverse complement strand
CAACAGAACAACTGAACTAAACAACAGAACAACTGAACTAAACAACAGAACAACAGAACAACTGAACTAAACAACAGAACAACTGAACTAAACAACAGAACAACTGAACATCTGAAATGAACAACAGAACAACTGAACATCTGAAATGAACAACAGAACAGAACAACAGAACAGAACAACAGAAGAACTGAAGAACAGAAGAACAGAACAGCAGAAGAACTGAAGAACAGAAGAACAGAAGAACAGAAGAACTGAAGAACAGAAGAACAGAACAGCAGAAGAACTGAAGAACAGAAGAACAGAAGAACAGAAGAACTGAAGAACTGAAGAACAGAAGAACTGAAGAACAGAAGAACTGAAGAACAGAAGAACAGAAGAACAGAAGAACAGAAGAACAGAAGAACTGAAGAACAGAAGAACAGAACAACAGAAGCACTGAAGAACAGAAGAACAGAACAGCAGAAGAACAGAAGAACTGAAGAACAGAACAACAGAACAACAGAACAACAGAACAACAGAACTGAACATCCAAGCAGGGTTGTATATTTTCTGCAGGGCATTGTAATCTCCACAAGCCTCTGGGAGGAGGCCGTGTGACATTGGCTGTGCGGTTCCTAATAGTGTGATGAATGTGGCTGGACCAAAGCAGAAACGTAGATGCGGTCTATTATATACTGGCTGTGTAGTAACCAGTCGATGGACCCAGTCTAGCAGAGGGGGGTGTGTGTGTGTGTGTGTGTGTGTGTGTGTGTGTGTGTGTGTGTGTGTGTGTGTGTGTGTGTGTGTGTGTGTGTGTGTGTGTGTGTGTGTGTGTGTGTGTGTGTGTGTGTGAAAGCACTTTCCTGCATGTGTTGGCATGTAGGGGGTTCTATCTAAATCCCCCAGAAATCCATGCGTTCATTTCTCTCACACTGGCTACATTCAATAGTGGGGGGGTGGGGGTTTGGGGGGGGGGGGGGGTTGGTAGATGCTTCAATAGTTGACTGAGCCCCTGGTGTCCACAGCACCGACCCAGGAGACTTTTAGCTTTCAGGTGCTGTGCGAGTCCAGAGCAACGGAGTCAGAACACGTCAGAAAGCAGGACTAGTGGAGGAATTACGGAGTCAGAACACGTCGGAAAGCAGGACTAGTGGAGGAATTACGGAGTCAGAACACGTCAGAAAGCAGGACTAGTGGAGGAATTACAGTCAGAACACGTCAGAAAGCAGGACTAGTGGAGGAATTACGGAGTCAGAACACGTCAGAAAGCAGGACTAGTGGAGGAATTACGGAGTCAGAACACGTCAGAAAGCAGGACTAGTGGAGGAATTACGGAGTCAGAACACGTCAGAAAGCAGGACTAGTGGAGGAATTACGGAGTCAGAACACGTCGGAAAGCAGGACTAGTGGAGGAATTACAGCCTATTTAACGGTTAGCGTCAGTTCCCTTTTAGGGAACATTATCCAATATTGAGTACAAAAACAACAACACTGTCGTCTACAAATATATGAAAAGGAAACAGAACCGACAGTGTTCAGTTGTTTTCTGTTAAATGGTTTGCTGAGACTTCAGCAGTGTATTGTCAAATGTATGACAATCAAGCTTTATCCAATGAAATGGCTCCTCTTGGGCAGTTCAATAGGTACACTATTCAGATTGCATATAGAACTGGCAGAAAGGGAAGGGTTCTAAATGCATCAAATCAAACAACTCACTGTTCATCGATACTCAGTGTAGACTTATATCACGTCGAAGATTAGAAGAAGATTTACCTCTGGCTCAGTAAACAACAACAACAACAACAACAACAAAAGCAACAGGAACAGCAACAGCAACAGCAACAGGAACAGGAACAGGAACAGGAACAGCAACAGCAACAGCAACAGCAACAGGAACAGGAACAGGAACAGCAACAGCAACAGCAACAGGAACAGGAACAGGAACAAAAGCAATAGCAACTGAGAACGGCCAACGGCCAACAGCCAAGACCCAACAACAACAACAGACAACAGCAACAATAAAACAGCACAAACAACAACAATAAAAAACCACAGCCAACAACAGCACAAACAACAACAACAACAACAGCCAACAACAGCACAAACAACAACAACAACAACAGCCAACAACAGCACAAACAACAACAACAACAACAGCCAACAACAGCACAAACAACAACAACAACAACAGCCAACAACAGCACAAACAACAACAACAGCCAACAACAGCACAAACAACAACAACAACTACAGCCAACAACAGCACAAACAACAACAACAACAGCCAACAACAACACAAACAACAACAACAACAACAGCCAACAACAGCACAAACAGCCAAAGTCCAACAGCTAACAGCAACAACAGTAACAGCAACAAGAGCAGCAAGGCCATTTCATAGGTACAGTACATATCTACTGAACCAATGAGTGGTAGTCACTAGCACAAACAGGACTACTGGACCAATGAGTGCTAGTCACTACGTACAGTACATATCTACTGAACCAATGAGTGCTAGTCACTAGGTACAGTACATATCTACTGAACCAATGAGTGGTAGTCACTAGCTACAGTACATATCTACTGAACCAATGAGTGCTAGTCACTAGCTACAGTACATATCTACTGAACCAATGAATGGTAGTCACTAGTTACAGTACATATCTACTGAACCAATGAATGGTAGTCGCTAGTTACAGTACATATCTACTGAACCAATGAATGGTAGTCGCTAGTTACAGTACATATGTAGCCACACAGTTTTTCCCCATTCGTCCATGAACACTTCTGCATGCGTGCGTGTGCGTGTGTGCGGGCGTGCGTGTGCGTGTGTGCGGGCGTGCGTGTGCGTGTGTGTGTGCGTGTGGCGCGTGCGTGTGTGTGTGCGTGTGTGTGTGTGTGTGTGTGTGTGTGTGTGTGTGTGTGTGTGTGTGTGTGTGTGTGTGTGTGTGTGTGTGTGTGTGTGTGTGTGTGTGTGTGTGTGTGTGTGAGTCTGACCCATTACCTGTTTGTGAGCATGGTCATAAGAGTTAATGTGGTTGTCAAACTCCTGATGCTTGTAGTACTGCTTGTCACACAGATCACAGTAGAAGTTGGCCTTCAGGTCCTCCAAGGCTTTGGCCATGGTCGACGTCCTCTCCTTCTCCGCGTAGTCCTGGAAGAAACAACAAGGACAACACCACCTCTGTCAGGGAGGGAATCAAACTATCTCAGCTCAGTGTCAGGGAGGGAATCAAACTATATCAGCTCAGTGTCAGGGAGGGAATCAAACTATTTCAGCTCAGTGTCAGGGAGTGAATCAAACTATCTCAGCTCAGTGTCAGGGAGGGAATCAAACTCTATCTCAGCTCAGTGTCAGGGAGGGAATCAAACTATCTCAGCTCAGTGTCAGGGAGGGAATCAAACTCTATCTCAGCTCAGTGTCAGGAGGGAATCAAACAACAGCTCAGTGTCAACAACAGCATCAAACTATTTCAGCTCAGTGTCAGGGAGGGAATCAAACTCTATATCAGCTCAGTGTCAGGGACGGAATCAAATTATATCAACTCAGTGTCAGGGAGGGAATCAAACTATTTCAACTCAGTGTCAGGGAGGGAATCAAACTCTATTTGAAATCAGTGTCAGGGATGGAATCAAACTCTATTTGAACTCAGTGTCAGGGAGGGAATCAAACTATATCAGCTCAGTGTCAGGGAGGGAATCAAACTCTATATCAACTCAGTGTCAGGGAGGGAATCAAACTCTACTTGAACTCAGTGTCAGGGAGGGAATCAAACTCTATTTGAACTCAGTGTCAGGGAGGGAATCAAACTATATCAACTCAGTGTCAGGGAGGGAATCAAACTCTATATCAGCTCAGTGTCAGGGAGGGAATCAAACTCTATTTGAACTCAGTGTCAGGGAGGGAATCAAACTATTTCAGCTCAGTGTCAGGGAGGGAATCAAACTATTTCAGCTCAGTGTCAGGGAGTGAATCAAACTATCTCAGCTCAGTGTCAGGGAGGGAATCAAACTCTATATCAGCTCAGTGTCAGGGACGGAATCAAATTATATGAACTCAGTGTCAGGGAGGGAATCAATCTATCTCAGCTCAGTGTCAGGGAGAGAATCAAACTATCTCAGCTCAGTGTCAGGGAGGGAATCAAACTCTATCTCAGCTCAGTGTCAGGGAGGGAATCAAACTATTTCAGCTCAGTGTCAGGGAGGGAATCAAACTCTATTTGAAATCAGTGTCAGGGATGGAATCAAACTCTATTTGAACTCAGTGTCAGGGAGGGAATCAAACTATATCAGCTCAGTGTCAGGGAGGGAATCAAACTCTATATCAACTCAGTGTCAGGGAGGGAATCAAACTCTTTTTGAACTCAGTGTCAGGGAGGGAATCAAACTCTATTTGAACTCAGTGTCAGGGAGGGAATCAATCTATCTCAGCTCAGTGTCAGGGAGGGAATCAAACTATATATCAACTCAGTGTCAGGGAGGGAATCAATCTATCTCAGCTCAGTGTCAGGGAGGGAATCAAACTCTATATCAACTCAGTGTCAGGGAGGGAATCAATCTATCTCAGCTCAGTGTCAGGGAGAGAATCAATCTATCTCAGCTCAGTGTCAGGGAGGGAATCAAACTCTATATGAACTCAGTGTCAGGGAGGGAATCAATCTATCTCAGCTCAGTGTCAGGGAGAGAATCAAACTATCTCAGCTCAGTGTCAGGGAGGGAATCAAACTCTATCTCAGCTCAGTGTCAGGGAGGGAATCAAACTATTTCAGCTCAGTGTCAGGGAGTGAATCAAACTATCTCAGCTCAGTGTCAGGGAGTGAATCAAACTCTATATGAACTCAGTGTCAAGTTTGTTTGGATATGTTAAGCTGCGTGTAGTGATCGCGTTTGGTGTCGGGGGACAAAATAAACGTGTGCACGATGGCGCACGATGACGCACACGCGCAGCCGGTTTGGGTTCTGTGTTGGGGAAGTAGGTTGAAGTGTGCTAAGGAAAAAATGGACTATGTACAGTGTCAATTTCCCCAAAATATAGCTCATATACACTGTTTCCCTGTAGCATACCGTATAGACATTGTTGACAACACTGAACATGCTCGTTTAGATGGCGTACCCCCCCTCCCCCAGCAGTCTTGTAATGCATGCAGACAACATGTCTGTGATTGGTGTGGTCTGAGACAACATGTCTGTGATTGGTGTGGTCTGAGACAACATGTCTGTGATTGGTGTGGTCTGAGACAACATGTCTGTGATTGGTGTGGTCTAGGTGAGACAACATGTCTGTGATTGGTGTGTTGTGAGACAACATGTCTGTGATTGGTGTGGTCTGAGACAACATGTCTGTGATTGGTGTGTTGTGAGACAACATGTCTGTGATTGGTGTGGTCTGAGACAACATGTCTGTGATTGGTGTGGTCTGAGACAACATGTCTGTGATTGGTGTGGTCTAGGTGAGACAACATGTCTGTGATTGGTGTGTTGTGAGACAACATGTCTGTGATTGGTGTGGTCTGAGACAACATGTCTGTGATTGGTGTGGTCTGAGACAACATGTCTGTGATTGGTGTGGTCTAGGTGAGACAACATGTCTGTGATTGGTGTGTTGTGAGACAACATGTCTGTGATTGGTGTGGTCTGAGACAACATGTCTGTGATTGGTGTGGTCTGAGACAACATGTCTGTGATTGGTCTGGTCTGAGACAACATGTCTGTGATTGGTGTGGTCTGAGACAACATGTCTGTGATTGGTGTGGTCTAGGTGAGACAACATGTCTGTGATTGGTGTGGTCTGAGTGTCTGTGATTGGTGTGGTCTGAGACAACATGTCTGTGATTGGTGTGGTCTGAGACAACATGTCTGTGATTGGTCTGGTCTGAGGCAACATGTCTGTGATTGGTGTGGTCTGAGACAACATGTCTGTGATTGGTCTGTCTGGGCAACATGTCTGTGATTGGTGTGGTCTGAGACAACATGTCTGTGATTGGTGTGGTCTAGGTAAGACAACATGTCTGTGATTGGTCTGGTCTGAGACAACGTGTCTGTGATTGGTGTGGTCTAGGTAAGACAACATGTCTGTGATTGGTGTGGTCTGAGACAACATGTCTGTGATTGGTGTGGTCTGAGACAACATGTCTGTGATTGGTGTGGTCTGAGACAACATGTCTGTGATTGGTGTGGTCTGAGACAACATGTCTGTGATTGGTCTGGTCTGAGACAACATGTCTGTGATTGGTGTGGTCTGAGACAACATGTCTATGATTGGTCTGGTCTGAGACAACATGTCTGTGATTGGTGTGGTCTAGGTGAGACAACATGTCTGTGATTGGTGTGTTGTGAGACAACATGTCTGTGATTGGTGTGGTCTGAGACAACATGTCTGTGATTGGTGTGGTCTGAGACAACATGTCTGTGATTGGTGTGGTCTAGGTGAGACAACATGTCTGTGATTGGTGTGTTGTGAGACAACATGTCTGTGATTGGTGTGGTCTGAGACAACATGTCTGTGATTGGTGTGGTCTGAGACAACATGTCTGTGATTGGTCTGGTCTGAGACAACATGTCTGTGATTGGTGTGGTCTGAGACAACATGTCTGTGATTGGTGTGGTCTAGGTGAGACAACATGTCTGTGATTGGTGTGGTCTGAGACAACATGTCTGTGATTGGTGTGGTCTGAGACAACATGTCTGTGATTGGTGTGGTCTGAGGCAACATGTCTGTGATTGGTCTGGTCTGAGGCAACATGTCTGTGATTGGTGTGGTCTGAGACAACATGTCTGTGATTGGTCTGGTCTGAGGCAACATGTCTGTGATTGGTGTGGTCTGAGACAACATGTCTGTGATTGGTGTGGTCTAGGTAAGACAACATGTCTGTGATTGGTCTGGTCTGAGACAACGTGTCTGTGATTGGTGTGGTCTAGGTAAGACAACATGTCTGTGATTGGTGTGGTCTGAGACAACATGTCTGTGATTGGTGTGGTCTGAGACAACATGTCTGTGATTGGTGTGGTCTGAGACAACATGTCTGTGATTGGTGTGGTCTGAGACAACATGTCTGTGATTGGTCTGGTCTGAGACAACATGTCTGTGATTGGTGTGGTCTGAGACAACATGTCTATGATTGGTCTGGTCTGAGACAACATGTCTGTGATTGGTGTGGTCTGAGACAACATGTCTGTGATTGGTGTGGTCTGAGACAACATGTCTGTGATTGGTGTGGTCTGAGACAACATGTCTGTGATTGGTGTGTTCTGGGTAAGACAATATTATTCTACTACGCTATACCAGATGCTTAATTCAGACAGAAACAGATGACACTATGATGCATGTTATTTACCCACAGATTTAATAACAGACACATTATTCACGTCCTCTTGATTTATTTACATATTTTGCAGCGAGGGATGTTTGTGGTCCTTCAATATAATGCTCCTTGAAAACCCCCGAATTCATATAGATCCTCATTTTCTCATTTTATTATTCTGTATTAAATATTGATTTACAGCTAAATGGGGGATGAGACTACTTTCACTAGGGTACAGATCATATTTCAAATCTAATTTATCTCACTCTCAGGGTATATGGAAACTCGTACATTGAAAGCTCTGTTGGATAGCGATAAGTATTAAACTTCCTATTCCCAAAAGGTGTCCTGTTCAAACATCCCCGTGGCAAGAGAAGAAGAAACTAACACCGTTCAGAATTTTAATCTATTTACACTTTATTCATTTATTCACTTCATTTATATCTCATTCTTATATATTATATATCTCTATATCTCATTCTTATATATTATATATCCCTATATCTCATTCTTATATATTATATATCTCTATATCTCATTCTTATATATTATATATCTCTATATCTCATTCTTATATATTATATATCCCTATATCTCATTCTTGTATATTATATATCTCTATATCTCATTCTTATATATTATATATCTCTATATCTCATTCTTATATATCTCTATATCTCATTCTTATATATTATATATCCCTATATCTCATTCTTATATATTATATATCTCTATATCTCATTCTTATATATTATATATCTCTATATCTCATTCTTATATATCTCTATATCTCATTCTTATATATTATATATCTCTATATCTCATTCTTATATATTATATATCTCTATATCTCATTCTTATATATTATATATCTCTATATCTCATTCTTATATATCTCTATATCTCATTCTTATATATTATATATCTCTATATCTCAGTCTTATATATTATATATCTCTATATCTCAGTCTTATATATTATATATCTCTATATCTCAGTCTTATATATTATATATCTCTATATCTCATTCTTATATATTATATATCTCTATATCTCAGTCTTATATATTATATATCTCTATATCTCATTCTTGTATATTATATATCTCTATATCTCATTCTTATATATCTCTATATCTCATTCTTATATATCTCTATATCTCATTCTTATATATTATATATCTCTATATCTCATTCTTATATATTATATATCTCTATATCTCATTCTTATATATCTCTATATCTCATTCTTATATATCTCTATATCTCATTCTTATATATCTCTATATCTCATTCTTATATATTATATATCTCTATATCTCATTCTTATATATCTCTATATCTCATTCTTATATATCTCTATATCTCATTCTTATATATTATATATCTCTATATCTCATTCTTATATATTATATATCTCTATATCTCATTCTTATATATTATATATCTCTATATCTCATTCTTATATATTATATATCTCTATATCTCATTCTTATATATTATATATCTCTATATCTCAGTCTTATATATCTCTATATCTCATTCTTATATATTATATATCTCTATATCTCATTCTTATATATTATATATCTCTATATCTCATTCTTATATATCTCTATATCTCATTCTTATATATTATATATCTCTATATCTCATTCTTATATATTATATATCTCTATATCTCATTCTTATATATTATATATCTCTATATCTCATTCTTATATATCTCTATATCTCATTCTTATATATTATATATCTCTATATCTCATTCTTATATATCTTATATCTCATTATATATATATATCTCTATATCTCATTCTTATATATTATATATCTCTATATCTCATTCTTATATATTATATATCTCTATATCTCATTCTTGTATATTATATATCTCTATATCTCATTCTTATATATTATATATCTCTATATCTCATTCTTATATATCTCTATATCTCATTCTTATATATTATATATCTCTATATCTCATTCTTATATATCTCTATATCTCATTCTTATATATTATATATCTCTATATCTCATTCTTATATATCTCTATATCTCATTCTTATATATTATATATCTCTATATCTCATTCTTATATATTATCTCATTCTTATATATTATATATCTCTATATCTCATTCTTATATATCTCTATATCTCATTCTTATATATTATATATCTCTATATCTCATTCTTATATATTATATATCTCTATATCTCATTCTTATATATTATATATCTCTATATCTCATTCTTATATATTATATATCCCTATATCTCATTCTTGTATATTATATATCTCTATATCTCATTCTTATATATTATATATCTCTATATCTCATTGTTATATATCTCTATATCTCATTCTTATATCTCTATATCTCATTATATTATATATCTCTATATCTCATTCTTATATATTATATATCTCTATATCTCATTCTTATATATTATATATCTCTATATCTCATTCTTATATCTCATTCGTATATATTATATATCTCTATATCTCATTCGTATATATTATATATCTCTATATCTCATTCTTATATATTATATATCTCTATATCTCATTCTTGTATATTATATATATATCTATATCTCATTCGTATATATTATATATCTCTATATCTCATTCTTGTATATTATATATCTCTATATCTCATTCTTATATATCATATATCTCTATATCTCATTCTTGTATATTATATATCTCTATATCTCATTCGTATATATCTCTATATCTCTATATCTCATTCGTATATATCTCTATATCTCATTCGTATATATTATATATCTCTATATCTCATTCTTATATATTATATATCTCTATATCTCATTCTTATATATCTCTATATCTCATTCTTATATATTATATATCTCTATATCTCATTCGTATATATCTCTATATCTCATTCTTATATATTATATATCTCTATATCTCATTCGTATATATCTCTATATCTCATTCGTATATATTATATATCTCTATATCTCATTCTTATATATTATATATCTCTATATCTCATTCGTATATATTATATATCTCTATATCTCATTCGTATATATTATATATCTCTATATCTCATTCTTATATATTATATATCTCTATATCTCATTCTTATATATCTCTATATCTCATTCTTGTATATTATATATCTCTATATCTCATTCTTATATATCTCTATATCTCATTCTTATATATTATATATCTCTATATCTCATTCTTGTATATTATATATCTCTATATCTCATTCTTAGCGCTGATGTGAAAAATCACAATCAAAAAATGAAGCTTTTGCAATAGATCCTCCTCAAAGGATAAAATGACACCGCGGCGAAATAGAAAATAAACTAAAAACCTGAACACCTGGTGGACAATAGGGCTTCTCATGATATTATTTCCTGAAATGTAATTCAATGGTGCGTTTTCACACAGCGATACGATTCAACTTCAAACAGCTGAAACAGTTTAACCTCGAGCTGAACTTTCATTGGATAGCCATGGGTCTTGTGTCCAAAATGGCTCCCTGTTCCCTGTGCACACTGCGCTTACTTGTAACAAGAGCCCTACTACGGGTTACTATATTTGGGACAGTGTTCAGATTCAAACCCTCTGCTTTTAAACTATCACATCTCATCCTGACTATTTTGTCCAGTTGGCTCATATCTGAACTGAAGAGGCTTCGTGGTGCTATTACCCCCCCCCCCTCAATCAGTTCGGGGGGAGCCAAAGTGCCTCAAATTGCTGTGCGATAATATTGTCATTAACGGGGGGAGAGAACCCACTCAGGCTATTGTGTGGGGTCAGTCCCGACATGGACCTCACCACTTTACGCTGATATCACAGCCCATTACAGACCCAGAGAGATGTAATGGGGTGTGTGTGTGTGTGTGTCTCTGTCTTTGTGTGTGTCTCTCTGTGTGTCTGTCTCTCTCTGTGTGTGTGTGTCTCTCTGTCTTTGTGGGTGTGTCTCTGTGTGTGTGTCTCTCTTTGTGTGTGTGTCTCTGTGTGTGTGTGTTGTGTCTCTCTCTGTGTGTGCGTGCGTGTGTGTGTCTCTCTCTGTGTGTGCGTGCGTGCGTGTGTGTGTCTCTCTGTGTGTGTGTGTCTCTCTCTCTGTGTGCGTGCGTGTGTGTGTCTCTCTCTGTGTGTGCGTGCGTGCGTGTGTGTGTGTGTGTGTCTCTCTGTGTGTGTGTGTGTGTCTCTCTCTGTGTGTGTGTGTGTGTGTCTCTCTCTGTGTGTGTGTGTGTGTGTCTCTCTCTGTGTGTGCGTGCGTGTGTGTGTCTCTCTCTGTGTGTGCGTGCGTGCCTGCGTGCATGTGTCTCTCTCTGTGTGTGTGTGTCTCTGTGTGTGTGTGTGTGTGTGTCTCTCTGTGTGTGTGTGTGTGTGTCTCTCTCTGTGTGTGTGTGTGTGTCTCTCTGTGTGTGTGTGTGTGTCTCTCTCTGTGTGTGTGTGTGTGTCTCTCTGTGTGTGTGTGTCTGTGAGCGCACCAAGCATTCAAAAGAGCCGGTAAGCTGTGAAAATGCCCTGCACTAATGCACTAGGTATTATATATAAATATATATACCAGACCACCAAACAAGTGATCTTGATTGACCTGCTTCACGCAGAGATAAACTGTTAAACTATTACCAGTTACTACTAACTGCTACTGCTCCTAATGGATAGGTGGTGTAAATGTGGATTAGCATTGCATCAAAGGCACTCAATAACAAGTAACCTCAATATATTGGATTCTTCGGTTAGGTTACAAGTACCGGCCCATAACAACAACATGTTACCTGAATACATACTGAGTGTACAAAACATTGAGAACACCTGCTCTTTCCTTGACATAGACTGACCAGGTGAATCCAGGTGAAAGCTATGATCCCTTATTAATGTCCCTAGTTAAATCCACTTTAATCAGTGTAGATGAAGGGTTAAAGAAGGACTGTATAGCTTTGAGACAGCTGAGACATGGATTGTGTGCCATTCAGAGGGTGAACGGGAAAGACAGAACATTTATTTTTTATTTATTTACTACTAGGCAAGTCAGTTAAGAACAAATTCTTATTTTCAATGATGGCCTAGGAACAGTGAGTTAACTGGTCTAGGAACAGTGGGTTAACTGCCTGTTCAGGGGCAGAACGACAGGGGATTTGAACTTGCAACCTTCCGGTTACTAGTCCAATGCTCTAACCACTAGGCTACCCTGCCGGCCCTGCCTTTGAATGAGGTGTGAAGTAGGCACATTGCTTTTGTCAAGAAGTCCCACCCTGTATCAATAACAAGGAACCTGGATATATACATTATGGATTATTTGGTTAGGTTACTATTACCCGTCTGTATCAATAACAAGGAACCTGGATATATACATAATGGATTATTTGGTTAGGTTACTATTACCCGTCTGTATCAATAACAAGGAACCTGGATATATACATTATGGATTATTTGGTTATTACTATTATGTATCAATAACAAGAACCTTATTTTATGGATTATTTGGTTAGGTTACTATTACCCGTCTGTATCAATAACAAGGAACCTGGATATATACATAATGGATTATTTGGTTAGGTTACTATTACCCGTCTGTATCAATAACATGTGACATGGATATTTTTGTATTATTATGTTGTTATGTTACGAGTACCGGCCGCAAAACCCATTGTGGCTGATGGAGGAGCCCACGCGTCAGCCACCCTAGAGGCCCGATGATCCGTGCCTAAGGCAGAATCTGAGGCAAATCCCGCTAGGAAGGAGTCAGGAAAGGGGACGATAGCACAGGAAACTCCGAAGCCAGGAGGGGGTGAAGCTGTTTGACAACTGGATTTATGTCGTTGGTTCCCAATGCCAAAGAAGCCCCTACTCGCCACGGGCCGCTTCCCTCCTCTAAGGGTGAAGTGCTTCCATGGTTGGGCAGTAGGAAGGGTGACAGCATGATCCACTAAATGATGGTCCTACCCCATTTTCCAGGGCGGAAACTTCTTTGGGGTAAGGTCACCAGAGGTCACCGGAAGGCATTGGCCATTCAGTCAATCAGAGTTGACATGGCGGTGATATTCTCAACACATCGGAACGGCATCCTGTGAAGTAGAGAAGGAGATGACAGGCGGTGTGCTTTCCCCGGGGGATTGTGCAAGTTATTCATCTGTTTGTTAATAAGAGTAGCCACTTCTTTCCCTACGGTCCTCTGCCAGCAAACATGTGTTGCATCAGAAGTCTGGTTGGTCCACACCGGTTGGTCCACACCGGTTGGTAATCACCGGTTGGTCCACATTGGTTGGTAATCACCGGTTGGTCCACACCGGTTGGTCCACATTGGTTGGTAATCACCGGTTGGTCCACATTGGTTGATCCACATTGGTTGGTCCACACTGGTTGGTCCACACTGGTTGGTCCACATTGGTTGGTAATCACCGGTTGGTCCACATTGGTTGATCCACATTGGTTGGTCCACACTGGTTGGTCCACATTGGTTGGTCCACATTGGTTGGTCCACACTGGTTGGTCCACACCGGTTGATCCACATTGGTTGGTCCACATTGGTTGGTCCACACTGATTGGTCCACACCGGTTGGTCCACATTGGTTGGTCCACACCGGTTGGTCCACACCAGTTGGTCCACACCGGTTGGTCCACACCGGTTGGTCCACATTGGTTGGTCCACATTGGTTGGTCCACACTGGTTGGTCCACACTGGTTGGTCCACACTGGTTGGTCCACATTGTCCTGGAAGAGACCGTTTTAAATACAGCTCCTGCACAAAATGCTACATTTTCCCTCTGAACGGGAGAAGCCTCCAACGAGAAAAAAACATTGCAACAGAATCCATGTCAGAGATAATGATTTACATAGCAACAGAATCCATGACAGAGATAATGATTTACATAGCAACAGAATCCATGTCAGAGATATTGATTTACATAGCAACAGAATCCATGTCAGAGATAACGATTTACATAGCAACAGAATCCATGTCAGAGATAACGATTTACATAGCAACAGAATCCATGTCAGAGATAACGATTTACATAGCAACAGAATCCATGTCAGAGATAACGATTTACATAGCAACAGAATCCATGTCAGAGATAATGATTTACATAGCAACAGAATCCATGTCAGAGATAATGATTTACATAGCAACAGAATCCATGTCAGAGATAATGATTTACAAAGCAACAGAATCCATGTCAGAGATAATGATTTACATAGCAACAGAATCCATGTCAGAGATAACGATTTACATAGCAACAGAATCCATGTCAGAGATAATGATTTACAGGCAGAGCAACATAATCCATGTCAGAGATAATGATTTACATAGCAACAGAATCCATGTCAGAGATAATGATTTACAAAGCAACAGAATCCATGTCAGAGATAACGATTTACAGGCAGAGAAACAGAATCCATGTCAGAGATAATGATTTACATAGCAACAGAATCCATGTCAGAGATAATGATTTACAAAGCAACAGAATCCATGTCAGAGATAACGATTTACAGGCAGAGAAACAGAATCCATGTCAGAGATAATGATTTACATAGCAACAGAATCCATGTCAGAGATAATGATTTACAAAGCAACAGAATCCAATAACCAGGCAGAGAAACAGAATCCATGTCAGAGATAACGATTTACATAGCAACAGAATCCATGTCAGAGATAATGATTTACATAGCAACAGAATCCATGTCAGAGATAATGATTTACATAGCAACAGAATCCATGTCAGAGATAACGATTTACATAGCAACAGAATCCATGTCAGAGATAATGATTTACATAGCAACAGAATCCATGTCAGAGATAACGATTTACATAGCAACAGAATCCATGTCAGAGATAACGATGTACATAGCAACAGAATCCATGTCAGAGATAACGATTTACATAGCAACAGAATCCATGTCAGAGATAACGATTTACATAGCAACAGAATCCATGTCAGAGATAACGATTTACATAGCAACAGAATCCATGTCAGAGATAACGATTTACAAAGCAACAGAATCCATGTCAGAGATAACGATTTACATAGCAACAGAATCCATGTCAGAGATAACAACAGAATCCATGTCAGAGATAACGATTTACATAGCAACAGAATCCATGTCAGAGATAATGATGTACATAGCAACAGAATCCATGTCAGAGATCATGATTTACATAGCAACAGAATCCATGTCAGAGATAATGATTTACAAAGCAACAGAATCCATGTCAGAGATAACGATTTACAGGCAGAGAAACAGAATCCATGTCAGAGATAATGATTTACAAAGCAACAGAATCCATGTCAGAGATAACGATTTACATGCAGAGAAACTGTAAAACAAATCAGTAAAATGAAACAAATAGACTCTAGCCAGTTATACTAAACGTTCTGCAACAAACATTTGACTTTCAACAATTTGTGCATTCGTGATACCATTCCATTCATTCCATTCTAGACATTACTATGATCCCGTCCTCCCCAGTTAAGGTACCACAAGCCTCCTGTGGTTGGGTGCGTTCAGACTATAATCAGAGCATTGTCTTCTTCAAATTTGTTTGCCTTGTTTGGAAATTGCTTTAAAGCGTGATGGTACCAACTTCAGATGAGTCGTGTGGGGCTCATGGGGGTCGTAGAGCAAAATAGAGAACACCTTCGTGTTTGTCAGAGTCCCTTCTTTCAGTTATTAGATCAAACCATTCCGGCGGATAGGTATGGATTGAGGAGTTTGGTGGCACCTTAATTGTGGAAGAATCGGCTTGTACTAAAGGCTGGAGTGGAATTAGTGGAACGGTGTCAAACACATGGTTTACCTGATTGAGATGCAGCCCATGTAAAATAACAGATATCTCTAGTTTAAACTGACAGATTTTGATGGTTCTGTTTTGTATTATGTTAATTAGTTTGATGCACGGTTTTGACAATAGAATCTCTAAGTTTAAATGTATTTTTATTTCTATTTAACTAGGCAAGTCAGTTAAGAACAAATTCTTATTTACAATGACTGCCTACCGAGGATCAGTGGGTTAAACTGCCTTGTTCAGGGGGCACAATGCCATATTATTACCTTGTCGGGGATTCGATCCAGCAACCTTTTGGTTACTAGCCCAACGCTCTAACCACTAGGCTTCCTGCCACCCTAAATATACAGTTCACCTGTTATCAAATAAAAAGCATGTGACAAATAACATTTGTTTGGATTTGATATGGGGATTGAAGTGTTATAGGGGAGAGGAGGGGAGAGGAGAGGAGGGGAGAGGAGAGGAGAGGAGAGGAGGGGAGGGGAGGGGAGAGGAGAGGAGAGGAGAGGAGGGGAGAGGAGAGGAGAGGAGAGGAGGGGATGGGAGGGGAGAGGAGAGGAGGGGAGAGGAGAGGAGAGGAGAGGAGGGGAGGGGGGAGGGGAGGGGAGAGGAGAGGAGAGGAGAGGAGAGGAGGGGAGAGGAGAGGAGAGGAGAGGAGAGGAGAGGAGAGGAGAGGAGAGGAGAGGAGAGGAGAGGAGAGGAGAGGAGAGGAGAGGAGAGGAGAGGAGAGGAGAGGAGAGGAGAGGAGAGGAGTACAAAGCAGAGTTTAGGCAATTAAACAACAACAACAAAAATGGTGGCTGAGAAAGTAGAGTGAAGCTGTGAAGTCATTTACACTGCAGATATATCTGATCACCGTCGGGGGATAAATGATAGATCTAACCACTGTCAGGGAATAAATTATAGATCTAATCACCATCAGGGAATAAATGATAGATCTAACCACCATCCGGAATAAATGATAGATCTAATCACTGTCAGGGAATAAATTATAGATCTAATCACCATCAGGGAATAAATGATAGATCTAATCACCATCCGGAATAAATGATAGATCTAATCACTGTCAGGGAATAAATGATAGATCTAATCACCATCCGGAATAAATGATAGATCTAATCACTGTCAGGGAATAAATGATAGATCTAATCACCATCAGGGAATAAATGATAGATCTAACCACCATACGGAATAAATGATAGATCTAATCACCATCCGGAATAAATGATAGATCTAATCACCATCAGGGAATAAATGATAGATCTAATCACCATCAGGGAATAAATGATAGATCTAATCACTGTCAGGGAATAAATGATAGATCTAATCACCATCAATAAATGATAGATCTAATCAAATGATAGATCTAATCACTGTCAGGGAATAAATGATAGATCTAATCACCATCATAAATGATAGATCTAATCACTGTCAGGGAATAAATGATAGAT
Source organism: Oncorhynchus gorbuscha (assembly GCF_021184085.1). Classification (NCBI taxonomy): domain Eukaryota; kingdom Metazoa; phylum Chordata; class Actinopteri; order Salmoniformes; family Salmonidae; genus Oncorhynchus; species Oncorhynchus gorbuscha. The sequence goes on along the minus strand of NC_060181.1, from coordinate 95,414,252 downwards.
CTAATCACCATCCGGAATAAATGATAGATCTAATCACCATCAGGGAATAAATGATAGATCTAATCACTGTCAGGGAATAAATGATAGATCTAATCACCATCAGGGAATAAATGATAGATCTAATCACCATCAGGGAATAAATGATAGATCTAATCACTGTCAGGGAATAAATGATAGATCTAATCACCATCCGGAATAAATGATAGATCTAATCACCATCAGGGAATAAATGATAGATCTAATCACTGTCAGGGAATAAATGATAGATCTAATCACTGTCAGGGAATAAATGATAGATCTAATCACCATCCGGAATAAATGATAGATCTAATCACTGTCGGGGAATAAATGATAGATCTAATCACTGTCAGGGAATAAATGATAGATCTAATCACCATCTGGAATAAATGATAGATCTAACCACTGTCAGGGAATAAATGATAGATCTAATCACTGTCAGGGAATAAATGATAGATCTAATCACCATCAGGGAATAAATGATAGATCTAACCACTGTCAGGGAATAAATGATAGATCTAATCACCATCCGGAATAAATGATAGATCTAGCTAGTTACACCGCACTGGTCTGGCAGAGGTAGCCTCAGAAAAGGTCCCCCTTCACTCCCCCAGGAACTATACTGCAGAACACAGAGGGTTTGGACTCAAAAGGTACCTCTGTAGCAGGAAAGGAGAACCGAGGTTTATAGCAGCCGTCTGTCAGCCACTAAAGGGTTTTCAGTCTGCCTCTATAGCAGGAAAGGAGAACATTCCACACCATTGTTGTCTGATATGTACAGGGAAGAGAACATTCTATACCATTGTTGTCTGATATGTACAGGGAAGAGAACATTCCATACCATTGTTGTCTGATATGTACAGGGAAGAGAACATTCCATACCATTGTTGTCTGATATGTACAGGGAAGAGAACATTCCATACCATTGTTGTCTGATATGTACAGGGAAGAGAACATTCTATACCATTGTTGTCTGATATGTACAGGGAAGAGAACATTCCATACCATTGTTGTCTGATATGTACAGGGAAGAGAACATTCCATACCATTGTTGTCTGATATGTACAGGGAAGAGAACATTCTATACCATTGTTGTCTGATATGTACAGGGAAGAGAACATTCTATACCATTGTTGTCTGATATGTACAGGGAAGAGAACATTCTATACCATTGTTGTCTGATATGTACAGGGAAGAGAACATTCCATACCATTGTTGTCTGATATGTACAGGGAAGAGAACATTCCATACCATTGTTGTCTGATATGTACAGGGAAGAGAACATTCCATACCATTGTTGTCTGATATGTACAGGGAAGAGAACATTCTATACCATTGTTGTCTGATATGTACAGGGAAGAGGACATTCCATACCATTGTTGTCTGATATGTACAGGGAAGAGAACATTACATACCATTGTTGTCTGATATGTACAGCGTTCATCTGTCAGGGTTTTCACACTTTGTCTGTAGAAAGATCAGACGTCTGGTAGTGTGACAGCTTTATCTTTCAGTTTAGATATGGAGGTTTGTGTGATGGGTTTGTCCCTGCTCTCTCCGCACAGCGCTAGGCTAACACAGCATGAGTTTTCCCTCTGCAGAGGCTAATGCTAACCCACACGGCATGATTTTTCCCTCTGCGGAGGCTAATGCTAACCCACACGGCATGATTTTTCCCTCTGCAGAGGCTAATGCTAACCCACATGGCATGATTTTTCCCTCTGCAGAGGCTAATGCTAACCCACACGGCATGATTTTTCCCTCTGCAGAGGCTAATGCTAACCCACACGGCATGATTTTCCCTCTGCAGAGGCTAATGCTAACCCACACGGCATGATTTTTCCCTCTGCCGAGGCTAATGCTAACCCACACGGCATGATTTTTCCCTCTGCGGAGGCTAATGCTAACCCACACGGCATGAGTTTTCCCTCTGCAGAGGCTAACGCTAACCCACACGGCATGAGTTTTCCCTCTGCGGAGGCTAATGCTAACCCACACGGCATGATTTTTCCCTCTGCAGAGGCTAATGCTAACCCACACGGCATGATTTTTCCCTCTGCGGAGGCTAATGCTAACCCACACGGCATGAGTTTTCCCTCTGCAGAGGCTAACGCTAACCCACACGGCATGAGTTTTCCCTCTGCGGAGGCTAATGCTAACCCACACGGCATGATTTTTCCCTCTGCAGAGGCTAATGCTAACCCACACGGCATGAGTTTTCCCTCTGCAGAGGCTAATGCTAACCCACACGGCATGAGTTTTCCCTCTGCAGAGGCTAACGCTAACCCACAGGACACTGCACAGCTCCAGACCCTTTCTCCCTCCCTCTGAGAGAAGTGTATTATTATTAATCAAGGTAATTGTATTATTCCCCTGAGCTCAGAGCACAGAGAGGCCCCAGACATGGACTAATATGGAACATAATCTCACACTGTTTAACCCTGTCTCATTGACTAAAGCTGACGCTGTGTGAAAATGAATATATTTAGCTAACCGTTTTGAAACATTTGCCTCTTTTGTTTCATTTTGTTTGAGTTATTTCCAATCAGGCATTACATTAGAACATCAAAAGACGGAGTATTTATAAACCAGAGGATTACGGGGTGTCGTAAAACAAATCCCAACAGAGCTGCCACACAGGGGCTGCATGCTTGCAGACTAGAACTGTATGAATAGCAGCACACTTACTGTTGGAAGAAAAATAGAGTACACAAGAACAACTCTGCTGCAATGTAACATGAAGTATAACATTTGATATTAGTACCTCCGTGTGGTGTAGCCAACCGGGAGTGAGATAACGCTATGGTCTTGCCTACATAGGCCATCGCGCTTGTTTGACCATCACACTTGTTTTCACTGATATTGATGAGTGACCTCTACTCAAGGTTGAGGAACCAGAGGGTCACAAGAGGTTTGGAAAAGGGTGGGAGTGTAAAAGACAACGCAACCCTGTGATAAAGGTGTATCACAACACACTGATGGAATAGATATGTTTTCAAAAGTCTCTGTTTTGATGGTTTTGATTGATGTTTTTCCACAGAAAAGGTGGAGGGGGGGGGGTGGAATTCAAATAAACATTTAGCCTAACAAGCCAGAGGTTGATAACCAGGAGTCATAATATTATAATATTATAATATAATATCATGAAAATGAATAAAGATCTGGAGAGTTCATATTTATTCATTCGTGAATAAATCTAGAACCCCCTTAAAATGACATATTGCCAAAGGAAAATAGAATATATAATTTATTTCTAAACTATTATATTTCAGAGATGCTTGCCTAATTTAGCAGGAAATAGATAACTGAAATTATTAGCTTTGCAAATTGTATTCAGAAAATGCCGTTATGAACTGAAACAGTCTGGGACTTGAAACAGTCTGGGACTTGAAACAGTCTGGGACTTGAAACAGTCTGGGACTTGAAACAGTCTGGGACTTGAAACAGTCAGGGACTTGAAACAGTCAGGCACTTGAAACAGTCTGGGACTTGACACAGTCTGGGACTTGAAACAGTCTGGCACTTGAAACAGTCTGGGACTTGAAACAGTCTGGGACTTGAAACAGTCTGGGAAATGTCTCAAGTACTACTGTGTCTGCCTCATCTTCTGGGTTCTGCCGACTATTCGTGGCTCAGTTGGTTAAGTGACTGTTTCTCACTCCGGAGACCCAGGTTCGTAACCGGGTCCTGACAGTCTGGGACTTGAAACAGTCTGGGACTTGAAACAGTTTGGGACTTGACACAGTCTGGGACTTGAAACAGTCTGGGACTTGAAACATTCTGGGACTTGAAACATTCTGGGACTTGAAACAGTCTGGGACTTGAAACAGTCTGGGACTTGAAACAGTCTGGGACTTGAAACAGTCTGGGACTTGACACAGTCTGGGACTTGACACAGTCTGGGACTTGACACAGTCTGGGACTTGAAACAGTCTGGGACTTGAAACAGTCTGGGAAATGTCTCAAGTACTACTGTGTCTGCCTCATCTTCTGGGTTCTGCCGACTATTCGTGGCTCAGTTGGTTAAGTGACTGTTTCTCACTCCGGAGACCCGGGTTCGTAACCGGGTTTGTAACCGGGTCCTGACAGTCTGGGACTTGAAACAGTCTGGGACTTGAAACAGTTTGGGACTTGAAACAGTTTGGGACTTGAAACAGTTTGGGACTTGACACAGTATGGGACTTGAAACATTCTGGGACTTGAAACAGTCTGGGACTTGAAACATTCTGGGACTTGAAACAGTCTGGGACTTGAAATAGTCTGGGACTTGAAACATTCTGATCTAGAGGTCTAGGAGACTACTAGAGGTCTAGGAGACTACTACTGATCTAGAGGTCTATGATACTACTACTGATCTAGAGGTCTATGATACTACTACTGATCTAGAGGTCTATGATACTACTAGAGGTCTAGGAGACTTCTACTGATCTAGAGGTCTATGATACTACTACTGATCTAGAGGTCTATGAGACTACTAGAGGTCTAGGAGACTTCTACTGATCTAGAGGTCTAGGAGACTACTAGAGGTCTAGGAGACTACTACTGATCTAGAGGTCTAGGAGACTACTAGGGGTCTAGGAGACTACTAGAGGTCTAGGAGACTACTAGAGGTCTAGGAGACTTCTACTGATCTAGAGGTCTATGATACTACTACTGATCTAGAGGTCTAGGAGACTTATACTGATCTAGAAGTCTAGGAGACTACTAGAGGTCTAGGAGACTACTAGAGGTCTAGGAGACTTATACTGATCTAGAGGTCTAGGAGACTTATACTGATCTAGAGGTCTATGAGACTACTACTGATCTAGAGGTCTAGGAGACTACTACTGATCTAGAGGTCTATGAGACTACTACTGATCTAGAGGTCTAGGAGACTACTACTGATCTAGAGGTCTAGGAGACTACTACTGATCTAGATAAATCAAGATGTTTATTTTAACCATGCGCTCAATTTCATCCATCCATTCATCCATGCGTTGTAACGCGATTGAAATGTAAAGGTCATTCCCAATTGAGTTACTGATTGAATCAAATCCAAACATTTGAGAAACAACCAATACAGACATTTGAGAATCAACCAATACAGACGATTGAGAAACAACCAATACAGATGTTTGAGAATCAACCAATACAGACGATTGAGAAACAACCAATACAGACGATTGAGAATCAACCAATACAGACGATTGAGAAACAACCAATACAGACGATTGAGAAACAACCAATACAGACGTTTGAGAAACAACCAATACAGACGATTGAGAAACAACCAATACAGACGATTGAGAAACAACCAATACAGACGATTGAGAAACAACCAATACAGACGTTTGAGAAACAACCAATACAGACGTTTGAGAAACAACCAATACAGACGATTGAGAAACAACCAATACAGACGATTGAGAAACAACCAATACAGACGATTGAGAAACAACCAATACCTACGATTGAGAAACAACCAACGTGGACTTTTGAGAAGTTACAGTATATTGTTTCATTGAACAGCAAAATACCCTGTGTGTGTCTGCTGCAGGTAGAACATTTTATACTGAGTCGACAAGCTTTTGAAACAAATGCATTAGGTGTTGTTTCGGTGTTGCACATTGGATCACATCTATAGAGTGACAAGCTGGCTGATACTGACATAATGATACTGACTTAATGCTACTGACTTAATGCTACTGACTTAATGCTACTGACTTAATGCTACTGACTTAATGCTACTGACTTAATGCTACTGACTTAATGATACTGACATAATGCTACTGACTTAATGCTACTGACTTAATGCTACTGACATAATGATACTGACTTAATGCTACTGACTTAATGCTACTGACTTAATGCTACTGACTTAATGATACTGACTTAATGATACTGACTTAATGATACTGACATAATGCTACTGACTTAATGATACTGACTTAATGCTACTGACTTAATGATACTGACTTAATGCTACTGACTTAATGCTACTGACTTAATGATACTGACTTAATGCTACTGACTTAATGATCCTCTGCTCTCATCCTTCTAGATCTATCGGCTGCCTTCGATACTGTGAACCATCAGATCCTCCTCTCCACCCTCTCCGAGTTGGGCATCTCCGGCGCGGCCCACGCTTGGATTGCGTCCTACCTGACAGGTCGCTCCTACCAGGTGGCGTGGCGAGAATCTGTCTCCTCACCACGCGCTCTCACCACTGGTGTCCCCCAGGGCTCTGTTCTTGGCCCTCTCCTATTCTCGCTATACACCAAGTCACTTGGCTCTGTCATAACCTCACATGGTCTCTCTTATCATTGCTATGCAGACGACACACAATTAATCTTCTCCTTTCCCCCTTCTGATGACCAGGTGGCGAATCGCATCTCTGCATGTCTGGCAGACATATCAGTGTGGATGACGGATCACCACCTCAAGCTGAACCTCGGCAAGACGGAGCTGCTCTTCCTCCCGGGGAAGGACTGCCCGTTCCATGATCTCGCCATCACGGTTGACAACTCCATTGTGTCCTCCTCCCAGAGCGCCAAGAACCTTGGCGTGATCCTGGACAACACCCTGTCGTTCTCAACTAACATCAAGGCGGTGGCCCGTTCCTGTAGGTTCATGCTCTACAACATCCGCAGAGTACGACCCTGCCTCACACAGGAAGCGGCGCAGGTCCTAATCCAGGCACTTGTCATCTCCCGTCTGGATTACTGCAACTCGCTGTTGGCTGGGCTCCCTGCCTGTGCCATTAAACCCCTTCAACTCATCCAGAACGCCGCAGCCCGTCTGGTGTTCAACCTTCCCAAGTTCTCTCACGTCACCCCGCTCCTCCGTTCTCTCCACTGGCTTCCAGTTGAAGCTCGCATCCGCTACAAGACCATGGTGCTTGCCTACGGAGCTGTGAGGGGAACGGCACCTCAGTACCTCCAGGCTCTGATCAGGCCCTACACCCAAACAAGGGCACTGCGTTCATCCACCTCTGGCCTGCTCGCCTCCCTACCACTGAGGAAGTACAGCTCCCGCTCAGCCCAGTCAAAACTGTTCGCTGCCCTGGCCCCCCAATGGTGGAACAAACTCCCTCACGACGCCAGGACAGCGGAGTCAATCACCACCTTCCGGAGACACCTGAAACCCCACCTCTTTAAGGAATACCTAGGATAGGTTAAGTAATCCCTCTCACCCCACCCCCCCTAAGTTTTAGATGCACTATTGTTAAGTGACTGTCCCACTGGATGTCATAAGGTGAATGCACCAATTTGTAAGTCGCTCTGGATAAGAGCGTCTGCTAAATGACTTAAATGTAAATGTAAATGATACTGACTTAATGATACTGACTTAATGATACTGACTTAATGATACTGACTTAATGATACTGACTTAATGATACTGACTTAATGATACTGACTTAATGATGACATACAAAGCCTGGAAGAGGAATGGAGCAGCTCGATGCTGAGTTCAACATTTTTTGGGGGGTTGTTTAAATGAATGGATACGTCGGATATGTTGCCTCTAAATTGCTGAGATACAGAGAATCCATCTACACCTATTGACTGGACACTAGTTGTTTCTTCTAGAGAGCAAGAGATAATTTGAAGCATTTGTCACCTCCTCCTCCTCCGCACTTCTCACAATCACTGTTAAGTCCTCATTGGAAAAACAAAGGTTACTTGATTAGGGCGTATTTTCTGGTCTCCTGCATGTTTACATATATATATATATATATATATATGACCTAGGAAAACTATAGGCCTATGAGTGTTAAGAAGTCTGATTTAATCTGTGAGTAAAATAAATAATGAAAAAATAAAATAAAAAAACGATCATTGTAGCATCTTATTAATGCTTCATTGTGTACAGTGGGGCAGAAAAGTATTTAGTCCGCCACCAATTGTGCAAGTTCTCCCACTTAAAAAGATGAGAGAGGCCTGTCATCTTAGGTACACTTCAGCTATGACAGACAAACTGAGGAGAAAAGAATCCAGAAAAACACATTGTAGGATTTTTAATGAATTTATTTGCAAATGAGAGACACTTAATAGTTCAGAGATGCGATCAAAATACTTATTATAGAGACGATCATCGTTGGTTTTCCTAGCTGTTGGAGGACGACGTGTGTGAGATATCTTGATTCCTTTACATTACTTGATTGCTGTAATTAACAGGATAATTAGTCATAAGTTTTTTTTGTTGGAAAGTTACATTTTTTTGTTTCTACTCTGGGTAAAAAAATAACTTCTCTCTTATTTACTGGCTGACATTTTATTATTCATGACAATAATAAAAACAGTTTACAAAGTGAGCTAAATGAATCTGTAACGGCAGGTCTCCTCTTCGTCTGAAGAGGAGTAAGGATCGGTCCAAGATGCAGTGTGGTAAGTGTTCGTGATGATAACTTTAATAAATAAACTGAACACTATGAAAAACAAAACAATAAACGTGAACATGAAACGAAACCGAAAACAGTACCGTGTGGCGACAAACACTGACACGGAAACAAACACCCACAAACCAACAGTGAAACCCAGGCTACCTAAATATGATTCTCAATCAGAGACAACGAACGACACCTGCCTCTGATTGAGAACCATACTAGGCCCGAAACAGAAACCAAACAGAAAACATATACTGCCCACCCAAACTCACTGACCATACTAAATAAAGACAAACCAAAGGAAATAAAGGTCAGAACGTGACAGAATCGCCTTGCCGCTTTAACTTGAAATGTGTAGCTCTGTGCCAAAGATTAATCCCTAAGAACATTACACAGTAATATTGAAAATGTCAACGGTACGAAGGACGAGGCTTGTCGCGTACCACGCCAGTAAAACAGAATCACTTTCTTTTATAAACTTCTGAAATACACAATGTAGTGTGATCGCTCTTAGATGTGCCTTTAAAAAAGAGCACTGCATTAAAAGCGGGGGAAAATCATTATGCTATTTAATGCTGCTTCATTGCTTCGTCGATCAGGGGTCAGGAGTCTCACAGAGGATAGGGTCATCAGTATCGATCCATCATTTTATCTGTGAGTGATTCATCTGCCCTGCAGGGTTCATGGTAATTCTAATGGTTTTGTGACTGGGGGGGGGGGTAGATATATATGGATGTAATAGGGTTCATGGTCACTCTAATGGTTGTGACTGGGGGGGTAGATATATATGGATGTAATAGGGTTCATGGTCACTCTAATGGTTGTGACTGGGGGGTAAATTAGACCCAGGACACCACTCATTTCCTGTCTGTGTTAGGTAAATTAGACCCAGGACACCACTCATTTCCTGTCTGTGTTAGGTAAATTAGACCCAGGACACCACTCATGTCCTGTCTGTGTTAGGTAAATCAGGTCCAGGACATCTCCTGGGTGTGAAAGACAGTTTTCTACAGCCAGATTGATATTCACTTTATTTTTGTCGGGGCTCTCTCCTCTCTTTATTCTCTGTTCTCTAGCCCCGGCCTTGGCTCTGAAGTCAACAGCCTCGAGTACACAGAGCTGAATTAAGACAAGGGAGGAGATAAATGGTAGGATCACACACAGGCACATCTGCTAGGCACAGGGCTCAATAATACAATATAATAATAATGCTGATGGATTTGGGACAGACGAAGGAATCTAAATACATGAATTAGCTTTTTAAATAGAACCGTTATGAGTCGTTGACTTTAAACCTTCCTACAGGGTGAGCTAGGTTGTTACCTCTGGGTGAGTGAAGACAAAGCACAGTCAATAAGTAACATGAAGGATTAACAGAAGAGGAGAGGGGACGAGGAGAGACAGCATTACTGACAGATAGTCAGTGGAGACGTGGCTTCTCCTGACAGCTGCTAATTCTCCTCCTGTTGCCCTCCCGTTGTGAAGAGGGAGGGGGGGGGTGGCGATGTGATAATTATAATCTGCAATCAACTGAGGTTACGGAGGAACAGCCGAGCACAATCTTTTTCTTCCTCGTCGTTGGTAGACTAGAGACATGACAGGTAAATCACTATGAGAGAGAGAGAGAGAGAGAGAGGAGGTGGAGAGAGAGAGAGAGAGAGAGAGAGAGAGAGAGGAGGTAGAGAGAGAGAGAGAGAGAGAGGAGAGAGAGAGAGAGAGAGAGAGAGAGAGAGAGAGAGAGAGAGAGAGAGAGAGAGAGAGAGAGAGAGAGAGAGAGAGAGAGAGAGAGAGAGAGAGAGAGAGAGAGAGGAGAAAGAGAGAGAGGAGAAAGAGAGGAGAGAGATGAGAGAGGGAGAGAGGGAGAGAGGGAGAGAGGGAGAGAGGAGGTGGAGAGAGAGAGGGGGAGCGGGGGAGAGAGTAAGAGAGAGGAGAGGAGAGGAGAGGAGAGGAGAGGAGAGGAGAGGAGAGGAGAGGAGAGGAGAGGAGAGGAGAGGAGAGGAGAGGAGAGGAGAGGAGAGGAGAGGAGAGGAGAGGAGAGGAGAGGAGAGGAGAGGAGAGGAGAGGAGATCAATGGCAGAAGGTTGGATAACCAAGAAATGTTTTCTAACTTGATGAAGCTCGGCTCCAACAACCCCGACGACCAAAATGGGCGAAGTTGAGACGTTTTCATTGACAGTATAGCTGCTCTCGTCACATAGACATGTGTCAGACGTGGACCATCGTTAGTTGCACTGAGATAATGCAAGAAGCAGAGAGACGCTTTATTTTACAACAACAGATCCTGTTAGACCTTGTAGTTATCAGATCCTACATCTGAGATCGGCTCACGTACATAAAATGCGTCTGTGTAAATAATGATTTGCTACAAAGGGGACAGTGGTGTGCTATTACTTAAGATCTGTAGGCTGGTTTGTCAGGTTATGACCGGTTACCTATTGCCATTGTGTGATGATTACATTATTTTTCTATGTAAATATTATGGTTTACGTTAGACTGGGAACTAATGTATAGGGATCTTTAAATTGTATTTATCCTTTATATAACTCGACAAGTCAGTTAAAGAACAAATTCTTATTTTCAATGACGGCCTAGAAACAGTGGGTTTAACGGCCTTGTTCAGGGCGCAGAACGACAGATGTGTACCTTATCAGCTCGGGGGATTTGAACCCCCCCTTTGTAACAGTGTTTCACAACTCCAGTCCAACAGCAGGAGAGAGTGGGTCAGATATCTACCTACAGTAGGAGAGAGTGGGTCAGATATCTACCTACAGCAGGAGAGAGTGGGTCAGATATCTACCTACAGCAGGAGAGAGTGGGTCAGATATCTACCTACAGCAGGAGAGAGTGGGTCAGATATCTACCTACAGCAGGAGAGAGTGGGTCAGATATCTACCTACAGCAGGAGAGAGTGGGTCAGATATCTACCTACAGCAGGAGAGAGTGGGTCAGATATCTACCTACAGCAGGAGAGAGTGGGTCAGATATCTACCTACAGCAGGAGAGAGTGGGTCAGATATCTACCTACAGCAGGAGAGAGTGGGTCAGATATCTACCTACAGCAGGAGAGAGTGGGTCAGATACCTACCTACAGCAGGAGAGAGTGGGTCAGATACCTACCTACTGTAGGAGAGAGTAGGTCAGATATCTACCTACAGCAGGAGAGAGTGGGTCAGATATGTACTGTACCTACAGCAGGAGAGAGTGGGTCAGATATCTACCTACAGCAGGAGAGAGTGGGTCAGATATCTACCTACAGCAGGAGAGAGTGGGTCAGATACCTACCTACAGCAGAGCTATGGGACCGGCTAAGTTAAGGCTTCTAAAAATGTCTTTACTGAATTAATTAAAAAATACCACTATCTTTTAAATGTCTATCTTTATTTTTCAAACACAATTCAACACAATCACAATTGCTTTTTGTCTTTTAAAAATTTATGCATCTTTTAACACAGGCTTAAACCCTAACAAACACTTTGAACAAAGGCTTAAACCTTAACAAAAATGTTTAACACAGGCTTAAACACTTGGCTCAACTTACCCCAAAGAAGACATTTTGACTCTATCAGCCCACACAGCTACAATGATGCACTGTCATGCTAGGTGCCAGCTGCCCAGTGACACAAGCCTGCCAGACGAGCTTAATGACTTCTATGTGCACTTTGAAGGAAAACAACACTGCTGCATGCATGAGAGTACCAGCTGTTCCAGACGACCGTGTGATCATGCTCTCCATAGCCAATGTGAGTAAGACCTTTAAACAGGTCAACATTCACAAGGTCGCAGGGCCAGACGGATTACCAGGACATGTACTCAGAGCATGCGCGGATCAACTGGCCTTTCTTCACTGAAATTGCCAACCTATCCCTGACCGAGTCTGTAATACCTACATGTTTCCAGCAGTCCACCATAGTCCCTCTGCCCAAGAACAACAAGATAACCTGCCTAAATGACTACTGACCCGTAGCACACATCTGTAGCCATGAAGTGCTTTGAAAGGCTGGTCATGGCTGGTCATGGCTCACATCAACACTATCTTCCCATAAACCCTTTACCCACTCTAATTCACATACCGCCCAACAGATCCATAGATGACACAATCTCTATTGCACTCCACACTTCCCTTTCCCACCTGGACATAAGGAAACCTATGTGAGAATGCTGTTCATTGACTACACCATAGTGCCCTCAAAGCTCATCACTAATGTAAGGACCCTGGGACTAAACACCTCCCTCTGCAACTGAATCCTGAAATACCTGACGGGCCACCCCCAGGTGGTAAGGGTAGTCAATAACACATCTGGCATGCTGATCCTCAACACGGGGGCACCTCAGGGTTAAGTGCTTTGTCCCCTCCTTTACTCCCTGTTTACTCATGACAGCGTGGCCAGGACAATCTGAACACCATCAATAAGTTTGTTGATGACACAATGGTGTCGTCGCCTGATCCCCAGCAACTCACCTACAGTGAGGTCAGATGTGGTGTCCAGGACAACAACCTCTCCCTCAACGTGATCAAGACAAAGGAGATAATCATGGAGTACAGGAAAAGGAGGGCAGAGTACTCCCTCATTCTCATCGATGGGGCTGTAGTGGAGCAGGTTGAGAGCTTCAAGTTCCTTGGTGTCCACATCACCAACAAACTATCATGGTCCAAACAAACCAAGACAGTCGTGAAGAGCGCACAACAAAACCTATTCCCCCTCAGGAGACTGAAAGGATTTGGCATGGGTCCTCAGATCCACATAAAGTTATAGAGCTGCGCCATCGAGAGCATCCTGACTGGTTGCATAACCGCTGGTATGGCAACTGCTCGGCCTACGACCGGTAGGCGCTACAGAGGATTGTGCGTATGGCCGAGTACATCACCGTGGTCAAGCTTCCTGCCATCCAGGACCTCTACCAGGCGGTGTCAAAGGAAAGCCCTAAATATTGTCAAAAACTCCAGCCTCCCCAGTCATAGACTGTTCTCTCTGTTACCGCACGGCAAGCGGTACCGGAACACCAAGTCTAGGTCCAAGAGGCTTCTGAACAGCTATTATCCCCAAGCCATAAGACTGTTAACTGCTAATCACATGGCTACCTGGACTATTTGCAGTTTTTTTCGCTGCTGATTATCTCTGCATAGTCACTTTACCTACATGTACAGTACCAGTCAAAATTTTGGACACACCTACTCATTTCAGGGTTTTTGTTTATTTTTACTATTTTATACCTTGTAGATCAATAGTGAAGAAATCAAGACTTTGAAATAACACATACGGAATCATGTAGTAACCAAAAAAGTGATAAACAAATGCAAATACATGTTATAGTTGAGATTCTTCAATGTAGCCACCCTTCACCTTGATGACAGCTTTGCACACTCTTGGCATTTCCTCGGTACTGGTACCCTCTGCATATAGCCATGTCATTGTTATGTTATTGTTACTCTTTTATTTATTTTTTACTGTATTTTATTTAGTAAATAGGTCAAGGGCTTTGTAAGTAAGCATTTCACAGAAAGGTCTACAACTGTGGTATTCAGCACGTGACAAATTATTTTAGTTGAGGTTTAGGACCTCGTAGAAGTTCATAGATGTTTAGAACAATCTTAAAAGTGAGGCTGTTTTTTATTTTTTTATCTCAATATCAGATACTTTCTGGGTAACAATTATTAAGTACCTTACTGTGATTGAGCTGTTGGTCTAGGACTGTCTGGGTGGGAGTGGTCTGAGTGGGGAGAGGAAAACTGAGCTGTTATTGGTCTAGGACTGTCTGGGTGGGAGTGGTCTGAGTGGGGAGAGAAACTGAGCTGTTATTGGTCTAGGATTGTCTGGGAGTGGTCTGAGTGGGGAGAGGAAAACTGAGCTGTTATTGGCGGAGAGGTTTGGAACCCTCTTTGTTATTGGTCTAATAACTAATTTGCGGCCTCGTTATGACACGAGAAAGGTCAAAACTACATCCCACCACAACAGGCTGAAATTCCTGGTGGTCTTTTCGAACAGCCATTACACTAAAAGAGCAATATCATATTTTTTCACAATCTCACCGTTTTATTCCAACCTCATATTGTGGAACAGTTGAGGAGAATTTGTTCTTAACTGACTTGCCAAGTTAATCTTGAAACTCTGGGGGCAGTATTTAATTTTTGGATGAAAAACGTTCCCGTTTTAAACAGGATATTTTGTCACGACAAGATGCTCGACTATGCATGTAATTGACAGCTTTGGATAGAAAACACTCTGACGTTTCCAAAACTGCAAAGATATTGTCTGTGAGTGCCACAGAACTGATGTTACAGGCGAAACCTAGATAAATATCCAATCAGGAAGTGCCACATATTTTGGAAGCGCTTCATGCCAATGACTCCTTATATGGCTGTGAATGGGCGATGAATGAGCTTACGCTTTCTACATACTCCCCAAGGAGTCTACAGCATTTTGAAGTCTTTTTACGCATTTATGTTGAAGAATAGCCATAAGGGACCACATTGAGCAAGTGGTCACATGATGGGTCCCGCAAAAAATCTTGCATAAAGTACTGAGGTAGCCATTATTCCAATCACTTCTAATGAGAAACCAATTGTCCCGACGGATATATTATCGAATAGATATGTGAAAAACACCTTGAGGATTGATTCTAAACAACGTTTGCCATGTTTCTTTCGATATTATGGAGCTAATTTTGAAAAAAGTTTGGAGTTGTAGTGACCGCATTTTCCGGTCGATTTCTCAGCCAAACTTGAAGAACAAACGGGAGCTATTTCGCCTTCAAAAATAATATTTTTGGAAAAAAGGAACATTTGGAAAGCCCATAGAGACAGGAGAGAGAGACAGACCGAGAGAGAGAGAGAGAGAGAGAGAGAGAGAGAGAGAGAGAGAGAGAGAGAGAGAGAGCAAAAACACAGAGACCCAGAACTTGAGCTTACGCCTTAACTATGGTGAATCACTAAAACAATACTGAAATATAAGCAATAGCACGTCAGAAATCAGCTCAATGTAATTGAAGAGTCTATAGTCTCTAACTACTTCTGGGAAAATTGGAAAAACTAAACAAACAACAACACAAAAGGTTATCTATCCAAAACGGAGATGTATGGATGAATCACTTCTCCAATCTTATTGGCCCTATAACGAAGAACAAACAGCAAAAACATATACATTATCAAATATAAATCTTCTATTAAAGACTACCAGAACACACTGGATTCTCCAATTACCTTGAATGAACTACACAACAAAATACAAACCCTCCATCTGTCACGCCTTGGTCTTAGTATTTTGTGTTTTCTTTAATTATTTTGTTCAGGCCAGGGTGTGACATGGGTTTATTGTATTTCGTATTGGGGTTTTGTAGTTATTGGGATTGCGGCTGAGTAGGGGTGTTGCATAGGTTTGGCTGCCTGAGGCGGTTCTCAATCAGAGTCAGGTGATTCTCGTTGTCTTTGATTGGGAACCATATTTAGGTAGCCGGGGTTCACTGTGTATTTCGTGGGTGTTTGTTCCTGTCTCTGTGTAGTGTTCACCAGATAGGCTGTAATAGTTTTTCACGTTCCGTTTGTTGTTTTTGTATTTATTAGTTATTTCATGTATCGTTCTGTTTTTCTTCATTAAAAGACCACCACGCTGCATTTCGGTCCGACTCTCTTTCAACAAATGAAGAACGCCATTACACCAACCCCCAAAAAATCTGTGGTGTTGCATGGTTTCCTTAATGAAATGATCAAATATACGGACCACAAATTCCAATTGACTATATCTTGTTCTCATGCTTTGATGATTTAAAAAATTACCGTACAACAACAAACAAACCAAAACAAAGGCAAAGTCTTCTCATGCTTTGTTGATTTCAAAAAAGCCTTCGACTCAATCTGGCATGAGGGTCTGCTGTACAAACTGATGGAAAGTGGTGTTGGGGGAAACATACGACATTATAAAATCCATGTACACAAAATTGGCAAAAAACACACACATTTCTTCACACAGGGTCGTGGGGTGAGACAGGGATGCAACTTAGGCCCCATCCTCTTCAACATATATATCAACGAATTGGCGCGGGCACTAGAAAAGTCTGCCGCACCCAGCCTCACTCTACTAGAATCTGAAGTCAAATGTCTACTGTTTGCTGATGATCTGGTGCTTCTGTCACCAACCAAGGAGGGCCTACAGCAGCACCTAGATCTTCTGCACAGATTCTGGTAGATCTGAACCCTGATGGTAAATCTTAATAAGACAAAAATAATGCTGTTCCATAAAACCACAGGTTACATACCTTGGCCTAAACATCAGTGCCACAGGTAACTTCCACAAAGCTGTGAACGATCTGAGAGACAAGGCAAGAAGGGCATTCTATGCCATCAACAGGAGCATACATTTCAACATACCAATTAGGATTTGGCTAAAAATACTTGAATCAGTCATAGAGCCCATTGCTCTTTATGGTTTTGAGGTCTGGGGTCCACTCACCAACCCAAAATTCACAAAATGGGATAAACACCAAATTGAGACTCTGCATGCAGAATGTCGCTAAAATATCCTCTGTGTACAACGTAGAACACCAAATAATGCATGCAGAACCGAATTAGGCCGGGACCCGATAATTATCAAAATCCAGAGAAGAGCAGTTCAATTCTACAACCACCTAAAAGGAACCGATTCCCAAAGTGTCCATAACAAAGCCTTCACTTACAGAGAGATGAACCTGGAGAAGAGTCCCCTAAGCAAGCTGATCCTGGGGCTCTGTTCACAAACACACCCTACAGAGAGATGAACCTGGAGAAGAGTCCCCTAAGCAAGCTGGTCCTGGGGCTCTGTTCACAAACACACCCTACAGAGAGATGAACCTGGAGAAGAGTCCCCTAAGCAAGCTGGTCCTGGGGCTCTGTTCACAAACACAAACACACCCTACAGAGAGATGAACCTGGAGAAGAGTCCCCTAAGCAAGCTGGTCCTGGGGCTCTGTTCACAAACACACCCTACAGAGAGATGAACCTGGAGAAGAGTCCCCTAAGCAAGCTGGTCCTGGGGCTCTGTTCACAAACACAAACACACCCTACAGAGAGATGAACCTGGAGAAGAGTCCCCTAAGCAAGCTGATCCTGGGGCTCTGTTCACA
>NC_060181.1:95374276-95391776 GCF_021184085.1 Oncorhynchus gorbuscha | reverse complement strand
CAACAACAGACAACAACAGACACAGTTAAACAGGCAACAACAGACAACAACAGACACATTTAAACAGACAACAACAGACATGGTTAAACAGGCAACAACAGACACGGTTAAAGAAGTACATTCACTGACTAATCACAGTGTGAATTTAAAAGATTGAGATTATGTAAGTTTTAGACTCCTGATAATGAAGCTGCTCTACTGTGTGTGAGTGTGAGTGTGAGTGTGTGTGTGTCAATGATAACAGGAACATCTCCTCTGTTCTGAATTAACTCACTTTGCTGTGTTTATCTGTTTAAGCCTCTCTGCTCTATTCCCTCTCCTGAGGACACACACACACGTGCACACACACACACGCACATGTAACAAACACACACACACGCACAGACTCACACGCACATACACACACACAAACAAACAAGCACACGCACAAACGCACACAAACAAACAAGCACACACAAACACACACACACAAACAAACAAGCACACACGCACACAAACAAACAAGCACACGCACCCACAAACACACACACACACACACACAAACCAGTGTGGTCCTTCTCCTGCGGAGGAACATCCTCAAATTTATTATAAATATAACAAAACAAGTAACCATGGAAACAAAACACTCAGCGATTAACTGTGAAATATGTCCATGTGTGTTTTCACAGTGAGGGATGGAGGGAGGTCTTCACATGTTTAGTTAACCATGCTTTAACACCCCTTGACTTATTCCACATTGTCTTGAGATACAGCCTGAATTTTAAATGAATTCATTGGATAATAATACATCTCACCCATAATGACATCACAATACCCCATAATGACATCACAATACCCCATAATGACATCACAATACCCCATAATGACATCACAATACCCCATAATGACAAAGTGAAAACATGTTATTAGAAATGTTTGCTAATTTATTGATAATGAAATACAGAAATATCTCAATACATGTTAGAAACACCTTTGGCACAGATTACAGCTTTCAGATTACAGTTTTCAGATTACAGTCTTTCTGATTATAGCCTTCTGATTACAGTCTTTCTGATTACAGCCTTCTGATTACAGCTTTCTGATTACAGTCTTTCTGATTATAGCCTTCTGATTACAGTCTTTCTGATTACAGCCTTTCTGATTACAGCCTTTCTGATTACAGCCTTCTGATTACAGTCTTTCTGATTACAGTCTTTCTGATTACAGTCTTTCTGATTACAGCCTTCTGATTACAGTCTTTCTCATTACAGTCTTTCTGATTACAGCCTTCTGATTACAGCCTTCTGATTACAGCCTTCTGATTACAGTCTTTCAGTCTTTCTCATTACAGTCTTTCTGATTACAGTCTTTCTCATTACAGTCTTTCTCATTACAGTCTTTCTCATTACAGTCTTTCTGATTACAGTCTTTCTGGGGAAATTTCTAAAAGCTTTGCACACCTGGATTGTACAACATTTTGCACATATTCTTTTATAAATTGTTCAACCTTGTCAAGTTGGTTGTTGATCATTTTCAAGTCTTGCCATTGATTTTTAAAGTAGATTTAAGTAAAAACTGTAACTAGGCCACTAGATTAATATTACATGTAAGCATTGGTAAGCAGTGTATATTTGGCCTTGTGTTTTAGGTTATTGTCCTGCTGAAAGATTAATTTGTCTCCCAGTGTCTGTTGGAAGCAGACTGACCCAGGTTTTCCTCGAGGGATTTTTGCCTCTGCGTAGCTTTATTCCGTCTCTTTTTATCTTAAAAAACTCCCTAGTCCATGCCGATGGCAAGCATACCCATAACATGATGCAGCCACCGCCAGGCTTGAAAATGTGAAAAGTGTTACTTTGTTGGATTTGTGTTTTATTTTAGTGCCTTGTTGCAAACGGGATGAATGTTTTAAAATGTTTTTATTCTGTACAGGCTTCCTTCTTTTCACTCTGTCAATTTGTTTAGTATTGTGGAGTAACTACAATGTTGTTGATCCATCCTCAGTTTTCTCCTATCACAGCCATTAAACTCTGTAACTGTTTTAAAGTCACCATTGGCCTCATGGTGAAAATCCTTTCTCTCCGGAAACTGAGTTATGAAGGACGACCGTATCTTTGTGGTGACTGGGTGTGTTAATACGCCCTGATCTGTTTCACCTGTCTTTGTGATTGTCTCCAGTCTCTCCAGGTGTCGCTTATTGTCCCCAGTGTATTTATCCCTGCGTTTCCTGTCTCTCTGTAGCCAGTTCGTCTTGTCCTGTCAAGTCAACCAGCTTGTTTTTCTCATGCTCCTGCATTTTCTTATCTCACTTTGGCTAGTCCTCCCAGTTTTGACCCTTGTCTGCCTGCCTCTGCCAGATGTGTTTGCCTGCCCTGACCTGGAACCTGCCTGCCTTTGCCAGATGTGTTTGCCTGCCCTGACCTGGAACCTGCCTGCCCTGACCTGGAACCTGCCTGCCCTGACCTGGAACCTGCCTGCCCTGACCTGGAACCTGCCTGCCTCTGCCAGATGTGTTTGCCTGCCCTGACCTGGAAAACTGCCTGCCACTCTGTACCTCCTGGACTGGTTTTGATCTCTTGCCTGTCCATGACCATTCTCTTGCCTGCCCCTTGGATTATAATAAATATCAGAGACTCAAACCATCTGAGTCTTGCCTTGCACCCTTATAGATACACCATCCAAAGCGTAATTAATAACTTCACCATGCTCAAAGTGTAATTAATAACTTCACCATGCTCAAAGTGATATTCAATAACTTCACCATGCTCAAAGTGATATTCAATAACTTCACCAGGCTCAAAGTGATATTCAATGTCTGCTTTTTATTATTTTTATTTTTTTACCCAAATTTGTGTCCTTCTTTGTGACGCATTAGAAAAAATCCCTGGTCTTTGAGGTTGAATCTGTGTTTGAAATTCACTGCTCTACTGAGGGACCTTCGTCTCTCCCAAGTCCATACCGGAATTGGACGATGGGGCAAGACTGTTACTACCAATTGGGGGAAAAAAGGGGTTAAAAGGGGTTAAAAAGGGGGTTAAAAGGGGTAAAAAGGGGGTTAAAAGGGATAAAAAGGGGGTTAAAAGGGATAAAAGGGGGTTAAAAAGGGATAAAAGGGGTTAAAAAGGGTAAAAAGGGGGTTAAAAGGGGTCAAAAGGGGGTTAAAAGGGGTCAAAAGGGGGTTAAAAGGGGTCAAAAGGGGTTAAAAGGGGTAAAAAGGGGGTTAAAAGGGGGGGTAAAAAGGGGTAAAAAAGTCCAAAACAATTTTCTTTAAATAAAAGTCATGGATTTCAGTTTCAATAAAAACATGTAAACGCAGAATGTATTATGAAATAATAACGTGATTTTATTGATTAAAAAAATTCAAAAGCCCCCCAAAAAAACTAAAAATATGAAATTGATTTGTCATTGTCACGTTCTGTCCTTAGTTCTTTTGTCCTTGTTTTAGTATGATCAGGGTATGAGTTGGGGTGGGCAGTCTGTGTTTGTTTTAGTATGATCAGGGCGTGAGTTTGGATGGGCAGTCTGTGTTTGTTTTAGTATGATCAGGGCGTGAGTTGGGGTGGGCAGTCTGTGTTTGTTTTAGTATGATCAGGGCATGAGTTTGGATGGGCAGTCTGTGTTTGTTTTAGTATGATCAGGGCGTGAGTTGGGGTGGGCAGTCTGTGTTTGTTTTAGTATGATCAGGGCATGAGTTTGGATGGGCAGTCTGTGTTTGTTTTAGTATGATCAGGGTGTGAGTTTGGATGGGCAGTCTGTGTTTGTTTTAGTATGATCAGGGCGTGAGTTTTGGTGGGTGGTCTATGTTCCCTTTTCTATGTTGTGGTTTTGTGTTTGGCCTGGTATGGTTCTCAATCAGAGGCAGGTGTCGTTCGTTGTCTCTGACTGAGAATCATACTTAGGTAGCCTTTTTTCCACCTGTGTGGTGTGGGTGGTTGTTTTCTGTTCACCAGAAGGGACTGTTTCATTTCGTGTCAATCTCTTTGTTATTTTTGTTTTAGTGTCTTGAGTTTAATAAATATCATCATGAACATGTACCACGCTGCGCATTGGTCCTCCGATCCTTCATCCTCCTCAGACGACAGCCGTTACAGTCATGTCCAGATTGGGTACATTAATAACTAATAACTAATAAACTGTACATTAATAGTAAAATGGGAACTTACTATGAAATAATACAATATTTCAGTTGTGTATTGTTGAGTTCGAACTTGAAATATACTTATTTCTGTCACTGTATAATCCCGTACGATTATTTTATGTGCATAATTAATATATAAACGTTATGTGTCGCTGAAGGGAGAAGAGTAACTTTGTTGATGGAAAGTTACTGCGAGAGAATATTGGGAACCGAGTTTGACCAAAGTCTGTTGAGTGATGGTGGACAGAAGGTCAGTTATACATTTCATGGAGAAGAGACAGGATAAAAGAGGAACTGATACCAGCTCGACCGCGAAGACGACAGCGGAACAGTTTTGGGCAAAAACATATCAGTTCTGACAAGTTAAACCCCTAATCTCATCTTGACATATAAATGCCTGTTTGATCATGTGCATCGTGTGTTTGCAGCTCAAGCACCCAGTGGGTTAAATAATACATTTGGTTTGAGCTTTTTCTAGTCATCCGTTTGAGTTTATACTCTACCTGAACAGTTGGTGTTGTCGGCAAGATACACCATGATTTTCAGTCAAACTAAACAGTACAAATCAATGAAACAAAAGCCTGGCAACAAAACAAGGAACTTCTTACACCTGTAATTCTGACATCTTGGGGAGACGGGGGGGGGGGTCGTAGCCTGAATGTAAATGATAGGAAACCGACATAGGAAGCCTGGATTTATTCAGTAGTCCCACTGTTTTTCGTGTCAGACGGTAAACATCGTGTTGTTATAATGGACCAACTTTTAGAAAGTCGCCTAAACCTTTCCAACGTTTCTGCAACTACAGCTGGGTAGAGACAGTCCCACAGCTGGGTAGAGACAGTCCCACAGCTGGGTAGAGACAGTCCCACAGCTGGGTAGAGACAGTCCCACAGCTGGGTAGAGACAGTCCCACAGCTGGGTAGAGACAGTCCCACAGCTGGGTAGAGTCCCACAGTCCCCACAGCTGGGAATAGACAGTCCCACAGCTGGGGTAGAGACAGTCCCACAGCTGGGTAGAGACAGTCCCACAGCTGGGTAGAGACAGTCCCACAGCTGGGTAGAGACAGTCCCACAGCTGGGTAGAGACAGTCCCACAGCTGGGTAGAGACAGTCCCACAGCTGGGTAGAGACAGTCCCACAGCTGGGTAGAGACAGTCCCACAGCTGGGTAGAGTCCCACAGCTGGGAAGAGACAGTCCCACAGCTGGGTAGAGACAGTCCCACAGCTGGGTAGAGACAGTCCCACAGCTGGGAATAGACAGTCCCACAGCTGGGTAGAGACAGTCCCACAGCTGGGAATAGACAGTCCCACAGCTGGGACAGTCCCACAGCTGGGAGAGACAGTCCCACAGCTGGGTAGAGACAGTCCCACAGCTGGGAGACAGTCCCACAGCTGGGTAGACAGTCCCACAGCTGGGTAGAGACAGTCCCACAGCTGGGTAGAGACAGTCCCACAGCTGGGTAGAGACAGTCCCACAGCTGGATAGAGACAGTCCCACAGCTGGGTAGAGACAGTCCCACAGCTGGGTAGAGACAGTCCCACAGCTGGGTAGAGACAGTCCCACAGCTGGGTAGAGACAGTCCCACAGCTGGGTAGAGACAGTCCCACAGCTGGATAGAGACAGTCCCACAGCTGGGTAGAGACAGTCCCACAGCTGGGTAGAGACAGTCCCACAGCTGGGTAGAGACAGTCCCACAGCTGGATAGAGACAGTCCCAGCAGTCCCACAGCTGGATAGAGACAGTCCCACAGCTGGGTAGAGACAGTCCCACAGCTGGGTAGAGACAGTCCCACAGCAGCTCCCACAGCTGGGTAGAGACAGTCCCACAGCTGGGTAGAGACAGTCCCACAGCTGGGTAGAGACAGTCCCACAGCTGGGTAGAGACAGTCCCACAGCTGGGTAGAGACAGTCCCACAGCTGGGTAGAGACAGTCCCACAGCTGGGTAGAGACAGTCCCACAGCTGGGTAGAGACAGTCCCACAGCTGGGTAGAGACAGTCCCACAGCTGGGTAGAGACAGTCCCACAGCTGGGTAGAGACAGTCCCACAGCTGGGTAGAGACAGTCCCACAGCTGGGTAGACAGTCCCACAGCTGGGTAGAGACAGTCCCACAGCTGGGTAGAGACAGTCCCACAGCTGGGTAGAGACAGTCCCACAGCTGGGTAGAGACAGTCCCACAGCTGGGACAGTCCCACAGCTGGGTAGACAGTCCCACAGCTGGGTAGAGACAGTCCCACAGCTGGGTAGAGACAGTCCCACAGCTGGGTAGAGACAGTCCCACAGCTGGGTAGAGACAGTCCCACAGCTGGGTAGAGACAGTCCCACAGCTGGGTAGAGACAGTCCCACAGCTGGGTAGAGACAGTCCCACAGCTGGGTAGAGACAGTCCCACAGCTGGGTAGAGACAGTCCCACAGCTGGGTAGAGACAGTCCCACAGCTGGGTAGAGACAGTCCCACAGCTGGGTAGAGACAGTCCCACAGCTGGGTAGAGACAGTCCCACAGCTGGGTAGAGACAGTCCCACAGCTGGGTAGAGACAGTCCCACAGCTGGGTAGAGACAGTCCCACAGCTGGGAGAGACAGTCCCACAGCTGGGTAGAGACAGTCCCACAGCTGGGAATAGACAGTCCCACAGCTGGGTACAGTCCCACAGCTGGGTAGAGACAGTCCCACAGCTGGGTAGAGACAGTCCCACAGCTGGGTCCCACAGAGACAGTCCCACAGCTGGGTAGAGACAGTCCCACAGCTGGGTAGAGACAGTCCCACAGCTGGGTAGAGACAGTCCCACAGCTGGGTAGAGTCCCACAGCTGGGTACAGTCCCACAGCTGGGTAGAGACAGTCCCACACTGGGTAGAGACAGTCCCACAGCTGGGTAGAGACAGTCCCAGCTGGGTAGAGACAGTCCCATGGGTAGAGACAGTCCCACAGCTGGGTAGAGACAGTCCCATGGGTAGAGACAGTCCCACCTGATGGGTGGGTAGAGAGACAGTCCCACAGCTGGGTAGAACAGCTGGGTAGAGACAGTCCCCACAGCTGGGTAGAGACAGTCCCACAGCTGGGTAGAGACAGTCCCACAGC
Organism: Oncorhynchus gorbuscha; assembly: GCF_021184085.1. NCBI lineage: Eukaryota > Metazoa > Chordata > Actinopteri > Salmoniformes > Salmonidae > Oncorhynchus > Oncorhynchus gorbuscha. The sequence goes on along the minus strand of NC_060181.1, from coordinate 95,384,585 downwards.
TGGGTAGAGATCCCAGTCCCACAGCTGGGTAGATGGATGGACAGTCCCACAGCTGGGTAGACAGTCCCACAGCTGGGTAGAGACAGTCCCACAGCTGGGAATAGACAGTCCCACAGCTGGGTAGAGACAGTCCCACAGCTGGGTAGAGACAGTCCCACAGTCCCCCACAGCTGGGAATAGACAGTCCCACAGCTGGGTGGGAATAGACAGTCCCACAGCTGGGTAGAGAGAGCTGGGTAGAGACAGTCCCACAGCTGGGTAGTCCCACAGCTGGGTAGAGACAGTCCCACAGCTGGGTAGAGACAGTCCCACAGCTGGGTAGAGACAGTCCCACAGCTGGGTAGAGACAGTCCCACAGCTGGGTAGAGACAGTCCCACAGCTGGGTAGAGACAGTCCCACAGCTGGGTAGAGACAGTCCCACCGATGGGTAGAGACAGTCCCACAGCTGGGTAGAGACAGTCCCACAGCTGGGTAGAGACAGTCCCACAGCTGGGTAGAGACAGTCCCACAGCTGGGTAGAGACAGTCCCACAGCTGGGTAGAGACAGTCCCAGCTGGGTAGAGACAGTCCCACAGCTGGGTAGAGACAGTCCCACAGCTGGGTAGACAGTCCCACAGCTGGGTAGAGACAGTCCCACAGTCCCACAGCGATGGGTAGAGACAGTCCCACAGCTGGGTCCCACAGCTGGGTAGAGACAGTCCCACAGCTGGGTAGAAGTCCCACAGCTGGGTAGAGACAGTCCCACAGCTGGGTAGAGACAGTCCCACAGCTGGGTAGAGACAGTCCCAGACAGTCCCACAGCCCACAGCTGGGTAGAGACAGTCCCACAGCTGGGTAGACAGTCCCACAGCTGGGTAGAGACAGTCCCACAGCTGGGTAGAGACAGTCCCACAGCTGGGTAGAGACAGCTGGGTAGAGACAGTCCCACAGCTGGGTAGAGACAGTCCCACACAGGCTGGGTAGAGACAGTCCCACAGCTGGGTAGAGACAGTCCCACAGCTGGGTAGAGACAGTCCCACAGCTGGGTAGAGACAGTCCCACAGCTGGGTAGAGACAGTCCCACAGCTGGGTAGAGACAGTCCCACAGCTGGGTAGAGACAGTCCCACAGCTGGGTAGAGACAGTCCCACAGCTGGGTAGAGACAGTCCCACAGCTGGGTAGAGACAGTCCCACAGCTGGGTAGAGACAGTCCCACAGCTGGGTAGAGACAGTCCCACAGCTGGACAGTCCTACGGCTGGGTAGAGACAGTCCCACACAGCTGGGTAGAGACAGTCCCACAGCAGCTGGGGTAGAGACAGTCACACAGCTGGGTAGAGACAGTCCCACAGCTGGGTAGAGACAGTCCCACAGCTGGGAGTCACACAGCTGGGTAGAGACAGTCACACAGCTGGGTAGAGACAGTCCCACAGCTGGGTAGAGACAGTCCCACAGCTGGGTAGAGACAGTCACACAGCTGGGTAGAGACAGTCCCACAGCTGGGTAGAGACAGTCACACAGCTGGGTAGAGACAGTCACACAGCTGGGTAGAGACAGTCCCACAGCTGGGTAGAGACAGTCACACAGCTGGGTAGAGACAGTCACACAGCTGGGTAGAGACAGTCACACAGCTGGGTAGAGTGTAACAGAAGGCAAAAGCAGGTAATACAAGATAATACAAGGTAATATAATGTAATAGAGACTTATAGAGATGATTGTGTAGCAATAAAAGAACGTTGTTTGTCATTACTGGTATCTTTTGTTGTGGCGAACGGTGGCACTTGAGTTATGACACACCGGTAGTAGGACATTAGGTCTCCTCTATTCTCCAGTAATAAATAACTTGAGTTATGACACACCGGTAGTAGGACATTAGGTCTCCTCTATTCTCCAGTAATAAATAACTTGAGTTATGACACACCGGTAGTAGGACATTAGGTCTCCTCTATTCTCCAGTAATAAATAACTTGAGTTATGACACACCGGTAGTAGGACATTAGGTCTCCTCTATTCTCCAGTAATAAATAACTTGAGTTATGACACACCGGTAGTAGGACATTAGGTCTCCTCTATTCTCCAGTAATAAATTGAACAACGCTTCAGTGCCGTTCTCAACACAAGCTATCAGGTTCCGTGAGCAAAACTATTTGGTATATGTACTGTGTAACTACTCTCTGAGGAAGCGGATATCTATACAATAGAAAAGAGAGTAGCAGTGGGTGAGGAAATCTCAACACCCTAGACACATTCGAGAGAGGGGCGTAAATAATAACAATCGAAATGGCGTTCGGGGGTCTTCCACAAAATGGAGGATAGAAGAAAAAAATAAGTGCTATGTTTTTTAAAGCCATGGATGCGCTGCGAGGTGCATGAGGCAATCTATAAATTTGGCTTGTGTAAGGGGGGGGGGGGGTCAACAAATTTCATACAATTGGCCAGAATTTCACTACTGATGGAAAATTTAAATCAAAAACTCAGAGATGCTGTTGTTGTATGGCACAGGGCCATCAAGGAGAAATCACAAGCCCAGAAACCAGAGAGTGGTGTGCTGAGTTCATACTCATGCCGTTGTGATGACTTATTATCCCGGGCAGATACTCTGAGAGGAGGAAACCCCATACCGTCCGTCGGACAACCTACACCACGTGACCAAACAGTATTTGGACACCTGCTCGTCGAACATCTCATTCCAAAATCATGGCCATTTAATATGGAGTTGGTCCCTCCTTTTCCAGTTCTTCCACAGCGATCTCAACAAATAATTTTGTATGGACCTCGCTTTGTGCACAGAGGAATTGTCACGCCGACACAGGAAATGACCTTCCCCGAACTGTTGCCACAAGGTTGGAAGCAGAGAATCGTCTAGAATGTCATTGTATGCCGTAGGATCCTTCACTGGAACTAAGGGACCTAGCCCGAACCATGAAAACAGTCCCAGACCATTATTCCTCCACCAAACTTTACAGTTGGCATTATGCATTCGGAAAGGTAGCGTTCTCCTGGCATTCGCCAAACTAAGATTCGTCCGTCAGATTGCCAGACAGGGAAGCGTGATTCATCACTCCAGAGAACGCATTTCCACTCTTCCAGAGTCCAATGACAGCGAGCTTTACATCACTCTAGCTGACGCTTGGAATTGAGCATGGTGATCTCAGCCATGGAAGCTCCCGATGAACAGTTATTGTGCTGACGGTGCTTCCTGAGTCAGTTTGGAACTCGTGGTGAGTTTTGCAATCGAGGACATATGATTTCTACTTGCTACGCACTTCAGCTCTCGCCAGTATGTGGCTGAGCCATTTTTGCTCCTACATTTTTCCACTTCACAATAACAGTTGACCTGGGAAGCTCTAGAAGGGCAGAAAACTGACTTAGTGCCACGTCGAAAGTCACTGAGCTCCCCAATGGGCTCGAGAGGCAAAGGTCGAGTCATGCTCCGAAACATGACCCGCCAAACCACGCTTCTTAACACTTCTTAAGGTATAGGGGACGCTTGCCAGGGAAAATGCAGGAAAGCCGTCCACACCAATGTGTCGGAGGCCCATGGTCTGCTACAAAGAGTCGCTATGAGCCAAGTAAAGCCCACCCGGCCAAACTCTTCCCTAACCCGGACGACGATGGGCCAATTGTGTGCCGCCCTATGGGACTCCCAATCACGGCCGGTTGTGATACAGCCCGGGATTGAATACGGGTCTGTAGTGACACCTCTAGCACTGCGATGCAGTGCCTTAGACCACTGCACCACTCGGGAGACCAGCAGATAAGTTTAATGAAGACGCAGGTATTTTGAAAGCCATCGTCAAAACTGCTATTGCTACTAATGCTCTACATGGGTGTAATCTTTAGTTTGACCACAAATCGTGGTGTATCTTGCCGACTACGCCAAATATTCAAATAGAGTATAAACTCAAACAGATAGTTCAAGCTGCATTGAGAGTATAACTCCTCTCACTTGAGTGTTGTTGCTGCTATCCTACCCCACCAGTAAAATATTCAAGAGTAAGGAATATAAAACCAATTCCAAGAGGTCAATTTGGCAGCCAAGGCATTTGGCAGCAGAAAAGCAACTAAACCTTGTCATCAATGTGGCTCATTTGGCCATTGTGTGAGAGACTGTACGTTGATGTCTGAGCCGTTTGTGACAACTCATTAAGTGCTGCAGACATTTTCTTCACTGACTAGTGGTCAACAGCAAACACTCCTGAAAGTGGGGGAGGGGGGGGGTCTACAATTCCTTAAAATTGGTGGTCCGAATCATTCATCACTAAGGCCTTTACCTGGTGAGGGTAAATCGAATTAGTGTGACCCGGCTCAAATTACTCCCCAAACTTCAGGCACGATTTGCAAGGGAAAGAGTTGGAATCAGACCAAGTATTGTACACAGATGACTCTAATTAAATGACAGTAGAAGGAAAGCGAGTAGCGGGGTATGCTGTTGTGATGACAGAAGTAGTAGCTGTCTGCTGCCAGCCTCCGTTTCAGCCAAAGGGCCCGAGCTCTATGCACTAAGAGAAGCTGGTAGGTTTTCAGAAGGGGAGTGTTAGCATTATATATAGACTCTCGCTAAGCATTTGGAGTGGTTCACGATTTTGGGACACCTGTGGTCACAAAGGGGTGTGTTAATGGCGACAGGGACACCAATCAAACATGGGAATGAAGTAGAAGCATTATTAGAAGAGTGTCAATTGCCAAGTATACTAGCAGCGGTAGAATGTGAAGCCATATGAGTCATTCAGATTAAATAGCCGTGGGGAATCTCTGGGCAGATGAAGCAGCCAAGGAGGCTCGGGTTAATCAGAGAAGAAGGTGTTTTGAAGAAAAAAAGAATGTAAATACTGTAAATTCGAGAGCTGGGATGCTTAATTTGAATGAACTCCAACTTCAAACCACCAGAAAGGATTTGAGAATGGCTAAAACATGGTTGTCAAGTGGCCCCAGTGGGTTTGCGGTATCATGGAGCAACCCACCAATCAGCTGTGAATATTTACTCTCAAGACGTCATGGTTGGGACGGGGGTTGTTGGGCTGGGTTAAATGATATGCTCGCCCCTGCCGGGTGGTGTTTTTACATCACCGCAAAAAGCCTTTATTGTGCCACTCGTTTCGGAACAAGGAAAAGACTGGGTCACGCATTTACCTGTGGTGTTGATGGCAATGAAGGCGTCGCCACCACTGAACTGACGCACCATGACGTGGTGACGGGGAGACCAGTTAGGGTCCCATGATATGTCATTCACAAATTAGTGATCTGGCAATCACGGGAGTTCACGCCACCCCGCTCCTCCGCTCTCTCCACTGGCTTCCAGTTGAAGCTCGCATCCGCTACAAGACCATGGTGCTCGCCTACGGAGCTATGAGGGGAACGGCACCTCAGTACCTCCAGGCTCTGATCAGGCCCTACACCCAAACAAGGGCACTGCGTTCATCCACCTCTGGCCTGCTCGCCTCCCTACCACTGAGGAAGTACAGTTCCCGCTCAGCCCAGTCAAAACTGTTCGCTGCTCTGGCCCCCCAATGGTGGAACAAACTCCCTCACGACGCCAGGACAGCGGAGTCAATCACCACCTTCCGGAGACACCTGAAACCCCACCTCTTTAAGGAATACCTAGGATAGGATAAGTAATCCCTCCCACCCCCCCCCTTTAAGATTTAGATGCACTATTGTAAAGTGACTGTTCCACTGGATGTCATAAGGTGAATGCACCAATTTGTAAGTCGCTCTGGATAAGAGCGTCTGCTAAATGACTTAAATGTAATGTAAATGTAATTTTTAACCCAAGCGCTGCATGCAGGGTGTGTATTCCCAGGTGGAGGTAACCCACGAGATGCACACTCCAGGAGATAACCCGGGAGCACGGGATGAATCCGGGAGACCTATTGAACGTTACGATCCACCCGGCTGGGGTGTTGGGACAGCGTTGGTCCGGTACAAAACCCAATACATCTCACAGTACCTGCAGATATATAATAATAATATATGCCATTTAGCAGACGCTTTTATCCAAAGCGACTTACAGTCATGTGTGCATACATTCTACGTATGGGTGGTCCCGGGAATCGAACCCACTACCCTGGCGTTACAAGCGCCATGCTCTACCAACTGAGCTAGCCTCTCCTCGGTGGGTTTCTCACGTGAAACGAGATCCAGCTGCGTACTGGGTGAGTTGGAGCAGGTTTTGATAGAGGAAACCAGGCTGAAGAGAAAGAGGAAAAGTAGATCCCCACAGTAAAGCAGTTGGATGGGGTCTAGATGCAATTTTAGCCACAGTAGTTGTTGTGCCAGTGGTTGTAAATGTTAATGCCCCATGTAAACACGACATATTGACAATCCACATGAAATGGGTGGCCAAATACAAAGACAGTAAGGCTAAACAACTGACAACAACCTCCCTGAAGATTGGGGCCAAGAGGAAACAAAAGGAAAGTGTTGCTGATTGCCGTTGGGACCCGAAGTTTACACTGTAACAAAGGGGTGTAGGTCGGCCTTGGAATGAGAGATGTATACCCAACCAGAGTGCAGGGAGGTATTATCCATAGATAGCAATTGTACCAGTCCACAAGGTGTTACTAGAGCTAGGGGACGAGTTGTGAAACCGGTAGGGAATAACCGTAGCAGTCCACAAGGTGTTGCTAGAGCCAGGGGAGGAGTTGTGAAACCGGTAGGGACTAACCGTAGCCGCCCTCAAGGTGTTGCTAGAGCCAGGGGAGGAGTTGTGAAGCCGGTAGGGAGTAACAGGGGAGGAGTTGTGAAGCCGGTAGGGAGTAACAGGGGAGGAGTTGTGAAGCCGGTAGGGAGTAACAGGGGAGGAGTTGTGAAGCCGGTAGGGAGTAACAGGGGAGGAGTTGTGAAGCCGGTAGGGAGTAACAGGGAGGAGTTGTGAAGCCGGTAGGGAGTAACAGGGGAGGAGTTGTGAAGCCGGTAGGGAGTAACAGGGGAGGGGTTGTGAAGCCGGTAGGGAGTAACAGGGGAGGAGTTGTGAAGCCGGTAGGGAGTAACAGGGGAGGAGTTGTGAAGCCGGTAGGGAGTAACAGGGGAGGAGTTGTGAAGCCGGTAGGGAGTAACAGGGGAGGAGTTGTGAAGCCGGTAGGGAGTAACAGGGGAGGAGTTGTGAAGCCGGTAGGGGTAACAGGGGAGGAGTTGTGAAACCGGTAGGGAGTAACAGGGGAGGGGTTGTGAAGCCGGTAGGGAGTAACAGGGGAGGAGTTGTGAAGCCGGTAGGGAGTAACAGGGGAGGAGTTGTGAAGCCGGTAGGGGTAACAGGGGAGGAGTTGTGAAACCAGTAGGGAGTAACAGGGGAGGGGTTGTGAAGCCGGTAGGGGTAACAGTGGAGGAGTTGTGAAACCGGTAGGGGTAACAGGGGAGGAGTTGTGAAACCGGTAGGGAGTAACAGGGGAGGGGTTGTGAAGCCGGTAGGGGTAACAGGGGAGGAGTTGTGAAACCGGTAGGGGTAACAGGGGAGGAGTTGTGAAACCGGTAGGGAGTAACAGGGGAGGAGTTGTGAAACCGGTAGGGAGTAACAGGGGAGGAGTTGTGAAGCCGGTAGGGAGTAACAGGGGAGGGGTTGTGAAACCGGTAGGGAGTAACAGGGGAGGGGTTGTGAAGCCGGTAGGGGCAACAGGGGAGGAGTTGTGAAACCGGTAGGGAGTAACAGGGGAGGGGTTGTGAAACCGGTAGGGGTAACAGGGGAGGAGTTGTGAAACCGGTAGGGAGTAACAGGGGAGGAGTTGTGAAACCGGTAGGGAGTAACAGGGGAGGGGTTGTGAGTATCTGAAGGTCTTAGATCATTCGGTAATTACGCGAAAACCCGGAACACGAGACAGGTTCAACGCTATTCTCACAGCAGTAGCTATAGGCAACTGAGGGAGGTGTATGGGGTTAGTGAAGAACACTATAGTAACAGTCTGGAACTGCTGAACAAGTGAGGAGTATCCTGAAGTATGCAGCATGGTTGGTAGCAGGAGTAACATGCTATTAAGCTGATTAAGGCCACAGCCCATGTGTATCGGCTGGCAATGGAAAAGACGGAGGGCGAGGTGGGGATGATATGACGGGGTAAACCTGCAGCCTAACGGGGGAAGTCTGGGTATAAGGGTTTTAATAGAGGCTTTATTTTTGTGGACCCCAGCAGAAAGTAACCCAAAGTTATAGAGTCACAATGAAGGAAGTTGGGATATTAACATGTTGTCATGTTATTAAACTTCAGTTTTTGCAATATGTGCATTATGCATAGCTTAACACAATAATAATGACAATATTTTGCGTTCTCTCTCTCTCTCGCTCTCCTATTCTTTTGCTATCACACTCTTAGGAAGTCGAAGGAGGAAAACAGAGTCAAGACCTCTGTCTGAAATGTTATTATACATTTGTGTAACAGGAGGGCTAATGGCAGACAGAGGGAAATCACAAATGTGATTAGTGTGATTACAACGTTGAGAACAGGGCCTTAAGCCTTGGGTGAAGATTATAGAGATGAAAAGATGATTGGTGGCGGCAGGTACCCTAGTGGTTAGAACATTGAGTGGCAGGTACCCTAGTGGTTAGAACGTTGAGCGGTAGGTACCCTAGTGGTTAGAGCGTTGGGCGGCAGGTACCCTAGTGGTTAGAACTCCTCCCCTATGGTCCTTCTGTAGCTCAGTTGGTAGAGCATGGCGCTTGTAACGCCAGGGTAGTGGGTTCGATCCCCGGGACCACCCATACGTAGAATGTATGCACACATGACTGTAAGTCGCTTTGGATAAAAGCGTCTGCTAAATGGCATATATTATTTATTATTATATTTTATTTATTTATATTATTATATATATTATTATATTATATATATTACTAGTGGTTAGAACGTTGAGCGGTAGGTACCCTAGTGGTTAGAGCGTTGGGCGGCAGGTACCCTAGTGGTTAGAACATTGAGTGGCAGGTACCCTAGTGGTTAGAACGTTGAGCGGTAGGTACCCTAGTGGTTAGAGCGTTGGGCGGCAGGTACCCTAGTGGTTAGAACGTTGAGCGGTAGGTACCCTAGTGGTTAGAACATTGAGTGGCAGGTACCCTAGTGGTTAGAACGTTGAGCGGTAGGTACCCTAGTGGTTAGAGCGTTGGGTGGCAGGTACCCTAGTGGTTAGAGCGTTGGGCGGCAGGTACCCTAGTGGTTAGATCGTTGGGTGGCAGGTACCCTAGTGTTTAGAGCGTTGGGCGGCAGGTACCCTAGTGGTTAGAGCATTGGGCGGCAGGTACCCTAGTGGTTCGAGCGTTGGGCGGCATGTACTCTAGTGGTTAGAGCGTTGGGCGGCAGGTACCCTAGTGGTTCGAGCGTTGGGCGGCAGGTACCCTAGTGGTTCGAGCGTTGGGCGGCAGGTACCCTAGTGGTTAGAGCGTTGGGCGGCAGGTACCCTAGTGGTTAGATCGTTGGGCAAAGTAACCGAAAGGTTGTCGAATCGAATCCCCGAACTGACAAGGTACAAATCTGTCATTCTGCCCCTGAACAAGGCAGTTATAACCACTGCTCCCCCGGTAGGCCTGTCAACGTACATAATAATTTGTTCTTAACTGACATGCCTAGTTAAATCATTTAATACAGACAGAGGCCATAAGTTCTGTTTTCTGTTTTTCGAGAGAAAATTGCGAACCGAGTTTGACCAAAGTCTGTTGAGTGGTGGTGGACAGAATTATACATTTCATGGAGAAGAGACGGGATACAAGAGGAACTGATACCAGACTGCTCGACCGCGAAGACGACAGCGAAACAGTTTTGGGCAAAAACATATCAGTTCTGACAAGTTAAACCCCTAATCTCATCTTGACATATAAATGCCTGTTTGATCACGTGCAACGCAATGTGTGTTTGCAGCTGAATCACCCAGTGGGTTAATTAATAAACTTGGTTTGAGCTTTTAACCAATAGGGTGAATATGGTTGGTCCATTTGAGTTTATGCTCTGTTTAGAACCGCATATTATTATTTTTGATATTTTTTTCATCAGACAGTTGCAGCCAGCCAGCCAGACCATCTCATGTTATGTTCTCCATACTGTACTGTCCGTAGTCATCCTATTAAACTAGGCTACAGAGCCGTCTTCACAAAATCGTTTTACTTGTTCTTCCAAGTAGATCAGGTATATTTTCACCAACTGTCCATGTCCCTGTCCTTGTTGTGTTGTGTCCATCCTCTCTCATGCTGTCCGTAAAAGTGTATCAGTCCAGAGATCTGTATATAATGACGAGATACTCCGCCCTTGCAATGGGAGTCGTTGTCCCAAAGGCAGTAAAGCTTAGGTCCAAAATAAGCCTGTAGAAACGCATTTTCAATTATTTTTCGATAGGAATAAAACTTCTTGCTTCGCCTCT
>NC_060181.1:95316776-95364276 GCF_021184085.1 Oncorhynchus gorbuscha | reverse complement strand
TTGGATGCCCTTTTCTCTGAGATATGTGACTGTAAGAATGTTTAACGTTGTATTATAAAATATCTAATATATTAATATAATATAATATATTTGTATTATAAAATATCTAATATATTAATATAATATAATATGTTTATGTTTCGTGAGTTTGGTTGATGTGTTGATTCGTTGTGTTATTTATTTTAACAGTTCCATTCCTGCAAACAAATTCTTATTTTTATACTGATAACAAGGTGCCATTAATACAGGTAACGAGTGGAGGACAGAGGAGCCTCTTTAAAGAAGAAGTTACAGGTCTGTGAAAGCCAGAAATCTTGCTTGTTTGTTATTGACCAAATACTTATTTTCCACCATCATTTGCAAATAAATTCATTAAAAATCCTACAATGTGATTTTCTGGATTTTTTTCCTCATTTTGTCTGTCATAGTTGAAGTGTACCTATGATGAAAATTACAGGCCTCGCTCATCTTTTTAAGTGGGAGAACTTGCACAATTGGTGGCTGACTAAATACTTTCTTTTTCCCCACTGTATATCTACATCTCTGATGAACATATCATTAGACATAATAAAAGCATGAAACAGAAGAACTCATAACAAAACTCCTGTGACATCAAGCACAGATAAAACATCATTCTGGTTTTACGAGAGCTTGTGCAAAATATATGTGGGAAAAAAGTTCCATGCAAATATTATAAAGCATAACATTGTGTCTTGTAATATGGTTTCTGAGGTCTCGTGTAGCATTCGGAGTCCTCTATTATGTTAAGTTTTGGTTATTCAATTATTGGCTACAAAAGACCCGTCGAGGTTAAATATTTGAACATAAACTATTTTGATTTAAGGGCTCAGTAAACTGTATTTTCCTCTTGCCTTGCAGCCAGACGAGAATCCACTGCTGGCAACAACAAATGCAAACGCTGACTCAGTTATCGGGTTAAATATTAATATGGCTGAGAAAAGATGAACGGCAGGCGAATTAATAGAGTTGATCAAAGCCGGTAGATTTCTTTGCTCTCTTTGATACGGATGATGTAATCTCCACTATGGCTCACAGCAGGGCTGGTTCCAGCCATAAACAACATAAGCAACTGCATAGGGCACTGTCACTGTTAGGGGGCCCCGATCCCCCCCAAAAAAAATATAAAAAAATAATAATAATTGAGATCTCAAACTTACTGTTGAGAGTTAAAATAGTAGAATATATAAAAGTAGCAATTTTTAAATGTGGGTAAACATCAGCAGTTGCTCTCTGCCCATGTCTCAGTGTTAATTTTGGCAGGTATTTTAGATTTAATTTAATCATAATAATCATAAAATACCTTTAAGTTTTAGTCATATTTTAGTCATTTCATCCTTCGTTAGTTTAGTTATCAGTCGACTAAAATTCTGGACAATATTTCTCTAGTTTAAATCACAGCCATTTTAGTCACATAATAACATTTTTCCCCCCTTTAAATAATGAATATTTAGGCCTCTAACTTCCATCATGTGCCTTGTCCAACTAGGCCTAATATCCCCTCCTATACCTTAGCTGACAACTTTGATATAGTGGCAGATGATAACCCCCATACTTAATCAACCATAAAGGCTATGAAGCCTTGGCTACAGGTAAAACAATTTACAGCACTGATTATCTCTCCACATAATTGTCAAGGGGGGTAGATAACAGTGTTTTTTTTTAAAAGGGGGAGAATTTGAGATTTACAAAAATTCCAGTAGTACTGTACTCCTAATGTTCAACAAACAGCAAAAAGAAAAAGCAGCTGCGCCTCGTATTTACGGACCACGACGGGAGAGCGGCAGTACAGATGAATGAATAACAGTTGCACATGGGAAAAATATCGCTTCTGATGTGATCAAAGCAATAAACAAAAAAATTACCTACATGAAAGAAAGAGAGAGAGAGTAAACATTGTTTCTAGCTGAGGTTAGTTACAAGTCAAGTCAGCTGGCTTCGCATCAGTTCAAAAAAGACGAGTGACTGAAGTGAACGCCTGAGAGCTGTGTGGGAGAGCCGCGCAGATCAACCCAATCAGACCATGCAACTGAAAGATGTTAGTTCTGCCAATGAGACCTGAAGTAGTTGTTCCCCTTGCTCTGCAAGGCCTGTAGGCTTTTGTGGGTAACGATGCTCCGAGGGTGGCTGTTGTTGATGTGGGTTCAAGCCCAGGTAGGGGCCAGGAGAGGGATGGAAGCTATACTGTTACACATACATGCTTTGCTCCCGAGTCTAAGGCACTGCATCACTACAGTCCCTGGTTTGAATCCAGGCTGTATCACATCTGGCCGTGATTGGGATTCCCATTGGGCGGCGCAAAATTGGCCCAGAGTCTTCCGGTTTTGGTCGGGATAAGCTGTCATTGTAAATAAGAATTTGTTCTTAACTGACTTGCCTAGCTAAATAAAAGGTTAATTAAAAAAATACATAAATATGATTGGAATAAACAGATTAAAAGGAGCTTTTATGTCAAATGAAATGTCCATTAATTTCACGTGGATTTTTTCTCTCGTTACATTTTCGTCAACTAACATGGAAATAATTTGCAATAGTTGTCATTTTTATCCAGGGCGCACCTCGTTTTACTCAGTGATAATAGGTTGAAGATGGGTATTATTTTCTCATACTGCAATTAACACTGCCATGTCAGCTAAATTGTTTTAGATTGGTACATTAGTCTACTCAGCTGAATTGTTTTAGATTGGTACATTAGTCTAGTCAGCTGTCTAAATGTTGCAGTAATCATGGTTGAATTACCGACTGGGTACGTAGTGTCTAGGGCCCTCTGCCCGCCAGTGGGCCCCATTGATTTGGTTAGTCACTCTCACTCAGATATTATATTAACATGGCATAAATCATGGCAAAATGTGTCAAATAACAGGAAATTCTCTACACCACATTGTTCTTCTGTAGCTCAGTTGGTAGAGCATGTAACGCCAGGGTAGTGGGTTCGATCCCCGGGACCACCCATACGTAGAATGTATGCACACATGACTGTAAGTCGCTTTGGATAAAAGCGTCTGCTAAATGGCATATAAAATGTGTAGGACTGCAGGAAATGTACAACACACCAAAAGAAACAAATCTCTGCCTTTAAGAGGGGGGCCACTAAAAATGTTTTTCCCACGAAGTTGGGGGCCCCCACAACTACATTTCTCTTAGGGCCCTCAAAGGGTTAGAGCCAGCCCTGGCTCACATCTCTACTACAGCTCACAGAGACAGAGAGCTAATGGTGCTAGTGCCCCAGCAAGACCCAGGATGTGTCCAAAATGGCGCCCTTTTCCCTATATAGTGCACTACCTTTGACCAAGGCCCATAGGGCTCCGGTTTAAAAGTACTGCACTTTGTAGGGAATAAGGTGGCATTTGGGTTGTAACCCTGGAAGTCACAACAGAAACCTCTGGCGATATCTAAAAAGGTCACCAGAATTGGAAGGCATGAAAACCGACACAATATAGAACCCTGGTGTGTTCTTTATGTTCCACGAAGGAACGGTAATAATAGGATTCTGTTCCGTGGCCTTTGTCAAGTTGTTCTCAACTATTTTCTGATGTGATTTAATAAGAGAGCAGGAATTCCCTTGTATCCAGGCCATTTCCCTGACAGTAGGTCTGCAACGTCTTTCTACCAGATCTCATGTACTCATTTTTAATAGCTCCTTTTGTTGTGATGCTTGACATCAGTAGTTTCACTCCACTAAAGCTGTGACCACACGATAGTCTACTACCACGGTTTACTGAGTTGTGACATGACGCTTCAAACTGTGAATCTAGCTACAGATGTGCTCTCTTAATTTGATCACTCTTGTTGGAGCAGCGAATAAATGCTTATTGTCCTGTATTCAAGGACTAAAAAAAAGGCTTTGAAAATCAGACTTGATTTATTCTTACAAAAACATGTATTAACCCCTACAACAATGTGAATTAACGGTCATTCAGACGTCCTGTTGCTGCAGGATTATTTTCCTGTTGTGAGAAACTGATCAAATTAAGAACGGACATCTGTAGATGTATAACAACTTCTTTTATGTTTTACTTTTTTTTTAAATTTTCCACAAAAAGCTCAAATGTTGTACATAAATTAGTTTCCATTCCTTTTAGTGAGCTTTTCTCCTTTGCCAAGATGATAATCCATCCACCTGACAGGTGTGGCATATCAAGAAGCTGATTAAACAGCATAGGTGCACCTTGTGCTGGGGACAGTAAAATGCCACTCTAAAATGTGCAGTTTTGTCACACAGCACAATGCCACAGATGTACGTCCAACTCGCCTCAAAACCGCAGACCACGTGTATGGCGTTGTGTGGACGAGCGGTTTGCTGATGTCAACGTTGTGAACAGAGTGCCCCATGGTGGTGGTGGGGTTATGGTATGGGCAGGCATAAGCTACAGACAATGAATACAATTGCATAATATCAATGGCAATTTGAATGCATTGAAACACCATGGCGAGATTCTGAGGCTGTACACAATTCCCTGTTCTGCCACGGCCTGTATACACACCAGCCATGTCACCCATTGAGCATGTTTGGGATGCTCTGGATCGACGTGTACGAGAGCGTGTTCCCGCCAATATCCAGCAACTTTCCACAGCCGTTGAAGAGGAGTGGGCACAACATTCCACAGGCCACAATAAAGAGCCCTCATCCACTCTAAGTGAAGGAGATGTGTCGCGCTGCACGAGGCAAATGGTGGTCGCACCAGACACTGACTGCTTTTATGATCCAAGCCCCAACTTCTTTTATTAAGGTGAATCTGTGACAAACATATGCATATCTGCATACCAAGTCATGTGACAGACAGAGAGAGACAGACAGAGAGAGACAGACACAGAGAGACAGACACAGAGAGACAGACACAGGGTGACAGACACAGAGAGACAGACACAGGGAGACAGACACAGGGAGACAGACACAGGGAGACAGACACAGAGTGACAGACACAGAGTGACAGACACAGAGTGACAGACACAGTCTAAACACGAGGCCTTTTCCCATACAGCATATTAATCCACCGTAATCCAGCCTATAAACACGAGGCCTTTGTGTGACAGACTGGGGTTTTTACAACTAAGCAAGAGATGAGTTTTTTACAATTTACCAAATGTCAAACTATTCCCTATTTATGCACTACTGTATATAAAGAGTAAGGTCCCATTTGGGATACAGCCAATATTACGGAGACACGTCTTGTTCAGAGATTACCATCCTTCTGTGTATTCCTCTGTTTCCAGCGACTATATCCCCAGGTTCACTGAAGGAGGGAGGGGGTATTTTACACTCAGAAGGCCTCAGAAGAGCGGAGGACTGTGTCTGTCTCTCTGTGTCTGTCTCTCTGTGTCTGTCTCTCTGTTTCTGTCTCTCTGTGTCTGTCTCCCTGTGTCTGTCTCCCTGTGTCTGTCTCCCTGTGTCTGTCTCTCTGTGTCTGTCTCTCTGTGTCTGTCTCTCTGTGTCTGTCTCTCTGTGTCTGTCTCTCTGTGTCTGTCTCCCTGTGTCTGTCTCCCTGTGTCTGTCTCTCTGTGTCTGTCGCTCTGTGTCTGTCGCTCTGTGTCTGTCTCTCTGTGTCTGTCTCTCTGTGTCTGTCTCTCTGTGTCTGTCTCCCTGTGTCTGTCTCTCTGTGTCTGTCTCCCTGTGTCTGTCTCTCTGTGTCTGTCTCTCTGTGTCTGTCTCTCTGTGTCTGTCTCTCTGTGTCTGTCTCTCTGTGTCTGTCTCTCCGTGTCTGTCTCTCCGTGTCTGTCGCTCCGTGTCTGTTGCTCTGTGTCTGTCTCTCTGTGTCTGTCTCTCTGTGTCTGTCTCCCTGTGTCTGTCGCTCTGTGTCTGTCGCTCTGTGTCTGTCTCCCTGTGTCTGTCGCTCTGTGTCTGTCGCTCTGTTTCTGTCTCCCTGTGTCTGTCTCTCTGTTTCTGTCTCCCTGTGTCTGTCTCCCTGTGTCTGTCTCTCTGTGTCTGTCTCTCTGTGTCTGTCTCTCTGTGTCTGTCTCTCTGTGTCTGTCTCTCTGTGTCTGTCACTCTGTGTCTGTCTCTCTGTGTCTGTCTCTCTGTTTCTGTCTCCCTGTGTCTGTCTCTCTGTGTCTGTCGCTCTGTGTCTGTCGCTCTGTGTCTGTCTCTCTGTTTCTGTCTCCCTGTGTCTGTCTCTCTGTTTCTGTCTCCCTGTGTCTGTCTCCCTGTGTCTGTCTCTCTGTGTCTGTCTCTCTGTGTCTGTCTCTCTGTGTCTGTCTCTCTGTGTCTGTCTCTCTGTGTCTGTCACTCTGTGTCTGTCTCTCTGTGTCTGTCTCTCTGTTTCTGTCTCCCTGTGTCTGTCTCTCTGTGTCTGTCTCTCTGTGTCTGTCTCTCTGTGTCTGTCTCTCTGTTTCTGTCTCCCTGTGTCTGTCTCTCTGTGTCTGTCTCTCTGTGTCTGTCGCTCTGTGTCTGTCGCGCTGTGTCTGTCTCTCTGTGTCTGTCTCTCTGTGTCTGTCTCTCTGTGTCTGTCTCTCTGTGTCTGTCTCTCTGTGTCTGTCGCTGTGTCTGTCGCGCTGTGTCTGTCTCTCTGTGTCTGTCTCTCTGTGTCTGTCTCGCTGTGTCTGTCTCTCTGTGTCTGTCTCTCTGTGTCTGTCTCTCTGTGTCTGTCTCGCTGTGTCTGTCGCGCTGTGTCTGTCTTTCTATGAAGGCTGGGTATTCTGAGTTGTTTCCCTTCAAATGGTCCCTCTCCTCTCCTCTCCTCTCCTCTCTCTCCTCTCCTCTCCTCTCCTCTCCTCTCCTCTCCTCTCCTCTCCCTTCTGTCCTCTCCACATCTCAGTCCCACCACCATCTCCCCTAATCTGGAAGCTCCTCTCCTCTCATCTCTTCCTCTCCCCTCTTCTGTCCTCTCCACATCTCAGTCCCACCACCATCTCCCCTAATCTGGAAGCTCCTCTCCTCTCATCTCTTCCTCTCCCTTCTTCTGTCCTCTCCACATCTCAGTCCCACCACCATCTCCCCTAATCTGGAAGCTCCTCTCCTCTCCTCTCATCTCTTCCTCTCCCCTCTTCTGTCCTCTCCACATCTCAGTCCCACCACCATCTCCCCTAATCTGGAAGCTCCTCTCCTCTCCTCTCATCTCTTCCTCTCCCCTCTTCTGTCCTCTCCACATCTCAGTCCCACCACCATCTCCCCTGATCTGGAAGCTCTGCTCCTCTTCACCTCACCTCCCAATTAGAGATTATTATAGTAACAGACGAGATCCCATCCCCTTTCAATTTCCCGGAGTCAGGGGAAGAAAAGCACACGGACAGACAGACAGACAGACAGACAGACAGACAGACAGACAGACAGACAGACAGACAGACAGACAGACAGACAGACAGACAGACAGACAGACAG
Source organism: Oncorhynchus gorbuscha (assembly GCF_021184085.1). Taxonomy (NCBI): domain Eukaryota; kingdom Metazoa; phylum Chordata; class Actinopteri; order Salmoniformes; family Salmonidae; genus Oncorhynchus; species Oncorhynchus gorbuscha. Next base: position 95,356,943 of record NC_060181.1, on the reverse strand, counting down.
ACAGACAGACAGACAGACAGACAGACAGACAGACAGACAGACACAGACAGACAGACACAGACAGACAGACACAGACAGACAGACAGACAGACAGACAGACAGAGTAGACACCAGACAGACAAACAACATATACAGATACAGACACAAATACTTGAACACACCTCTTCACACAAAGACAAGCTCTATGCTCCGACTGATACACAGGTTCCGAATAGGCACCTTTTTGTGTACAATGAGAATCAGTCACACATTCAGAACAGCGCTGGGCTGAAAAAAAAAGATTAAAATGCTTGAGGAATAAGCAACTAAAAATACACAAATGCCTTTGTAACTAACCCGGTGTGCTCCGACACAAGTCAACTGGGAAAGCACTACAAAAAAAAGACTAGAGCTTTCTACTAAAGAGGATAGCAATCAAAGCCAGATAGAGCTAGTCATTGTTGTGTCAGAGGCAGAATGTATTTCTGTCTGTCGTGTGAAGAGGCAGAGAAGATCACAGTGAGAGAGAGAGGGAGAAGATGGTTGTAAGAGAGAGAGAGAGAGAGATGGTTGAGAGAGAGAGAGAGAGAGAGAGAGAGAGAGAGAGAGAGAGAGAGAGAGAGAGAGAGAGAGAGAGAGAGAGAGAGAGAGAGAGAGAGAGAGAGAGAGAGAAGATGGTTGTAAGAGAGAGAGAGCTCTCCCTCTCGCTGGAGTGGACCATGACAGCGTTTCATATGGGACCATATTCCTTATACATGGTCCATAGGGCTCTGGTTAAAAATAACCTACAGACAGAACCCTACAGGCAGAACACTACAGGCAGAACACTACAGGCAGAACACTACAGGCAGAACCCTACAGACAGAACCCTACAGACAGAACCCTACAGACAGAACCCTACAGACAGAACACTATAGACAGAACACTATAGACAGAACCCTACAGACAGACCACTACAGACAGAACCCTACAGACAGAACCCTACAGACAGAACACTACAGACAGAACCCTACAGACAGAACACTACAAACAGAACACTACAGAACCCTACAGACAGAATCCTACAGAACACTACAGACAGAACCCTACAGAACCCTACAGACATAACCCTACAGACAGAACACTACAGAACCCTACAGTCCAACCTGTGCTGCAGTATGCCACAACTTTTAAAGGACAAACCACTCTAGTACTCACTGTAGCCATAGATATACTGTGTGATCAATTAGTCGCCTATAGCTTCAACCTCTACCATGCCTCATGCTATAGCTTCAGCCTCTACCATGCCTCATGCTATAGCTTCAGCCTCTACCATGCCTCATGCTATAGCTTCAGCCTCTACCATGCCTCATGCTATAGCTTCAGCCTCTACCATGCCTCATGCTATAGCTTCAACCTCTACCATGCCTCATGCTATAGCTTCAGCCTCTACCATGCCTCATACTATAGCTTCAGCCTCTACCATGCCTCATGCTATAGCTTCAGCCTCTACCATGCCTCATACTATAGCTTCAGCCTCTACCATGCCTCATGCTATAGCTTCAGCCTCTACCATGCCTCATGCTATAGCTTCAGCCTCTACCATGCCTCATGCTATAGCTTCAGCCTCTACCATGCCTCATGCTATAGCTTCAGCCTCTACCATGCCTCATGCTATAGCTTCAGCCTCTACCACGCCTCATGCTATAGCTTCAGCCTCTACCACGCCTCATGCTATATCTTCAGCCTCTACCACGCCTCATGCTATAGCTTCAGCCTCTACCATGCCTCATGCTATAGCTTCAGCCTCTACCATGCCTCATACTATAGCTTCAGCCTCTACCATGCCTCATACTATAGCTTCAGCCTCTACCATGCCTCATGTTATAGCTTCAGCCTCTACCATGCCTCATGCTATATCTTCAGCCTCTACCATGCCTCATGTTATAGCTTCAGCCTCTACCATGCCTCATGTTATAGCTTCAGCCTCTACCATGGCTCATGCTATATCTTCAGCCTCTACCATGCCTCATGCTATAGCTTCAGCCTCTACCACGCAGCATGCTATAGCTTCAGCCTCTACCACGCAGCATGCTATAGCTTCAGCCTCTACCATGCCTCATGCTATATCTTCAGCCTCTACCATGCCTCATGCTATATCTTCAGCCTCTACCATGCCTCATGCTATAGCTTCAGCCTCTACCACGCAGCATGCTATAGCTTCAGCCTCTACCACGCAGCATGCTATAGCTTCAGCCTCTACCATGCCTCATGCTATATCTTCAGCCTCTACCACGCAGCATGCTATTACAATCCATTTCTGTCCATTCATTGTCAACTGTTGCTGTATTTATGTATAGCTTTACCAACATATATATGCTTTCTGCATTCACATATTGTCATTGATTGTTGCCATTTACAGCAGATGAATTATGTTTGTTCATTGCTGTTATTTCCTGTTATCTTGTTTTAGGTCAACCATGCTCCATACACAGCCAACCAAGGCTGAATTAAAGTCAAGATTCCCCTGCATTACCTGAATTTAGAAAGCCTCTTAATCTGGACTTGCATCTCTGCCTCCCTGTTCTTTACCTGGATTCCTGCAGTACACGGGATCACCATAATGCTTACTTTAAACCTCAACCAGATAAAGTCTTGTAACTGAACATTCATGTGTGGCAGGCTAGGAACCAAAGTGTTGGTCAGTGTTTCCCTGAGGACCTTTATTATGTGAGGACATGCAGGAAATGTATTAAAGCGCCACTTGGTCTTGTAAGAGTGTTTTTACCGGGAAGATTCTTTGTGTTTGCAGGTGTATGTCATGGCATATTTCTGTGTGCAACAATTTTTTTTTAAGGAACGTTTGGAATATGGTGGATTGTTCTTTCTGTTACATTTAAACCTATTTAACTACGCAAGTCACTTATTTAAGAACAATTTCTTATTTACAATGACAGCCTACACCGGCCAAATCCAGACAATGCTGTACACTGCCCTATGGGACTCACAATCACAGTCAGTTGTATTCATAAATAAATAAATAAAAATGTTCATTATGCAATGCCACTGCAATAATATCCTTTTGTTTTGGAGAGGCTTTGCTGGTTTGAGGTCCAGGCAAATATGATAAGCAGGACTGTCTTTAAGTAAATTAATTTGTATGAAATATATATTGTTTATTTATGTAAAATGCAGTGGTTAACTATTCCATTTTTCTAACCATCAGATATACAGTATTGCAAATCATTGTTTTTGGTCATCTTGTGAACGTGATCAGGTGAGAACCTAATGTCAATGTGTTATTAATCTGTGTCAAACAAGAACTTGATCCTCTGTAGCTTGTTCTTTCTATCTTCCTCTGTGCTGTCACCCTTTAAGGGGGCTATATATGTACTTATATATCGAACCCACAAATGCTGATGCTCCAGACACTCAACTAGTCTAAAGAAGGCCAGTTGTATTGCTTCTTCAGAACAACAGAGTTCAGCTGTGCTATCATAATTGCAAAAAAAGGGTTTTCTCATGATCAATTAGCCTTTTAAAATGATACACTTGATAAACGATAAACTCAAAAGATTTGGGACTTAGAAATGTCCTTGCTTATGAAAGAAAGGCAAAAAAAAAATGTGTCCATTAAAATAACCTAAAATCGATCCGAAATACAGTGTAGACATTGTTAATGTTGTAAATTACTATTGTAGCTGGAAACGGCTGATTTTTAATGGAATATCTACATAGGCATCCAGAGGCCCATTATCAGCAACCATCACCCCCTGCGTTCCAATGGCACGTTGTGTTAGCTAATCCTAGTTTATAATTTTAAAAGGATGATTGATCATTAGAAAACCCTTTTGCAATTATATTAGCACAGCTGAAAACTGTTGTGATGGTTAAAGAAGGTATAAAACTGGACTTCTTTAGACTAGATGAGTATCTGGAGCATCAGCATTTGTGGGTCTGATTACAGGCTCAAAATGTCCAGAAACAAAGACCTTTCTTCTGAAACTCATCAGGCTATTCTTGTTCTGGGAAATGAAGTCTATTCCATGTGAGAAATTGCCAAGAAACTGAAGATCTCGTACAACGCTGTGTCCTACTCTCTTCACAGAACAGCGCAAACTGGCGCTAACCAAAATATAAAGAGGAGTGGGAGGCCCCGGTGCCCAGCTGAGCAAGAAGACAATTACATTAGAGTGTATAGTTTGAGAAACAGACGCCTCACAAGTCCTCAACTGGCAGCTTCATTAAATCGCACCCGTAAAACACCAGTCTCAACGTCAACAGTGAAGAGACGACTCCGGGATGCTGGCCTTCCAGGCAGAGTTCCTCTGTCCAGTGTCTGTGTTCTTTTGCCCATCTTTTATTGGCCAGTCTGAGATATGGCTTTTTCTTCAACAGGGTGGCTCGCGTCAAAATTCGTCATTGGAACCATTCGATGTGATTGGTCATATAAAAACCTTGGCACCCAAATGCATAATGAGTGCTCTAACTCCCCCTTGTGGTGGTCTGGAGAAATGACGCTGTGACGCTGGGTACCTCTAAGTGTAAGTTCGCAACTTTTAAAAGGAGGAACAACTGTACTCTGGAGTTGCTTACCAAGAAGTGAATGTTCCTCAAGGGCCAAGATGTTGACTTAAATCTACTTGAAAATCCGTGGCGAGACAATTATTTTGGTCTCGCAATGATCAACAACCATTTTTACAGAGCTTGAAGAATTTTGTAAATAATATTGGGCAAATGTTGCACAATCCAAGTCTTGAAAGCTCTTAAGAGACTTATCCAGAAAGACACACAGCTGTAATCTCTGCCAAACGTGCTTCTACAAAGTATTGACTCAGTGGTGTGAATTCTTATTTTAAATAGATATTTATGTATTTCATTTTCAATACATTTCCTACAATATCTAAAAATATGTTTTCACTTCATGATGGGGTATTGTGTATAGATGGCTGAGAGAAAAGGGGTATGGAGACATTCTGAAGGCTCTGTAGCTACAAGGGGTATGGAGACTTTCTGAAGGCTCTGTAGCTACAAGGGGTATGGAGACTTTCTGAAGGCTCTGTAGCTACAAGGGATATGAATACTATCTGAAGGCTCTGTAGCTACAAGGGGTATGAATACTATCTGAAGGCTCTGTAGCTACAAGGGGTATGAATACTATCTGAAGGCTCTGTAGCTACAAGGGGTATGGAGACTTTCTGAAGGCTCTGTAGCTACAAGGGGTATGAATACTATCTGAAGGCTCTGTAGCTACAAGGGGTATGGAGACTTTCTGAAGGCTCTGTAGCTACAAGGGGTATGAATACTATCTGAAGGCTCTGTAGCTACAAGGGGTATGGAGACTTTCTGAAGGCTCTGTACATTGTATTGTTTTTTATATGGGATGTTTCGGGAATACGACTCTGTGGATCATGGTTTAGATGTGTCTCTGGGTCTGTAACTTCCTAATTGCTTCTCTGTATACAGCTGTCTCTATACAACTCTCTGTTGTTTCACTGCACAACCCATCAGTTCTCTGTATTCGGGTCTCTGTGTCTCTGCTGCGTCACAGTATTACTAGCCCAGTCTCCAGAGCTCTAGCCCATCAGTTCTCTGTATACGGGTCTCTGTGTCCCTGCTGCGTCACAGTATTACTAGCCCAGTCTCCAGAGCTCTAGCCCATCAGTTCTCTATATACGGGTCTCTGTGTCTCTGCTGCGTCACAGTATTACTAGCCCAGTCTCCAGAGCTCTAGCTCATCAGTTCTCTGTATACGGGTCTCTGTGTCTCTGCTGCCTCACAGTATTACTAGCCCAGTCTCCAGAGCTCTAGCCCATCAGTTCTCTGTATACGGGTCTCTCCATGTCTATTAAGGCCCGAAACAGTCCCCTCCACACCATTAAACCACCTGAAAGGAGTCATTACTCATCTTTAGAGAAACAACAACACTGTGGTACACCAGGGTTCAACAAGGCCTGAGAGATAAGAGAGGTGTCCTCACCAACAGAGGGGAAACGGGAGTTTGTCCTATCGCCGTATGGACGGACTTATAGCTCTGGCGTGTAACCGTTGTCTCTCTGTTACATGGCCAGCGCTCGCACAGGAAGTCAGTCCACTCCACCTCACCCCAGGAATGTGCATGAGAACCAAAGGGCAGCCAAGGTGAGTCTGAATGGAAAGGCAACTCTCAGAGACAATGAGACAATCTGCTACCAGTTGTGGCTAAATTAATTCCCATCACAACGGGGGGGGGGGAATCAATACTCATTGTAGCCTATTTCCTCCAACACAGTCATTTGTCTCTTAAACAGAACGCTGTCACTTTCCTTCCAAAACACCCTCCTCGGATAGGTCGCAAATGACACCCATCTCATTGTACAGTACACTACAGTGTACAAGCCACCCCGTAGGGATCTGATCGAAAGTAGAGCACTACATAGGGAATAGAGTGCCATTTGGGACGAAACAACCGCCTGCTCTTAAATTCCCAGAATGCTCCTTCCAACACCACACGCTAGCTGGCAATGTATTGTGGGTTCTATTTAATCAGCAAATGATAGCTTTTCGTTCTATTCGGGCTGACAGGAGGCAAAGAGATAGTATTGTCAGAGGGGAAAAAAAATCTATCAACCAGAGGAAGATTGCTTCCCCCCTCTCACATACGGGGAAGAGTATAATGCACATTATTTAGATACGGAACAAGCAATGCTGGATGAAAAGACTGAAAGGGGCTGATAGGTTGCAGACCTCTGGGCCGGGTCTTGTGAATCACTGAACCTCATTTCTTGTCCACATTGAGGCCTTGTGCCTTACCCTTCCTCCTCCACATTGAGGCCTTGTGCCAGACCCTTCCTCCTCCACATTGAGGCCTTGTGCCAGAACCTTCCTACTCCACATTGAGGCCTTGTGCCAGACCCTTCCTTCTCCACATTGAAGCCTTGTGCCTTACCCTTCCTCCTCCACATTGAGGCCTTCTGCCAGACCCTTCCTCCTCCACATTGAGGCCTTGTGCGTTACCCTTCCTCCTCCACATTGAGGCCTTGTGCCAGACCCTTCCTCCTCCACATTGAGGCCTTATGCCAGACCCTTCCTCCTCCACATTGAGGCCTTGTGCCTTACTCTTCCTCCTCCACAATGAGGCCTTATGCCTTACCCTTCCTCCTCCACATTGAGGCCTTATGCCAGACCCTTCCTCCTCCACATTGAGGCCCTGTGCCAGACCCTTCCTCCTCCACATTGAGGCCTTGTGCCAGAACCTTCCTACTCCACATTGAGGCCTTGTGCCAGACCCTTCCTCCTCCACATTGAAGCCTTGTGCCTTACCCTTCCTCCTCCACATTGAGGCCTTCTGCCAGACCCTTCCTCCTCCACATTGAGGCCTTGTGCGTTACCCTTCCTCCTCCACATTGAGGCCTTGTGCCAGACCCTTCCTCCTCCACATTGAGGCCTTATGCCAGACCCTTCCTCCTCCACATTGAGGCCTTGTGCCTTACTCTTCCTCCTCCACAATGAGGCCTTATGCCTTACCCTTCCTCCTCCACATTGAGGCCTTATGCCAGACCCTTCCTCCTCCACATTGAGGCCCTGTGCCAGACCCTTCCTCCTCCACATTGAGGCCTTGTGCCTTACCCTTCCTCCTCCACATTGAGGCCTTGTGCCTTACCCTTCCTCCTTCACATTGAGGCCTTGTGCCTTACCCCTTCCTCCTCCACATTGAGGCCTTCTGCCAGAACCTTCCTCCTCCACATTGAGGCCTTGTGCCAGACCCTTCCTCCTCCACATTGAGGCCTTGTGCCAGACCCTTCCTCCTCCACATTGAGTCCTTCTGCCAGACCCTTCCTCCTCCACATTGAGGCCTTGTGCCTTACCCTTCCTCCTCCACATTGAGGCCTTGTTCCTTACCCTTCCTCCTCCACATTGAGGCCTTGTGCCAGACCCTTCCTCCTCCACATTGAGGCCTTGTGCCTTACCCTTCCTCCTCCACATTGAGGCCTTGTGCCAGACCCTTCTTCCTCCACATTGAGGCCTTGTGCCTTACCCTTCCTCCTCCACATTGAGGCCCTGTGCCAGACCCTTCCTCCTCCACATTGAGGCCTTGTGCCTTACCCTTCCTCCTCCACATTGAGGCCTTGTGCCTTACCCTTCCTCCTCCACATTGAGGCCTTGTGCCAGACCCTTCCTCCTCCACATTGAGGCCTTGTGCCTTACCCTTCCTCCTCCACATTGAGGCCTTGTGCCTTACCCTTCCTCCTCCACATTGAGGCCTTGTGCAGTGGTCCTTCTGTAGCTCAGTTGGTAGAGCATGGCGCTTGTAATGCCAGGGTAGTGGGTTCGATCCCTGGGACCACCCATACGTAGAATGTATGCACACATGACTGTAAGTCGCTTTGGATAAAAGCGTCTGCTAAATGGCATATATATTATATATTTATATTATTGTGCCTTACCCTTCCTCCTCCACATTGAGGCCTTGTGCCAGACCTTCCTCCTCTACATTGAGGCCTTGTGCCAGACCCTTCCTCCTCCACATTGAGGCCTTGTGCCAGACCCTTCCTCCTCCACATTGAGGCCTTGTGCCTTACCCTTCCTCCTCCACATTGAGGCCTTGTGCCAGACCCTTCCTCCTCCACATTGAGGCCTTGTGCCTTACCATTCCTCCTCCACATCGGCGCCTTGGGCCTGACCAATTTCTTCTCCACATCGGAGCCTTGTGCCTGACCAATTTCTTCTCCACATGAGGGCCTTGGGCCTGACCAATTTCTTCTCCACATGAGGGCCTTGGGCCTGACCAATTTCTTCTCCACATGAGGGCCTTGGGCCTGACCAATTTCTTCTCCACATGAGGGCCTTGGGCCTGACCAATTTCTTCTCCACATTGAGGCCTTGTGCCTTACCATTCCTCCTCCACATCGGAGCCTTGGGCCTGACCAATTTCTTCTCCACATGAGGGCCTTGGGCCTGACCAATTTCTTCTCCACATGAGGGCCTTGGGCCTGACCAATTTCTTCTCCACATGAGGGCCTTGGGCCAGACCATTCCTTCTCCACATGAGGGCCTTGGGCCTGACCAATTTCTTCTCCACATGAGGGCCTTGTGCCAGACCCTTCCTTCTCCACATGAGGGCCTTGAGCCTGACCAATTTCTTCTCCACATGAGGGCCTTGAGCCTGACCAATTTCTTCTCCACATGAGGGCCTTGGGCCTGACCAATTTCTTCTCCACATCGGAGCCTTGGGCCTGACCAATTTCTTCTCCACATGAGGGCCTTGGGCCTGACCAATTTCTTCTCCACATGAGGGCCTTGGGCCTGACCAATTCCTTCTCCACATGAGGGCCTTGGGCCTGACCAATTTCTTCTCCACATTGAGGCCTTGTGCCTTACCATTCCTCCTCCACATCGGAGCCTTGGGCCTGACCAATTTCTTCTCCACATGAGGGCCTTGGGCCTGACCAATTTCTTCTCCACATGAGGGCCTTGGGCCTGACCAATTTCTTCTCCACATGAGGGCCTTGGGCCTGACCAATTTCTTCTCCACATGAGGGCCTTGGGCCAGACCCTTCCTTCTCCACATGAGGGCCTTGGGCCTGACCAATTTCTTCTCCACATGAGGGCCTTGTGCCAGACCCTTCCTTCTCCACATGAGGGCCTTGAGCCTGACCAATTTCTTCTCCACATGAGGGCCTTGAGCCTGACCAATTTCTTCTCCACATGAGGGCCTTGAGCCTGACCAATTTCTTCTCCACATGAGGGCCTTGGGCCTGACCAATTTCTTCTCCACATCGGAGCCTTGGGCCTGACCAATTTCTTCTCCACATGAGGGCCTTGGGCCTGACCAATTTCTTCTCCACATGAGGGCCTTGGGCCTGACCAATTCCTTCTCCACATGAGGGCCTTGGGCCTGACCAATTTCTTCTCCACATGAGGCCTTGTGACCTTACCATTCCTCCTCCACATGAGGGCCTTGGGCCTGACCAATTTCTTCTCCACATGAGGGCCTTGGGCCTGACCAATTTCTTCTCCACATGAGGGCCTTGGGCCTGACCAACTTCTTCTCCACACGAGGGCCTTGGGCCTGACCAATTTCTTCTCCACATGAGGGCCTTGGGCCAGACCCTTCCTTCTCCACATGAGGGCCTTGGGCCTGACCAATTTCTTCTCCACATGAGGGCCTTGTGCCAGACCCTTCCTTCTCCACATGAGGGCCTTGAGCCTGACCAATTTCTTCTCCACATGAGGGCCTTGAGCCTGACCAATTTCTTCTCCACATGAGGGCCTTGGGCCTGACCAATTTCTTCTCCACATGAGGGCCTTGGGCCTGACCAATTTCTTCTCCACATGAGGGCCTTGGGCCTGACCAATTTCTTCTCCACATTGAGGCCTTGGGCCTTACCATTCCTCCTCCACATCGGAGCCTTGGGCCTGACCAATTTCTTCTCCACATGAGGGCCTTGGGCCTGACCAATTTCTTCTCCACATGAGGGCCTTGGGCCTGACCAATTTCTTCTCCACATTGAGGCCTTGTGCCTTATTCCTCCTCCACATTGGGCCTTGGGCTGACCAATTTCTTGTCCACATGAGGGCCTTGGGCCAGACCCTTCCTTCTCCACATGAGGGCCTTGGGCCTGACCAATTTCTTCTCCACATGAGGGCCTTGTGCCAGACCCTTCCTTCTCCACATGAGGGCCTTGATCCTGACCAATTTCTTCTCCACATGAGGGCCTTGAGCCTGACCAATTTCTTCTCCACATGAGGGCCTGTCTGTTCATGAAGGTGTGTTTAATGGTAACTCAGTCTGGTCACGAAGGTGTGTCTAATGGTTACCAATCTCTGTTCACAAAGGTGTGTTGAATGGTAACCCTTCTCTGTTCATTAAGGTGTGTTGAATGGTTACCCAGTCTGTTCATGAAGGTGTGTTTAATGGTAACCCAGTCTGTTCATGAAGGTGTGTTTAATGGTCACCCAGTCGGTTCATGAAGGTGTGTTTAAAGGATCAGAGCCACATTGGACGGTTTAATTAATTCTAAAGCCTGTTAAAGATTTCTCTCCTTCTTTTTAGAGAAGTTTGGGTTTGAGAGCCTTGACTTGCTCCCTCTTTCCCGGCTTGCGTGCTATTGAGTTTCCCCAGCCTTTTAATCAGCCAACAGGTAAGTGCTTTCGACCTCCTTTAAATGAGAACCAAATGTCACCAAAATATAACTGCGGTTGTAAATGTCACAAGACCTAAAATCAACAGTAATAAGCTCTTTGATCGATAATACAGCAGGCTGTCAGGTACAGACCCTCTTCGTATTAATTAACTCCCCCAGCGCAATGCATAATGAAGGAAGCCTGTGTCAAGGTGTGTGTGTGTGTGTGTGTGTGTGTGTGTGTGTGTGTGTGTGTGTGTGTGTGTGTGTGTGTGTGTGTGTGTGTGTGTGTGTGTGTGTGTGTGTGTGTGTGTGTGTGTGTGTGTGTGTGTGTGTGTGTGTGTGTGTGTGTGTGTGTGTGTGTGTGTGCTTCATATCTCCCCGCTCAGCACCCCACTTCTCCTTGTTCCCCTTGCCCAGCGAATAGATCCAATTTGGCGATTGGCAGGAAATGAGGAGATTTGATTAGCGAATGACATCAGTCAAACACAGATGCGAGGCAGTGTGTGGTCGACTGGGACTGGACCCTATATCTGACTGGGACTGGACCCTATATCTGACTGGGACTGGACCCTATATCTGACTGGGACTGGACCCTATATCTGACTGGGACTGGACCCTATATCTGACTGGGACTGGACCCTATATCTGACTGGGACTGGACCCTATATCTGACTGGGACTGGACCCTATATCTGACTGGGACTGTACATTATATCTGACTGGGACTGGACCCTATATCTGACTGGGACTGGACCCTATATCTGACTGGGACTGGACCCTATATCTGACTGGGACTGGACCCTATATCTGACTGGGACAGGACCCTATATCTGACTGGGACTGGACCCTATATCTGACTGGGACTGGACCCTATATCTGACTGGGACTGGACCCTATATCTGACTGGGACTGGACCCTATATCTGACTGGGATCAGGACCCTATATCTGACTGGGACTGGACCCTATATCTGACTGGGACTGGACCCTATATCTGACTGGGACTGGACTCTATATCTGACTGGGACTGGACCCTATATCTGACTGGGACTGGAACCTATATCTGACTGGGACTGGACCCTATATCTGACTGGGACTGGACCCTATATCTGACTGGGACTGGACCCTATATCTGACTGGGATCAGGAAGAGGGAGAGGAGCTAGCTACCTGACTGGGATCAGGAAGAGGGAGAGGAGCTAGCTATCTGACTGGGACTGGACCCTATATCTGACTGGGACTGGACCCTATATCTGACTGGGACTGGACCCTATATCTGACTGGGACTGGACCCTATATCTGACTGGGACTGGACCCTATATCTGACTGGGATCAGGAAGAGGGAGAGGAGCTAGCTACCTGACTGGGATCAGGTAGAGGGAGAGGAGCTAGCTATCTGACTGGGACTGGACCCTATATCTGACTGGGACTGGACCCTATATCTGACTGGGACTGGACCCTATATCTGACTGGGACTGGACCCTATATCTGACTGGGACTGGACCCTATATCTGACTGGGATCAGGAAGAGGGAGAGGAGCTAGCTACCTGACTGGGATCAGGAAGAGGGAGAGGAGCTAGCTATCTAACGTTGTGTCTTTCATAATGAACAGGGAGCTAACTATCTAACATTGTGTCTTTCATAATGAACAGGGAGCTAACTACCTAATGTTGTGTCTTTCATAATGAACAGGGAGAGGAGCTAACTATATAACGTTTTGTCTTTAATGAACAGGAGCTATAATCTGAAATGAACAGGGAGAGGAGCTAACTATATAACATTGTGTCTTTCATAATGAACAGGGAGAGGAGCTAGCTATATAACGTTGTGTCTTTCATAATGAACAGGGAGCTAACTACCTAATGTTGTGTCTTTCATAATGAACAGGGAGAGGAGCTAGCTATATAACGTTGTGTCTTTCATAATGAACAGGGAGAGGAGCTAGCTATATAACGTTGTGTCTTTCATAATGAACTGGGAGAGGAGCTAACTATATAACGTTGTGTCTTTCATAATGAACAGGGAGCTAGCTATCTAACGTTGTGTCTTTCATAATGAACAGGGAGAGGAGCTAACTATATAACGTTGTGTCTTTCATAATGAACAGGGAGAGGAGCTAACTATATAACGTTGTGTCTTTCATAATGAACAGGGAGAGGAGCTAGCTATCTAACGTTGTGTCTTTCATAATGAACAGGGAGAGGAGCTAACTATATAACGTTGTGTCTTTCATAATGAACAGGGAGCTAACTACTTTCATAATAAACTACCTAATGTGTCTTTCATAATGAACTGGGAGAGGAGCTAACTATCTAACGTTGTGTCTTTCATAATGAACAGGGAGAGGAGCTAGCTATCTAACGTTGTGTCTTTCATAATGAACAGGGAGAGGAGCTAACTATATAACATTTTGTCTTTCATAATGAACAGGGAGAGGAGCTAACTACCTAACGTTGTGTCTTTCATAATGAACTGGGAGAGGAGCTAACTATATAACGTTGTGTCTTTCATAATGAACAGGGAGAGGAGCTAACTACCTAACGTTGTGTCTTTCATAATGAACAGGGAGCTAGCTATCTAACGTTGTGTCTTTCATAATGAACAGGGAGAGGAGCTAACTATCTAACGTTGTGTCTTTCATAATGAACAGGGAGCTAACTACCTAATGTTGTGTCTTTCATAATGAACTGGGAGAGGAGCTAACTATCTAACGTTGTGTCTTTCATAATGAACAGGGAGAGGAGCTAGCTATCTAACGTTGTGTCTTTCATAATGAACAGGGAGAGGAGCTAGCTATATAACGTTGTGTCTTTCATAATGAACAGGGAGAGGAGCTAACTATATAACATTGTGTCTTTCATAATGAACAGGGAGAGGAGCTAACTATCTAACGTTGTGTCTTTCATAATGAACAGGAGCTAGGATCTAACTTGTGTCTTTCATAATGAACAGGGAGCTAACTATCTAATGTTGTGTCTTTCATAATGAACAGGGAGAGGAGCTAGCTATCTAATGTTGTGTCTTTCATAATGAACAGGGAGCTAACTATCTAACGTTGTGTCTTTCATAATGAACAGGGAGAGGAGCTAGCTATATAACGTTGTGTCTTTCATAATGAACAGGGAGAGGAGCTAGCTATATAACGTTGTGTCTTTCATAATGAACAGGGAGGAGCTAACTATCTAACGTTGTGTCTTTCATAATGAACAGGGAGAGGAGCTAACTATATAATGTTGTGTCTTTCATAATGAACAGGGAGAGGAGCTAACTATATAACATTGTGTCTTTCATAATGAACAGGGAGAGGAGCTAACTATATAACTACGTTGTGTCTTTCATAATGAACTAGCTAACTATCTAATGTTGTGTCTTTCATAATGAACAGGAGCTAACTGAACAGGAGCTAGCTATCTAACAGGGAGAGGAGCTAACTATATAACTATGTGTCTTTCTATAATGTCTGGAACAGGGAGAGGAGCTAACTATATAACTATGTGTCTTTCTATAATCTGAACAGGGAGAGGAGCTAACTATATAACTATGTGTCTTTCAGGAGCTACTACTGTCTGGAACAGGGAGAGGAGCTAACTATATAACTATGTGTCTTTGAACAGGAGAGGAGCTAACTACTAATGTCTGGAACAGGGAGAGGAGCTAACTATATAACTATAATGAACAGGGAGCTTTCTACTATGTCTGGAACAGGAGAGGAGCTAACTATATAACTTGTTTCTTTCTACTAATCTGAACAGGGAGAGGAGCTAACTATATAACTATGTGTCTTTCTACTAATGTCTGGAACAGGGAGAGGAGCTAACTATATAACTATGTGTCTTTCTACTATGTCTGGAACAGGGAGAGGAGCTAACTATATAACTATGTGTCTTTACTATGTCTGGAACAGGGAGAGGAGCTAACTATATAACTATGTCTGGAACAGGGAGAGGAGCTAACTATATAACTATGTGTCTTTCTACTATGTCTGGAACAGGTCTGGAGCTACTTTCTAGGAACAGGGAGAGGAGCTAACTATATAACTATGTGTCTTTCTACTATGTCTGGAACAGGGAGAGGAGCTAACTATATAACTATGTTTCTTTCTACTATGTCTGGAACAGGGAGAGGAGCTAATATAACTATATAAGGGAGAGGAGCTAACTATATAACTATGTTTCTTTCTACTATGTCTGGAACAGGGAGAGGAGCTAACTATATAACTATGTTTCTTTCTACTATGTCTGGAACAGGGAGAGGAGCTAACTATATAACTATGTTTCTTTCTACTATGTCTGGAACAGGGAGAGGAGCTAACTATATAACTATGTTTCTTTCTACTATGTCTGGAACAGGGAGAGGAGCTAACTATATAACTATGTTTCTTTCTACTATGTCTGGAACAGGGAGAGGAGCTAACTATATAACTATGTTTCTTTCTACTATGTCTGGAACAGGGAGAGGAGCTAACTATATAACTATGTTTCTTTCTACTATGTCTGGAACAGGGAGAGGAGCTAACTATATAACTATGTTTCTTTCTACTATGTCTGGAACAGGGAGAGGAGCTAACTATATAACTATGTTTCTTTCTACTATGTCTGGAACAGGGAGAGGAGCTAACTATATAACTATGTTTCTTTCTACTATGTCTGGAACAGGGAGAGGAGCTAACTATATAACTATGTTTCTTTCTACTATGTCTGGAACAGGGAGAGGAGCTAACTATATAACTATGTTTCTTTCTACTATGTCTGGAACAGGGAGAGGGAGCTAACTATATAACTATGTTTCTTTCTACTATGTCTGGAACAGGGAGAGGAGCTAACTATATAACTATGTTTTTCTTTGTCTGGAACAGGGAGAGGAGCTATGTCTGGAACAGGGAGAGGAGCTAACTATATAACTATGTTTCTTTCTACTATGTCTGGAACAGGGAGAGGAGCTAACTATATAACTATGTTTCTTTCTACTATGTCTGGAACAGGGAGAGGAGCTAACTATATAACTATGTTTCTTTCTACTATGTCTGGAACAGGGAGAGGAGCTAACTATATAACTATGTTTCTTTCTACTATGTCTGGAACAGGGAGAGGAGCTAACTATATAACTATGTTTCTTTCTACTATGTCTGGAACAGGGAGAGGAGCTAACTATATAACTATGTCTTTCTACTATGTCTGGAACAGGGAGAGGAGCTAACTATATAACTATGTGTCTTTCTACTATGTCTGGAACAGGGAGAGGAGCTAACTATATAACTATGTTTCTTTCTACTATGTCTGGAACAGGGAGAGGAGCTAACTATATAACTATGTTTCTTTCTACTATGTCTGGAACAGGGAGAGGAGCTAACTATATAACTATGTTTCTTTCTACTATGTCTGGAACAGGGAGAGGAGCTAACTATATAACTATGTTTCTTTCTACTATGTCTGGAACAGGGAGAGGAGCTAACTATATAACTATGTTTCTTTCTACTATGTCTGGAACAGGGAGAGGAGCTAACTATATAACTATGTTTCTTTCTACTATGTCTGGAACAGGGAGAGGAGCTAACTATATAACTATGTTTCTTTCTACTATGTCTGGAACAGGGAGAGGAGCTAACTATATAACTATGTTTCTTTCTACTATGTCTGGAACAGGGAGAGGAGCTAACTATATAACTATGTTTCTTTCTACTATGTCTGGAACAGGGAGAGGAGCTAACTATATAACTATGTTTCTTTCTAACTATAACTATATAACTATGTTTCTTTCTACTATGTCTGGAACAGGGAGAGGAGCTAACTATATAACTATGTTTCTTTCTACTATGTCTGGAACAGGGAGAGGAGCTAACTATATAACTATGTTTCTTTCTACTATGTCTGGAACAGGGAGAGGAGCTAACTATATAACTATGTTTCTTTCTACTATGTCTGGAACAGGGAGAGGAGCTAACTATATAACTATGTTTCTTTCTACTATGTCTGGAACAGGGAGAGGAGCTAACTATATAACTATGTTTCTTTCTACTATGTCTGGAACAGGGAGAGGAGCTAACTATATAACTATGTTTCTTTCTACTATGTCTGGAACAGGGAGAGGAGCTAACTATATAACTATGTTTCTTTCTACTATGTCTGGAACAGGGAGAGGAGCTAACTAACTGTTTCTTTCTACTATGTCTGGAACAGGGATAACTATGTGTCTTTCTACTATGTCTGGAACAGGGAGAGAGCTAACTATATAACTAACTATAACAGGGAGAGGAGCTAACTATGTTTCTTTCTACTATGTCTGGAACAGGGAGAGGAGCTAACTATATAACTATGTTTCTTTCTACTATGTCTGGAACAGGGAGAGGAGCTAACTATATAACTATGTTTCTTTCTACTATGTCTGGAACAGGGAGAGGAGCTAACTATATAACTATGTTTCTTTCTACTATGTCTGGAACAGGGAGAGGAGCTAACTATATAACTATGTTTCTTTCTACTATGTCTGGAACAGGGAGAGGAGCTAACTATATAACTATGTTTCTTTCTACTATGTCTGGAACAGGGAGAGGAGCTAACTATATAACTATGTTTCTTTCTACTATGTCTGGAACAGGGAGAGGAGCTAACTATATAACTATGTTTCTTTCTACTATGTCTGGAACAGGGAGAGGAGCTAACTATATAACTATGTTTCTTTCTACTATGTCTGGAACAGGAGAGGAGCTAACTATATAACTATGTTTCTTTCTACTATGTCTGGAACAGGGAGAGAGCTAACTATATAACTATGTTTCTTTCTACTATGTCTGGAACAGGGAGAGGAGCTAACTATATAACTATGTTTCTTTCTACTATGTCTGGAACAGGGAGAGGAGCTAACTATATAACTATGTTTCTTTCTACTAACAGGAGAGGAGCTGTCTGGAACAGGGAGAGGAGCTAACTATATAACTATGTTTCTTTCTACTATGTCTGGAACAGGGAGAGGAGCTAACTATATAACTATGTTTCTTTCTACTATGTGGAACAGGGAGAGGAGCTCTGGAACAGGGAGAACAGGAGCTAACTATATAACTATGTTTCTTTCTACTATGTCTGGAACAGGGAGAGGAGCTAACTATATAACTATGTTTCTTTCTACTATGTCTGGAACAGGGAGAGGAGCTAACTATATAACTATGTTTCTTTCTACTATGTCTGGAACAGGGAGAGGAGCTAACTATATAACTATGTTTCTTTCTACTATGTCTGGAACAGGGAGAGGAGCTAACTATATAACTATGTTTCTTTCTACTATGTCTGGAACAGGGAGAGGAGCTAACTATATAACTATGTTTCTTTCTACTATGTCTGGAACAGGGAGAGGAGCTAACTATATAACTATGTTTCTTTCTACTATGTCTGGAACAGGGAGAGGAGCTAACTATATAACTATGTTTCTTTCTACTATGTCTGGAACAGGGAGAGGAGCTAACTATATAACTATGTTTCTTTCTACTCTGTCTGGAACAGGGAGAGGAGCTAACTATATAACTATGTGTCTTTCTACTATGTCTGGAACAGGGAGAGGAGCTAACTATATAACTATGTTTCTTTCTACTATGTCTGGAACAGGGAGAGGAGCTAACTATATAACTATGTTTCTTTCTACTATGTCTGGAACAGGGAGAGGAGCTAACTATATAACTATGTGTCTTTCTACTATGTCTGGAACAGGGAGAGGAGCTAACTATATAACTATGTTTCTTTCTACTATGTCTGGAACAGGGAGAGGAGCTAACTATATAACTATGTTTCTTTCTACTCTGTCTGGAACAGGGAGAGGAGCTAACTATATAACTATGTTTCTTTCTACTATGTCTGGAACAGGGAGAGGAGCTAACTATATAACTATGTTTCTTTCTACTATGTCTGGAACAGGGAGAGGAGCTAACTATATAACTATGTTTCTTTCTACTATGTCTGGAACAGGGAGAGGAGCTAACTATATAACTATGTTTCTTTCTAACTGGAACAGGGAGAGGAGCTATAACTATGTTTCTTTCTACTATGTCTGGAACAGGGAGAGGAGCTAACTATATAACTATGTTTCTTTCTACTATGTCTGGAACAGGGAGAGGAGCTAACTATATAACTATGTTTCTTTCTACTATGTCTGGAACAGGGAGAGGAGCTAACTATATAACTATGTTTCTTTCTACTATGTCTGGAACAGGGAGAGGAGCTAACTATATAACTATGTTTCTTTCTACTATGTCTGGAACAGGGAGAGGAGCTAACTATATAACTATGTTTCTTTCTACTATGTCTGGAACAGGGAGAGGAGCTAACTATATAACTATGTTTCTTTCTACTATGTCTGGAACAGGGAGAGGAGCTAACTATATAACTATGTTTCTTTCTACTATGTCTGGAACAGGGAGAGGAGTTTCTAACTAACAGGGAGAGGATAACTATGTTTCTTTCTACTATGTCTGGAACAGGGAGAGGAGCTAACTATATAACTATGTTTCTTTCTACTATGTCTGGAACAACTATATAACTATGTTTCTTTCTACTATGTCTGGAACAGGGAGGAGCTAACTATATAACTATGTTTCTTTCTACTATGTCTGGAACAGGGAGAGGAGCTAACTATATAACTATGTTTCTTTCTACTATGTCTGGAACAGGGAGAGGAGCTAACTATATAACTATGTTTCTTTCTACTATGTCTGGAACAGGGAGAGGAGCTAACTATATAACTATGTGTCTTTCTACTATGTCTGGAACAGGGAGAGGAGCTAACTATATAACTATGTTTCTTGTCTGGAACAGGGAGAGGCTAACTACTATGTCTGGAACAACAGGGAGAGGAGCTAACTATATAACTATGTTTCTTTCTACTATGTCTGGAACAGGGAGAGGAGCTAACTATATAACTATGTTTCTTTCTACTATGTCTGGAACAGGGAGAGGAGCTAACTATATAACTATGTTTCTTTCTACTATGTCTGGAACAGGGAGAGGAGCTAACTATATAACTATGTTTCTTTAACTACTATGTCTGGAACAGGGAGAGGAGCTAACTATATAACTATGTTTCTTTCTACTATGTCTGGAACAGGGAGAGGAGCTAACTATATAACTATGTTTCTTTCTACTATGTCTGGAACAGGGAGAGGAGCTAACTATATAACTATGTGTCTTTCTACTATGTCTGGAACAGGGAGAGGAGCTAACTATATAACTATGTTTCTTTCTACTATGTCTGGAACAGGGAGAGGAGCTAACTATATAACTATGTTTCTTTCTACTATGTCTGGAACAGGGAGAGGAGCTAACTATATAACTATGTTTCTTTCTACTAAGAACAGGGAGAGGAGCTAACTATATAACTATGTTTCTTTCTACTATGTCTGGAACAGGGAGAGGAGCTAACTATATAACTATGTTTCTTTCTACTATGTCTGGAACAGGGAGAGGAGCTAACTATATAACTATGTCTCTTTCTACTGAACAGTCTGGAACAGGGAACAGAGGAGCTAACTATATAACTATGTTTCTTTCTACTATGTCTGGAACAGGGAGAGGAGCTAACTATATAACTATGTTTCTTTCTACTATGTCTGGAACAGGGAGAGGAGCTAACTATATAACTATGTTTCTTTCTACTATGTCTGGAACAGGGAGAGGAGCTAACTATATAACTATGTTTCTTTCTACTCTGTCTGGAACAGGGAGAGGAGCTAACTATATAACTATGTGTCTTTCTACTATGTCTGGAACAGGGAGAGGAGCTAACTATATAACTATGTTTCTTTCTACTATGTCTGGAACAGGGAGAGGAGCTAACTATATAACTATGTTTCTTTCTACTATGTCTGGAACAGGGAGCTAGGAGCTAACTATATAACTATGTTTCTTTCTACTATGTCTGGAACAGGGAGAGGAGCTAACTATATAACTATATCTTTCTTTCTTTCTATGTCTGGAACAGGGAGAGGAGCTAACTATATAACTATGTTTCTTTCTACTAATCTGGAACAGGGAGAGGAGCTAACTATATAACTATGTGTCTTTCTACTATGTCTGGAACAGGGAGAGGAGCTAACTATATAACTATGTTTCTTTCTACTATGTCTGGAACAGGGAGAGGAGCTAACTATATAACTATGTTTCTTTCTACTCTGTCTGGAACAGGGAGAGGAGCTAACTATATAACTATGTGTAACTTTCTACTATGTCTTTCTACTATGTCTGGAACAGGGAGAGGAGCTAACTATATAACTATGTTTCTTTCTACTATGTCTGGAACAGGGAGAGGAGCTAACTATATAACTATGTTTCTTTCTACTATGTCTGGAACAGGGAGAGGAGCTAACTATATAACTATGTGTCTTTCTACTATGTCTGGAACAGGGAGAGGAGCTAACTATATAACTATGTTTCTTTCTACTATGTCTGGAACAGGGAGAGGAGCTAACTATATAACTATGTGTCTTTCTACTATGTCTGGAACAGGGAGAGGAGCTAACTATATAACTATGTGTCTTTCTACTATGTCTGGAACAGGGAGAGGAGCTAACTATATAACTATGTTTCTTTCTACTATGTCTGGAACAGGGAGAGGAGCTAACTATATAACTATGTGTCTTTCTACTATGTCTGGAACAGGGAGAGGAGCTAACTATATAACTATGTGTCTTTCTACTATGTCTGGAACAGGGAGAGGAGCTAACTATATAACTATGTTTCTTTCTACTATGTCTGGAACAGGGAGAGGAGCTAACTATATAACTATGTGTCTTTCTACTATGTCTGGAACAGGGAGAGGAGCTAACTATATAACTATGTGTCTTTCTACTATGTCTGGAACAGGGAGAGGAGCTAACTATATAACTATGTGTCTTTCTACTATGTCTGGAACAGGGAGAGGAGCTAACTATATAACTATGTGTCTTTCTACTATGTCTGGAACAGGAAGAGGAGCTAACTATATAACTATGTCTCTTTCTACTATGTCTGGAACAGGGAGAGGAACTAACTATATAACTATGTCTCTTTCTACTATGTCTGGAACAGGGAGAGGAGCTAACTATATAACTATGTTTCTTTCTACTATGTCTGGAACAGGGAGAGGAGCTAACTATATAACTATGTGTCTTTCTACTCTGTCTGGAACAGGGAGAGGAGCTAACTATATAACTATGTTTCTTTCTACTATGTCTGGAACAGGGAGAGGAGCTAACTATATAACTATGTTTCTTTCTACTCTGTCTGGAACAGGGAGAGGAGCTAACTATATAACTATGTGTCTTTCTACTCTGTCTGGAACAGGGAGAGGAGCTAACTATATAACTATGTGTCTTTCTACTCTGTCTGGAACAGGGAGAGGAGCTAACTATATAACTATAGGATCATAAAAATAAGGAAAAACATGTCGAAGACTGTGATTGGCTCCACTTCTATTTACTTTTACTATAGCTGAACAGGGAAGAGGAGCTAACTATATAAATAGTGTCTTTCATCTCGTCTGGAACAGGGACAATGCAATGTACAAATGTGAGGCAAATTATAGTCTGGAACTAGGGAGAGGAGCTATATATAACTATGTGTCTTTCACTATGTCTGAACAGGTTTTATGAAAACATAAAACTATGTTCTTTCATAGTCTAATCAAATGTTGGTTCTGTGTAACTTGGTTGGTTTCTAGCATGTTTTTGGAACAGGAGAGGCAACATAACCTATTCTGTCTACTCTGCTACACATTCAGAGTCATTCTACAGTCAACAGGGAGAGGAGCTAACTTCAACTGGTTTCTTTGTACTAGGTCTGGAACAGGTTGTGAGGAGCTAACTCTATAACTATGTTTATTGTTACTGTCCCTCTGGAACATTAATCAGCATTATACAAAAACTATCCCACACTACTGGTCAACAGTAGTGTAGCTTTGTAGAGATGAGGTCCCACACGGCACTGGTCAACAGTAGTGTACTTTGTAGAGATGAGGCTGCCATTTAGAATGCAGACACATGGCCATTCTCAAAACATGTACATCACATTCTCTGGAACAGGGAGAAGCTAACTAGCCCCCTATCCTTATGTGCTTTCCTTTCTGGAAAAGACTAACATATTCCCTCTGGTACTTTCTAACTCAGCCCCCAACAGGGATAACCCCTCCCTTCTCAAAACACTGTTTCATATTCCCTCTGGTACTGGAACAACCCAGCCCCCATATCCCCTATAACCCCTCCCTTCTCAAAACACTATGTCAACATTCCCTCTAGTATTACTATATAACTAGCCCCCTCTCCTTATAGCTGTCTGGAACAAAACACTACATCACATTCCCTCTAGTATTACAACAACCCAGCCCCCTCTCCTAA
This sequence comes from Oncorhynchus gorbuscha, assembly GCF_021184085.1. Classification (NCBI taxonomy): domain Eukaryota; kingdom Metazoa; phylum Chordata; class Actinopteri; order Salmoniformes; family Salmonidae; genus Oncorhynchus; species Oncorhynchus gorbuscha. The sequence goes on along the minus strand of NC_060181.1, from coordinate 95,333,531 downwards.
TATGTTTCCTTTCTCAAAACACTACATCACATTACCTCTAGTACTAGAATAACTAGTTTCTTTAGCCCCTACTAAAAGTTTGGAACACCTCCTCATTCAAGGGTTTTTCTTTATATTTATAATTTTCTACATTGTCTGAAAATAGTGAGACATCAACACTATAAATAACACACTATGTCTGGAATCATGGAGTAACCCCAAAGTGTTAAACAAATCAAAATATATTTTATATTTGAGAACTTCAAAGGAGCCACCTTTAACTTGTGACAACTTTCTACACTCTGGAACCAGCTTCACCCAGAATGCTTTTCCAACAGTCTTGAAGAAGTTCCCACATATGCTGAGCCCTTGTTGACTGGTTTTCAATCAATCTGCAGTCCAACTCTTCGTGTCATCTCAATTGGGTTGTGAACGGGTGATTGTGGAGGCCAGGTCATCAGATGCAGCACTCAATCACTCCCCTTCTGGTCAAATTTACCTTACTACAGTCTGGAGGTGTCTTTCATTGTCCTGTTGAAAAACAAATGATAGCTCCACTATAAACTAGGTGGGATGGCATATCGTCTGGAGAATGCTGTGGTAGCCATACTGGTTAAGTGTCCCTATGAATTCTAAATAAATCACAGAGAGTGTCAACAGCAAAGCACCCCCACAACATCAACTATGTCCTCCATGCTTCATGGTGGGAACCACACATACAGAGATCATCGGTTCACCTACTCTGATCCTCACAAATACACGTCGGTTGGAAACTCTCTAATTTTATTTTTGAGATTCTTCCAAGTAGCCCCCCTTTGCCTTGATGACAGCTTTACACATTCTTGGCATTCTCTCAACCAGATTCAGGAGGTAATCACCTGGAATTAATTTCAATGAACAGGTGTGCCTTGTTAAAAGTTAATTTGTGGATTTTTTTCCTTCTTAATGCATTTAAGCCAATCAGTGATGTTGTGACAAGGTAGGGATGGTATACAGAAGATAGTCCTTTATGGTAAATGACCAAGTCCAAGACCTTGACCGTATTATTGCAAGAACAGATCAAATAAGCAACGGATGAAACGACAGTCCTTCATTTTTTAAGACATGAAGGTCAGTTACGGAACAAGTTAAGATCTTTTAAAGTTTCTTCTGTGTAACCATCAAGTGCTATGATGAAACTTGATCTCATGAGGACCCCCACAGGAAAGGAAGACCCAGAGTTACCTCTGCTGCAGAGGAGAAGTTCATTAGAGTTAACTGTCTCTCATGAGGACCACCACAGGAAAGGAAGACCCAGAGTTACCTCTGCTGCAGAGAAGTTCATTAGAGTTACCTGTCTCTCATGAGGACCGCCACAGGAAAGGAAGACCCAGAGTTACCTCTGCTGCAGAGGAGAAGTTCATTAGAGTTACCTGTCTCTCATGAGGACCGCCACAGGAAAGGAAGACCCAGAGTTACCTCTGCTGCAGAGGATACCAGCCTCAGAAATTGCAGCCCAAATAAATACTTCACAGAGTTCAAGTAACAGACACATCTCAACATCAACTGTTCAGTTGAGACTGCGTGAATCAGGCCTTCATGGTCGAATTGCTGCAAGAAAACCACTAATAAAAGAAAACCAATAATAGGAATAGACTTGCTTGGGCCAAGAAACATGAGCAATGGACATTAGACCGGTAGAAATCTGTCCTTTGGTCTGATGACTTCAAATTTGAGATTTTTGGTTGCAACCGCCATGTCTTTGTGAGACACAGAGAATGTGAACGGATGAACTCTGCATGTGTAGTTTCCACCGTGAAACATGGAGGAGGAGGTGTGATGTTGTAGGGGTGCTTTGCTGGTGACACTGTCTGTGATTTATTTAGAATTCAAGTCACACTTAACCAGCATAGCGACCACAACATTCTGCAGCAATACACCATCCCATCTGGTTTGAGCTTACTGGGACTATCATTTGTTTTTCTACAGTTACCCAACACACATCCAGGCTGTATAAGGGCTTTTTGAGCAAGAAGGAGAGTGATTGAGTGCTGCATCAGATGACCTGGTCTCCACAATCACCCGACCTCAAAGCAGTTGAGATAGTTTGGGATGAGTTGGACCGCAGAGTGAAGGAAAAACAGTCAACAAGTGCTCAGCATATGTGGGAACTCCTTCAAGACTGTTGGAAAAAGCATTCCAGGTGAAGCTGGTTAAGAGTGTGCAAAGTTGTCATCAAGGCAAAGGGTAGATACTTTGAAGAATCTCAAAATATAAAATATATTTTGATTGGTTTAAAACTTTTTTGGTTACTACATGATTCCATATGTGTTGTTTAATAGATTTGATGTCTTCACTATTATTCTACAATGTAGAAAATTATAAATATAAAGAACTCCTGCAATCTCCTGTGTAGCTCAGTTGGTAGAGCATGGCGCTTGTAACGCCAGGGTAGTGGGTTCGATCCCCCGGGACCACCCATACGTAGAATGTATGCACGCATGACTGTAAGTCGCTTTGGATAAAAGCGTCTGCTAAATGGCATATATTATATATTATTATTATATATTATATTATATATTATATTATAACTCCTTAAAATAATAGGTGTGTCCATACTTTTTACTGGTATTGCAAATAATATTTTTTTTTTTGCAAAAATGTCTAAAAACCTGTTTTCGCTTTGTCATTATGGAGTATTGTGTGCAGATCAATTTTAGAAAAAGACTGTAAAGTAACAAAATGTGGAAAAAGTCAAGGAGTACGAACACTTTCCCGAAGGCGCAGCATATCAGGTTTACTTTGGAATCATTTCCCCCCCGTGTCCTGATTGGTGCATTCCAAAATAGCAAATCAATTAAAATGTTCCTCTCACCTGTAAGTGCTGGAGAAACATTGGCCACGTATTAATTATTAAACAGTAGCAAGTAAATGGGATTTCAATCATACCTCAGCCACAGAGAGCAGATGCTATCAAATCCCCCCTTAAAGAGGCTATCTGCAGTTTGCCACATCCATTTGTGGACATTTACATTTACATTTAAGTCATTTAGCAGACGCTCTTATCCAGAGCGACTTACTCATAAATGAATGATATATACCCATTGATTCTTAAAGAATATAACTTAGAAATGCTTCATGAGCTCAGTTCAGCTGTCACACCCCTTCAGAATCCCCCCCCCCAAAAAAGCTTGTTTTACTACACTGTTTGTAAACATTGCACGTGTAAATAAACAACAACACAGCATTGCCTTAAAACATGTTTTGAAAGTATAATTTCATCCATAGCTCAGTCAATGAATTTAAGAGTGGTTACATTTCTCCAGGCCCTCCTCGGCTTTTGAACAAAACAGAGGCTGGGTAATCACTTCGTTATTGTTTTAACTACGGACTGGCCCTTTAACCACAGCTAAATTTGAGATCTATTTGAACGGTCCTTTAGGTTTGTATGCCTTGGCTTATCGCTTGTAAAGAACTGGACCGATTTTTACGTCTTTGGGTTCCTCTATGAATTTTCAAATCAATTTCAATGAGAGGAGGAGGAAGAGTTGAGAGGAAGATTGTTTGTCAATGTGAGGAGGAGGAAGAGTCGAGAGGAAGATTGTTTTTCAAGGTGAGGAGGGGGAGTCAAGAGAGAATGTTTGTTTGTCAATGTGAGGAGGAGGAAGGGTCGAGAGGAAGATTGTTTGTCAATGTGAGGAGGAGGAAGAGTCGAGAGGAAGATTGTTTTTCAAGGTGAGGAGGGGGAGTCAAGAGAGAATGTTTGTTTGTCAATGTGAGGAGGAGGAAGGGTCGAGAGGAAGTTTGTTTTTTTTAGGTGAGGAGGAGGAAGAGTCGAGAGAAAATATGTTTTTCTTTTTAATAAGAAAGAAAAGTCAGCTTTGTGTCACATTCCATGTTTCAACAACTGTAATGTGTACATTGGATCTTTAAATTGGAGATTTAAATTAATTATCCAAATATTGGCTTATACTGGGATAGGAAGACTTTACTTTCTAGATAAAGTGTCTGTTAACTAGTATTAGTGAGATAGAATAAAAGTGTTATTTCAGCTTTACACTGTCACAGGAGCAGCCTTCGGCAGGAAATCCCTCTCCGTAGTTCTTTGACATTCACGTCAAAAAGCTTAATTGGTCTCCTAGTTCTTTAAGACGAACTGGCTGATGAATTTGATGAATTAGTTAAACCATCGTGATACAGTAAGCTGCCGTTCCTGTGGAAACTGAAGAAGGGATGGAAAAGAAGGAGGCTAAAGATGAGGAGGAGGAGGAGGAGGAAGAGGAGGAGGAGGAGGAGGAAGGACAGTGTGGATCTCTAAATAAAGAATCTTCCTCCACAGTTGCAACACCTCTTAAAAGATGATGCCTATCAGCAATTAGACAGGTATAGTGTAATATATGTTTCGAATCTGAACACTCGGTAGCTGTAGAAACCTGGTAACCCATGTGTGGGTGGGAGGCCCAGTGAGTACGCATGCAGAGCGATGTGTTTGTAGGCACTTGGAGTTGTCATGACAGATCAGAGTTGAATATCTATCAATGTGGACAGAAGATGCTGCACCAAGATCTGACCAGGTAAAATACATATATGGCCTTTATTATGGATCCCCATTGGTTCCTGCCAAGGCAGCAGCTACTCTTCCTGGGGTTTATTATGGATCCCCATTGGTTCCTGCCAAGGCAGCAGCTACTCTTCCTGGGGTTTATTATGGATCCCCATTGGTTCCTGCCAAGGCAGCAGCTACTCTTCCTGGGGTTTATTATGGATCCCCATTGGTTCCTGCCAAGGCAGCAGCTACTCTTCCTGGGGTTTATTATGGATCCCCATTAGTTCCTGCCAAGGCAGCAGCTACTCTTCTTGGGGTTTATTATGGCTCCCCATTGGTTCCTGCCAAGGCAGCAGCTACTCTTCCTGGGGTTTATTATGGCTCCCCATTGGTTCCTGCCAAGGCAGCAGCTACTCTTCCTGCGGTTTATAATGGCTCCCCATTAGTTCCTGCCAAGGCAGCAGCTACTCTTCCTGGGGTTTAATATGGATCCCCATTAGTTCCTGCCAAGGCAGCAGCTACTCTTCCTGGGGTTTATTATGGCTCCCCATTAGTTCCTGCCAAGGCAGCAGCTACTCTTCCTGGGGTTTATTATGGATCCCCATTGGTTCCTGCCAAGGCAGCAGCTACTCTTCCTGGGGTTTATTATGGATCCCCATTGGTTCCTGCCAAGGCAGCAGCTACTCTTCCTGGGGTTTATTATGGATCCCCATTGGTTCCTGCCAAGGCAGCAGCTACTCTTCCTGGGGTTTATTATGGATCCCCATTAGTTCCTGCCAAGGCAGCAGCTACTCTTCTTGGGGTTTATTATGGCTCCCGATTAGTTCCTGCCAAGGCAGCAGCTACTCTTCCTGGGGTTTATTATGGCTCCCCATTAGTTCCTGCCAAGGCAGCAGCTACTCTTCCTGGGGTTTATAATGGCTCCCCATTAGTTCCTGCCAAGGCAGCAGCTACTCTTCCTGGGGTTTAATATGGATCCCCATTAGTTCCTGCCAAGGCAGCAGCTACTCTTCCTGGGGTTTATTATGGCTCCCCATTAGTTCCTGCCAAGGCAGCAGCTACTCTTCCTGGGGTTTATTATGGATCCCCATTAGTTCCTGCCAAGGCAGCAGCTACTCTTCCTGGGGTTTATTATGGCTCCCCATTAGTTCCTGCCAAGGCAGCAGCTACTCTTCCTGGGGTTTATTATGGCTCCCCATTAGTTCCTGCCAAGGCAGCAGCTACTCTTCCTGGGGTTTATTATGGCTCCCCATTAGTTCCTGCCAAGGCAGCAGCTACTCTTCCTGGGGTTTATTATGGATCCCCATTAGTTACTGCCAAGGCAGCAGCTACTCTTCCTGGGGTTTATTATGGATCCCAATTAGTTCCTGTCAAGGTAGCATCTACTCTTCCTGGGGTTTATTATGGATCCCCATTAGTTCCTGCCAAGGCAGCAGCTACTCTTCCTGGGGTTTATTATGGCTCCCCATTAGTTCCTGCCAAGGCAGCAGCTACTCTTCCTGGGGTTTATTATGGCTCCAATTAGTTCCTCCAAGGCAGCAGCTACTCTTCCTGGGGTTTATTATGGCTCCCCATTAGTTCCTGCCAAGGCAGCAGCTACTCTTCCTGGGGTTTATTATGGATCCCCATTAGTTACTGCCAAGGCAGCAGCTACTCTTCCTGGGGTTTATTATGGATCCCAATTAGTTCCTGTCAAGGTAGCATCTACTCTTCCTGGGGTCCAGCAAAATGAAGGCGGATATATACAATTAAAAATAGTAACTTGTTCCAACACATTAAGTGTGCGCCCTAAAGGCCACTACTCTACTACCACACATCTACAATACAACATCCATGTGTACCTGTGTCTAGAGTGCATTTCTCATCATGTGAATTACAAGACGTAAGGAATGGAAACCTGCTGTTGTCTTCCTCTCCAACCCAGGGGGATGAATCATGACGTAAGGAGAGGAAACCTGCTGCTGTCTTCCTCTCCAACCCAGGGGGATGAATCATGACGTAAGGAGAGGAAACCTGCTGTTGTCTTCCTCTCCAACCCAGGGGGATGAATCATGACGTAAGGAGAGGAAACCTGCTGTTGTCTTCCTCTCCAACCCAGGGGGATGAATCATGACGTAAGGAGAGGAAACCTGCTGTTGTCTTCCTCTCCAACCCAGGGGGATGAATCATGACGTAAGGAGAGGAAACCTGCTGTTGTCTTCCTCTCCAACCCAGGGGGATGAATCATGACGTAAGGAGAGGAAACCTGCTGTTGTCTTCCTCTCCAACCCAGGGGATGAATCATGACTTAAGGAGAGGAAACCTGCTGCTGTCTTCCTCTCCAACCCAGGGGATGAATCATGACGTAAGGAGAGGAAACCTGCTGCTGTCTTCCTCTCCAACCCAGGGGGATGAATCATGACGTAAGGAGAGGAAACCTGCTGCTGTCTTCCTCTCCAACCCAGGGGATGAATCATGACGTAAGGAGAGGAAACCTGCTGTTGTCTTCCTCTCCAACCCAGGGGGATGAATCATGACGTAAGGAGAGGAAACCTGCTGCTGTCTTCCACTCCAACCCAGGGGGATGAATCATGACGTAAGGAGAGGAAACCTGCTGCTGTCTTCCTCTCCAACCCAGGGGGATGAATCATGACGTAAGGAGAGGAAACCTGCTGCTGTCTTCCTCTCCAACCCAGGGGGATGAATCATGACGTAAGGAGAGGAAACCTGCTGCTGTCTTCCTCTCCAACCCAGGGGGATGAATCATGACGTAAGGAGAGGAAACCTGCTGCTGTCTTCCTCTCCAACCCAGGGGGATGAATCATGACGTAAGGAGAGGAAACCTGCTGCTGTCTTCCTCTCCAACCCAGGGGGATGAATCATGACGTAAGGAGAGGAAACCTGCTGCTGTCTTCCTCTCCAACCCAGGGGGATGAATCATGACGTAAGGAGAGGAAACCTGCTGCTGTCTTCCTCTCCAACCCAGGGGATGAATCATGACGTAAGGAGAGGAAACCTGCTGCTGTCTTCCTCTCCAACCCAGGGGATGAATCATGACGTAAGGAGAGGAAACCTGCTGCTGTCTTCCTCTCCAACCCAGGGGATGAATCATGACGTAAGGAGAGGAAACCTGCTGCTGTCTTCCTCTCCAACCCAGGGGGATGAATCATGACGTAAGGAGAGGAAACCTGCTGCTGTCTTCCTCTCCAACCCAGGGGGATGAATCATGACGTAAGGAGAGGAAACCTGCTGCTGTCTTCCTCTCCAACCCAGGGGGATGAATCATGACGTAAGGAGAGGAAACCTGCTGCTGTCTTCCTCTCCAACCCAGGGGGATGAATCATGACGTAAGGAGAGGAAACCTGCTGCTGTCTTCCTCTCCAACCCAGGGGGATGAATTGAGAAGGTTTAGCAGACGTTCAGGAACAGTGGCCCTTGTCTCCCAAACTGTCTAGTCTGATCTAAGGGGTGTCGTGTTGCGTTGTATCAGATGTCCAGCGTAACACCCGCTGGCTCCCTGGGGTCCGGCCTGTACCCCTACTGCAACCCTAGTCTTATACGTCATCTAACACCACTATACTGTAACCCTAGTCTTATCCATCATCTAACACCACTATCTGTAACCCTAGTCTTATACATCATCTAACACCACTAACTGTAACCCTAGTCTTATCCATCATCTAACACCACTATACTGCAACCCTAGTCTTATCCGTCATCTAACACCACTATACTGTAACCCTAGTCTTATCCATCATCTAATACCACTATACTGTAACCCTAGTCTTATCCGTCATCTAACACCACTATACTGTAACCCTAATCTTATCCGTCATCTAACACCATTATACTGTAACCCTAGTCTTATCCATCATCTAACACCACTATACTGTAACCCTAGTCTTATCCATCATCTAACACCACTATACTGTAACCCTAGTCTTATCCATCATCTAACACCACTATACTGTAACCATAGTCTTATCCGTCATCTAACACCACTATACTGTAACCCTAGTCTTATCCATCATCGAACACCACTATACTGTAACCCTAGTCTTATCCATCATCTAACACCACTATACTGTAACCCTAGTCTTATCCATCATCTAACACCACTATACTGTAACCATAGTCTTATCCATCATCTAACACCACTATACTGTAACCCTAGTCTTATCCATCATCTAACACCACTATACTGTAACCCTAGTCTTATCCATCATCGAACACCACTATACTGTAACCCTAGTCTTATCCATCATCGAACACCACTATACTGTAACCCTAGTCTTATCCATCATCTTACATCCAACAACAGGACTGTACCAAGGGGATGTTGTGCTTGGAAAGCATGGCTATAATATCCCTCCCTGTTTAACATCTAACACGACTATACAGTACAGAGAACATCTAACACCACTATACTGTACAGTACAGAGAATATCTAACACCACTATACTGTACAGTACAGAGACCATCTAACACCACTATACTGTACAGAGAATATCTAACACCACTATACTGTACAGAGACCATCTAACACCACTATACTGTACAGTACAGAGACCATCTAACACCACTATACTGTACAGTACAGAGAATATCTAACACCACTATACAGTACAGATAACATCTAACACCACTATACTGTACAGAGAACATCTAACACCACTATACAGATAACATCTAACACCACTATACAGATAACATCTAACACCACTATACTGTACTGTACAGAGAACATCTAACACCACTATACTGTACAGAGAACATCTAACACCACTATACTGTTCAGATAACATCTAACACCACTGTACTGTACAGTGAACATCTAACACCACTATACTGTACAGAGAACATCTAACACCACTATACTGTACTGTACAGAGACCATCTAACACCACTATACTGTACAGTACAGAGAACATCTAACACCACTATACTGTACAGAGAACATCTAACACCACTATACTGTTCAGATAACATCTAACACCACTATACTATACAGAGACCATCTAACACCACTATACTGTACAGAGACCATCTAACACCACTATACTGTACAGAGACCATCTAACACCACTATACTGTACAGAGAACATCTAACACCACTATACTGTACAGAGAACATCTAACACCACTATACTGTACAGAGACCATCTAACACCACTATACTGTACAGAGAACATCTAACACCACTATACTGTACAGAGAACATCTAACACCACTATACTGTACAGTACAGAGAACATCTAACACCACTATACTGTACAGAGAACATCTAACACCACTATACTGTACAGTACAGAGAACATCTAACACCACTATACTGTACAGAGAACATCTAACACCACTATACTGTACAGAGAACATCTAACACCACTATACAGTACAGAGAACATCTAACACCACTATACTGTACAGTACAGAGAACATCTAACACCACTATACTGTACAGAGAACATCTAACACCACTATACTGTACAGAGAACATCTATCACCACTATACTGTACAGAGACCATCTAACACCACTATACTGTACAGAGAACATCTAACACCACTATACTGTACAGATAACATCTAACACCACTATACTGTACAGAGAACATCTAACACCACTATACTGTACAGTACAGAGACCATCTAACACCACTATACTGTACAGAGACCATCTAACACCACTATACTGTACAGAGAACATCTAACACCACTATACTGTACAGAGAACATCTAACACCACTATACTGTACAGAGAACATCTAACACCACTATACTGTACAGTACAGTATAGTGGTGTACTGTACAGTGAGGGGAACGGCACCTCAGTACCTCCAGGCTCTGATCAGGCCCTACACCCAAACAAGGGCACTCGTTCATCCACCTCTGGCCTGCTCAGCCTCCCTACCACTGAGGAAGTACAGTTCCCGCTAAGCCCAGTCAAAACTGTTCAGCTCTGGCCCCCAATGGTGGAACAAACTCCCTACTGTACTGCCAGGACAGCAGTCAATCACCACCTTCCGGAGACACCTGAAACCCCACTAATACCTAGGATAAGATAAGTAATCCCACTATACCCCTTTAAGATCTAGATGACTATTGTAAATGACTGTTCCACTGGATGTCATTAAATGCACCAATTTGTAACGCTCTGGAAAGAGCATGCTAAATGAAAAATGTAAAATGTAAATCTAACACCACTATACTGTACAGAGAACATCTAACACCACTATACTGTACAGAGAACATCTAACACCACTGTACAGTACAGAGAACATCTAACACCACTATACTGTACAGAGAACATCTAACACCACTATACAGTACAGAGAACATCTAACACCACTATACTGTACAGAGTACATCTAACACCACTATACTGTACAGAGAACATCTAACACCACTATACAGTACAGAGAACATCTAACACCACTATACTGTACAGTACAGAGAACATCTAACACCACTATACTGTACAGTACAGAGAACATCTAACACCACTATACTGTACAGAGAACATCTAACACCACTATACAGTACAGAGAACATCTAACACCACTATACTGTACAGAGTACATCTAACACCACTATTGTACAGATGAACACAACACCAACTATACTGTACAGAGAACATCTAACACCACTATACTGTACAATGAGAAGACAACACCAACACTGTACAGTACAGATAACATCTAACATCCCTATACTGTACAATACAGAGAAGATCAGACCACTATACTGTACAGATACACTGAGCATCCACCATTACTGTACAATGAGAAGATCTAACACCACTATACTGTACAGAGAACATCTAACACCACTATACTGTACAAGAACACTAACACCACTATACTGTACAGAGAACATCTAACACCACTATTGTCCAATGGAAGACAGACCACCACTATACTGTACAGATACACTGGCAACATCTAACACCACTATACTGTACAGAGAACATCTAACACCACTGGAAGACAGACATCAACACACTATACAGAGAACATCTAACACCACTATTGATAACCAATGGAAGACAGAGAACATGACTATAATTAAATAACAAAACTGATGTCAAACAACATTACTACAATGAAAAGACAGACCAAAATACTTTAAAGATATCTGGAATAACCCATAATGAATGTCTGTATTCATCATATGTCTATGACTTGTATCATTGTTATTCTTATAATTTAGAGACTTAGGCTAAAACTAGACATTTCGTCCAATCAAAGCATGGTCTTAATTGAATTAATGAAACCAGCTAGGAGGGAATCATTGAAATAATAATTAAAGGATATTCACACTGACTCAAATCAAACAACATACTGTACAGATACACTGGCATCCCTATTGTCCAATGAAAGACAGACCAACACACTGTACAGATACACTGGCATCCCTATTGTCCAATGGAAGACAGACCAACATACTGTACAGATACACTGGCATCCCTATTGTCCAATGGAAGACAGACCAACACACTGTACAGATACACTGGCATCCCTATTGTCCAATGAAAGACAGACCAACATACTGTACAGATACACTGGCATCCCTATTGTCCAATGGAAGACAGACCAACACACTGTACAGATACACTGGCATCCCTATTGTCCAATGAAAGACAGACCAACACACTCTACAGATACACTGGCATCCTCCCTATTGTCCAATGAAAGACAGACCAACATACTGTACAGATACACTGGCATCCCCCTATTGTCCAATGAAAGACAGACCAACATACTGTACAGATACACTGGCATCCCTATTGTCCAATGAAAGACAGACAAACACACTGTACAGATACACTGGCATCCCTATTGTCCAATGAAAGACAGACCAACACACTCTACAGATACACTGGCATCCCTATTTTCCAATGAAAGACAGACAAACATACTGTACAGTTAACCACTAATGTGATCAGGATGCGTGGATGACCCCTGCACCACAAAACCGTCTCTGTGAGGCCACAGGTGGACCGTCCAATTACACAGCCAACCTGCGTCGGGCCGAGTCAGAAGAGCTGACAACGCACATTCAGGCTGGATTCAACCGAAGCTTATTACTGCCACTGCTGTTTCCAACCCAGATTAATAAAACGAGAGGGGAAGAGGAAGATACATTCCAAGGATCTACTCTGCTGAGAGACAACAACAACAACAACAACAACAACAACAACATATATGTTTTTAGGTTATATCCATTGGAGAATTTTCAAATGAGGCCACAGCTGCACTGGCCTGAACAAATGCCTTGCAGCTTTCTGTTCCGGGCGTTCATTGGTGCGTGTGCGCCCCATATGGAAAAAGTCGTGAAAAAAAAATATATATATATTGAATTGTAGAAGATTTATTTGTACAGAAGAAGAAAGAAAAAAATGTTTGAATTTGAATATCTACTAAGTATTACAATAACATGACACAGCCACCGCTATGCTTGAAAATACGGAGAGACTCAGCAATGAGCTGTATTGAAGATTTGCCCCAAACAGAAAACTTTTGTATTCAGGTCCGTACTAAGTATCTGGTAAAAATGTATGTATTTATGTCCGTTTGTTGACTTATATGACATTCACAAAGGAATACATGACATGGTATGAGACAAAATATATGAATAGCATGAGTCATCTATAAATATTACACTGAGCATACTAAACATTAGGAACACCTTCCTAACATTGATTTGTACAGCCCCACCCCCCTTACCCTCAGGACAGACTCGATTCGTCGGGGCAGGGACTCTACAACGTGTTGAAAGCGTTCAACAGGGATGCTGGTTGGACCCCAATGCTTCCCACATGACAATAACTACATGGCAAACCATGACAATAACGACATGGCAAACCATGACAATAACGACATGGCAAACCATGACAATAACGACATGGCAAACCATGACAATAACGACATGGCAAACCATGACAATAACGACATGGCAAACCATGACAATAACGACATGGCAAACCATGACAATAACGACATGGCAAACCATGACAATAACGACATGACAAACCATGACAATAACGACATGACAAACCATGACAATAACGACATGACAAACCATGACAATAACTACATGACAAACCATGACAATAACTACATGACTAACCATGACAATAACTACATGACAAACCATGACAATAACTACATGGCAAACCATGACAATAACGACATGGCAAACCATGACAATAACTGTAGGAAAAAAACTTAATATTTGTACACTACATGACCAAAAGTATGGGGACATCTGCTCGTCGAGCATCTCATTCCGGGCATTAATATGGTGTTGGTCCCCCCCTTTTGCTGCTATAACAGCCTCCACTCTTCTGGAAATGCTTTCCACTAGATGATGGAACATTGCTGCTATAGGGTTAGGGTTAGGGTTAGGGTTAGGGTTAGGGTTAGGGTTAGGGGGTTAGGGTTAGGGTTAGGGTTAGGGAATGCTTTCCACTAGATGTTGGAACATTGCTGCTATAACAGCCTCTACTCTTCTGGGAAGGCTTTCCACTAGATGTTGGTACATTTCTGCTATAACAGCCTCCACTCTTCTGGGAAGGCTTTCCACTAGATGTGGGAACATTGCTGCTATAACAGCCTCCACTCTTCTGGGAAGGCTTTCCACTAGATGTTGGAACATTTCTGCTATAACAGCCTCCTCTCTTCTGGGAAGGCTTTCTACTAGATGTTGGAACATTTCTGCTATAACAGCCTCCACTCTTCTGGGAAGGCTTTCTACTAGATGTGGGAACATTGCTGCTATAACAGCCTCCACTCTTCTGGGAAGGCTTTCCACTAGATGTTGGAACATTGCTGCTATAACAGCCTCCACTCTTCTGGGAAGGTTTTCCACTAGATGTTGGAACATTACTGCTATAACAGCCTCCACTCTTCTGGGAAGGCTTTCCACTAGATGTTGGAACATTACTGCTATAACAGCCTCCACTCTTCTGGGAAGGCTTTCCACTAGATGTTGGAAGATTGCTGCAGGGACTTGCTTCCATTCAGCCATAAGAGCATTCGTGAGGTCGGCACGGATGTTGGGCTCGCAGTCTGCATTCCAATTCATCCCAAAGGTGTTTGATGAGGTTGAGGTCAGGGCTCTGTGCAGGTCAGTCAAGTTCTTCCACACCGATTTCAACAAACCATTTTTTGTATGGATCTCGCTTTGTGCACAGGGACATTGTTATGCTGAATCAGGAAAGGGCCTTCCCCAAACTGTTACCACAAGGTTCGTCTTGAATGTCATTGTATGCTGTAGCAATAAGATCTCCCTTCACTGGAAATAAGGGGCCTGGCACGAACCATGAAAAACATTATTCCTCCCTCTCGGCACTATGGATTGGGGCAGGTAGCATTCTCCTGTTGGTCTCCCATCCAAGGTTTTTTAACCTAGCCCAGAACTACTTAGCTTTGATATCTGTCACTGACTATTAGCAATGTGCTATTGTGAGAATGATGGTTGAGAGATCTCCAATTAATAACTACATAGATTCACTGATGATTCAATCTCTTCCCCCAAAGCCCTACCTACTCCCTCCTCCCCCTCCCTCCACCTGCTCCCTCCCCCTGCTCCCTACCCTGCTCCCTCCCCCTGCTCCCTCCCCCTGCTCCCTCCTCCTGCTCCCTCCTTCTGCTCCCTCCTCTTGCTCCCTCCTTCTGCTCCCTCCTCTTGCTCCCTCCTCCTGCTCCCTCCTCCTGCTCCCCCCTGCTCCCTCCCCTGCTCCCCCTCCTGCCCTCTCCCCCTGCTCCCTCCCCCTGCTCCCTCCCCCTGCTCCCTCCCTCCCCTGCTCCCTCCCCTGCTCCCTCCTCTTGCTCCCTCCTCCTGCTCCCTCCCCTGCTCCCTCCCCCTGCTCCCTCCCTCCCCTGCTCCCTCCTCTTGCTCCCTCCTCCTGCTCCCTCCCCTGCTCCCTCCCCCTGCTCCCTCCCTCCCCTGCTCCCTCCTCTTGCTCCCTCCTCCTGCTCCTTCCTCCCCCTCCCTCCCTTGCTCCCTCCTCTTGCTCCCTCCTCCTGCTCCCTCCCCTGCTCCCTCTTCCCTCTCCCTCCCCCTGCTCCCTCCTCCCACCCCTCCCCCTGCTCCCTCCTCCTTCCCCCTCCCCTGCTCCCTCCGCCAGCTCCCCCTCCCCCTCCTGTTCCCTTCCACTGCTCCCTCCGCCTGCTCCTTCACCTGCTCCAAAAGCTTCTCCCTCTGCTCCCCCTCCCCCTCCTACTCCCTCCTCCCCCTCCCTCTCCTGCTCCCTCCTCCCCCTCCTACTCCCTCCTCCCCTCCCTCACCTGCTCCCTCCTCTTGCTCCCTCCCCCTGCTCCCTCCCCTGCTCCCTCCTCTTGCTCCCTCCTCCCCCTCCCTCCCCTGCTCCCTCCTCTTGCTCCCTCCCCCTACTCCCTCCCCTGCTCCCTCCTCCTTCTCCCTCCCCTGCTCCCTCCTCCTTCTCCCTCCCCTGCTCCCTCTACCTGCTCCCCCTCCCCCTCCTGCTCCCTTCCACTGCTCCCTCCCCTGCTCCCTCCACCCGCTCCCCCTCCTCCTCCTGCTCCCTCCCCCTGCTCCCTCCTCCTGCTCCCTCTTCCTGCTCCCTCCTCCTGCCCCCCCCATGCTCCCTTGCACTGCTCCCTCTGCCTGCTCCTTCACCTGCTCCACCAGCTCCCTCCCCCTGCTCCCTCCTCCTGCTCCCTCTTCCTGCTCCCTCCCCCAGCTCCCACCCCTGCTCCCTCCCCTGCTCCCTCCTCCTGCTCCTTCCTCCTGCTCCCTCCTCCTACTCATTTACATTTACATTTAAGTCATTTAGCAGACGCTCTTATCCCTCCTCTTGCTCCCTCCTCCTGCTCCCTCCTCCTGCTCCCTCCTCCTGCTCCCTCCTCTTGCTCCCTCCCCCTGCTCCCTCCCCCTGCTCCCTCCTCTTGCTCCCTCCTCCTGCTCCCTCCCCCTGCTCCCTCCTCTTGCTCCCTCCTCCTGCTCCCTCCCCCTGCTCCCTCCACCTTCTCCCTCGCCCTGCTCCCTCCTCCTGCTCCCTCCTCCTACTCCCTCCTCTTGCTCCCTCCCCCTGCTCCCTCCTCCTGCTCCCTCCTCCTTCTCCCTCCTCTTGCTCCCTCCTCCTGCTCCCTCCCCCTGCTCCCTCCTCCTGCTCCCTCGCCCTGCTCCCTCCTCCTGCTCCCTCCTCCTACTCCCTCCTCTTGCTCCCTCCCCCTGCTCCCTCCTCCTGCTCCCTCCCCCAGCTCCCACCCCTGCTCCCTCCCCTGCTCCCTCCTCCTGCTCCTTCCTC
>NC_060181.1:95276776-95309276 GCF_021184085.1 Oncorhynchus gorbuscha | reverse complement strand
TGTGCAGGGGTATGAGGTCATTGAGGTAGCTATGTACGGGCTATGTACAGGGAGTAGCGGTACTGAGTTGATGTGCAGGGGTACGAGGTCATTGACGTAGCTATGTACAGGCTATGTACAGGGAGTAGCGGTACTGAGTTGATGTGCAGGGGTACGAGGTCATTGAGGTAGCTATGTACAGGCTATGTACAGGGAGTAGCAGTACTTAGTTGATGTGCAGGGGTACGAGGTCATTGAGGTGGCTATGTACAGGGAGTAGCGGTACTGAGTTGATGTGCAGGGGTACGAGGTCATTGAGGTAGCTATGTACAGGCTATGTACAGGGAGTAGCGGTACTGAGTTGATGTGCAGGGGTACGAGGTCATTGAGGTAGCTATGTACAGGCTATGTACAGGGAGTAGCGGTACTGAGTTGATGTGCAGGGGTACGAGGTCATTGAGGTGGCTATGTACAGGCTATGTACAGGGAGTAGCGGTACTGAGTTGATGTGCAGGGGTACGAGGTCATTGAGGTAGCTATGTACAAGCTATGTACAGGGAGTAGCGGTACTGAGTTGATGTGCAGGGGTACGAGGTCATTGAGGTAGCTATGTACAGGGAGTAGCGGTACTGAGTTGATGTGCAGGGGTTCGAGGTCATTGAGGTAGCTATGTACAGGCTATGTACAGGGAGTAGCGGTACTGAGTTGATGTGCAGGGTACGAGGTCATTGAGGTAGCTATGTACAGGGAGTAGCAGTACTGAGTTGATGTGCAGGGTACGAGGTCATTGAGGTAGCTATGTACAGGCTATGTACAGGGAGTAGCGGTACTGAGTTGATGTGCAGGGGTACGAGGTCATTGAGGTAGCTATGTACAGGCTATGTACAGGGAGTAGCAGTACTGAGTTGATGTGCAGGGGTACGAGGTCATTGAGGTAGCTATGTACAGGCTATGTACAGGGAGTAGCAGTACTGAGTTGATGTGCAGGGGTACGAGGTCATTGAGGTAGCTATGTACAGGCTATGTACAGGGAGTAGCGGTACTGAGTTGATGTGCAGGGGTACGAGGTCATTGAGGTAGCTATGTACAGGGAGTAGCAGTACTGAGTTGATGTGCAGGGGTACGAGGTCATTGAGGTAGCTATGTACAGGGAGTAGCGGTACTGAGTTGATGTGCAGGGGTACGAGGTCATTGAGGTAGCTATGTACAGGGAGTAGCGGTACTGAGTTGATGTGCAGGGGTACGAGGTCATTGAGGTAGCTATGTACAGGGAGTAGCGGTACTGAGTTGATGTGCAGGGTACGAGGTCATTGAGGTAGCTATGTACAGGCTATGTACAGGGAGTAGCGGTACTGAGTTGATGTGCAGGGGTACGAGGTCATTGAGGTAGCTATGTACAGGCTATGTACAGGGAGTAGCAGTACTGAGTTGATGTGCAGGGGTACGAGGTCATTGAGGTAGCTATGTACAGGCTATGTACAGGGAGTAGCAGTACTGAGTTGATGTGCAGGGGTACGAGGTCATTGAGGTAGCTATGTACAGGCTATGTACAGGGAGTAGCGGTACTGAGTTGATGTGCAGGGGTACGAGGTCATTGAGGTAGCTATGTACAGGGAGTAGCAGTACTGAGTTGATGTGCAGGGGTACGAGGTCATTGAGGTAGCTATGTACAGGGAGTAGCGGTACTGAGTTGATGTGCAGGGGTACGAGGTCATTGAGGTAGCTATGTACAGGGAGTAGCGGTACTGAGTTGATGTGCAGGGGTACGAGGTCATTGAGGTAGCTATGTACAGGGAGTAGCGGTACTGAGTTGATGTGCAGGGGTACGAGGTCATTGAGGTAGCTATGTACAGGCTATGTACAGAGAGTAGCGGTACTGAGTTGATGTGCAGGGGTACGAGGTCATTGAGGTAGCTATGTACAGGCTATGTACAGGGAGTAGCGGTACTGAGTTGATGTGCAGGGGTACGAGGTCATTGAGGTGGCTATGTACAGGGAGTAGCGGTACTGAGTTGATGTGCAGGGGTACGAGGTCATTGAGGTAGCTATGTACAGGCTATGTACAGGGAGTAGCGGTACTGAGTTGATGTGCAGGGGTACGAGGTCATTGAGGTAGCTATGTACAGGCTATGTACAGGGAGTAGCAGTACTGAGTTGATGTGCAGGGGTACGAGGTCATTGAGGTGGCTATGTACAGGGAGTAGCGGTACTGAGTTGATGTGCAGGGGTACGAGGTCATTGAGGTAGCTATGTACAGGCTATGTACAGGGAGTAGCGGTACTGAGTTGATGTGCAGGGGTACGAGGTCATTGAGGTAGCTATGTACAGGCTATGTACAGGGAGTAGCGGTACTGAGTTGATGTGCAGGGGTACGAGGTCATTGAGGTGGCTATGTACAGGCTATGTACAGGGAGTAGCGGTACTGAGTTGATGTGCAGGGGTACGAGGTCATTGAGGTAGCTATGTACAGGCTATGTACAGGGAGTAGCGGTACTGAGTTGATGTGCAGGGGTACGAGGTCATTGAGGTAGCTATGTACAGGGAGTAGCGGTACTGAGTTGATGTGCAGGGGTACGAGGTCATTGAGGTAGCTATGTACAGGCTATGTACAGGGAGTAGCGGTACTGAGTTGATGTGCAGGGTACGAGGTCATTGAGGTAGCTATGTACAGGGAGTAGCAGTACTGAGTTGATGTGCAGGGTACGAGGTCATTGAGGTAGCTATGTACAGGCTATGTACAGGGAGTAGCGGTACTGAGTTGATGTGCAGGGGTACGAGGTCATTGAGGTAGCTATGTACAGGCTATGTACAGGGAGTAGCAGTACTGAGTTGATGTGCAGGGGTACGAGGTCATTGAGGTAGCTATGTACAGGCTATGTACAGGGAGTAGCAGTACTGAGTTGATGTGCAGGGGTACGAGGTCATTGAGGTAGCTATGTACAGGCTATGTACAGGGAGTAGCGGTACTGAGTTGATGTGCAGGGGTACGAGGTCATTGAGGTAGCTATGTACAGGGAGTAGCGGTACTGAGTTGATGTGCAGGGGTACGAGGTCATTGAGGTAGCTATGTACAGGGAGTAGCGGTACTGAGTTGATGTGCAGGGGTACGAGGTCATTGAGGTAGCTATGTACAGGCTATGTTCAGAGAGTAGCGGTACTGAGTTGATGTGCAGGGGTACGAGGTCATTGAGGTAGCTATGTACAGGCTATGTACAGGGAGTAGCAGTACTGAGTTGATGTGCAGGGGTACGAGGTCATTGAGGTAGCTATGTACAGGCTATGTACAGGGAGTAGCAGTACTGAGTTGATGTGCTGGGGTACGAGGTCATTGAGGTAGCTATGTACAGGGAGTAGCAGTACTGAGTTGATGTGCAGGGGTACGAGGTCATTGAGGTAGCTATGTACAGGCTATGTACAGGGAGTAGCAGTACTGAGTTGATGTGCAGGGGTACGAGGTCATTGAGGTAGCTATGTACAGGCTATGTACAGGGAGTAGCAGTACTGAGTTGATGTGCAGGGGTACGAGGTCATTGAGGTAGCTATGTACAGGCTATGTACAGGGAGTAGCGGTACTGAGTTGATGTGCAGGGGTACGAGGTCATTGAGGTAGCTATGTACAGGCTATGTACAGGGAGTAGCGGTACTGAGTTGATGTGCAGGGGTACGAGGTCATTGAGGTAGCTATGTACAGGCTATGTACAGGGAGTAGCGGTACTGAGTTGATGTGCAGGGGTACGAGGTCATTGAGGTAGCTATGTACAGGCTATGTACAGGGAGTAGCGGTACTGAGTTGATGTGCAGGGGTACGAGGTCATTGAGGTAGCTATGTACAGGCTATGTACAGGGAGTAGCAGTACTGAGTTGATGTGCAGGGGTACGAGGTCATTGAGGTAGCTATGTACAGGCTATGTACAGGGAGTAGCAGTAATGAGTTGATGTGCAGGGGTACGAGGTCATTGAGGCAGCTATGTACAGGGCCTTCAGAAAGTATTCACACCCCTTGACTTTGTCCACATTTTGTTGTGTTACAGCCTGAATTTAAAATGGATTCCATTGCGATTTTGTGTCACTGCCCTACAAACAATACCACATTACGCCAAAGTGGAATTGTGTTTTTAGAAATGTAAAATGTAACGCTGAAATATATTGAGTCAGTAAGTATTCAAGCCGTTTGTTATGACAAGCCTAAATATATTCAGCTTAACATGTCCCATAATAACTTGAGTGGACTCACTCTGTGTGCAATAATAGTGTTTAACATGATTTTTGAATCACTACCACACACAATAATATGTAAGGTCTCTCAGTCGAGCAGTGAATTTCAAACACAGATTCAACCACAAAGACCAGGGAGGTTTTCCCAATGTCTCGCAAAGAAGGGCACCAATTGCTAGACGAGTCAACATTTAAAAAGCAGACATTGAATGTCCCTTTGAGCATGATGAAGTTATTAATTACACATTGGATGGTGTATCAATACACCCAGTCACTACAAAGATACAGGCGTCCTTCCTAAAGAGTTGAGTGGCTGTGATAGGAGAACTCTGAGGATGGATCAACTACATTGCAGTTACTCCACAATACTAACCTAAATGACAGAGTTGAGTGGCTGTGATAGGAGAACTCTGAGGATGGATCAACTACATTGCAGTGACTCCACAATACTAACCCAAATGACAGAGTTGAGTGGCTGTGATAGGAGAACACTGAGGATGGATCAACAACATGGTAGTTACTCCACAATACTAACCTAAAGGACAGAGTGAAAAGAAGAATGCAAAACTGGGCGAAAGTCAAATAGACAGTTGAAGTCGGAAGTTTACATACACCAAGTGAGATCGTTAAGGGATCGTATGTTTCCACCTGGATTCACCTGGTCTGACGGAAAGAGCAGGTGAATCCTAATGTTTTGTATACTCAGTGTATATGACCAAGTCCCCCCAACTTCTCCAGTACTATATGTCTACTGTAGGTTTACTGTAAGTTAGTGCCATCAAATACACAGGAAATTACACAGAAAATGAGATTGTCAAGTTTTTGTATAGCCCAACTGTTAATGTTCTAAAGGGTGTGAAGAATTGACCCGACAAGGAAATCTGTCTTTTGTTAAATTACGTCTAGACTATTGAAAAACCCAGCCAAATTAAAAAGACGTTTTAGTGAATGTATCAACCTTACAGGCACAGTATTAAATAGGGCTGGAGGGATACCAGTATTGTAATATTTTAAACTCTTTAGTCCTTTAAAAACCTGCTGTATGTCAAATACGATGCACTAAAAGCTTGGAAAATAAATACACGACACTCTGGATGACAACATAATGATGTTTGTTTCCAACACGAGGGCTGTTTTTGTAAAGATGTGTAATGTCACTTCCTGTTCCCGACCCTAGTAATAACCATACATATTCTTACACTGCCATTTTTTTAATACAGGAAATTTGATGATGCTGTGACACACCGCCCCAGACCATGACGGACCCTCCACCTCCAAATCGATCCCGCTCCAGAGTACAGGCCTCGGTGTAATGCTCATTCCTTCGACGATAAACGTGAATCCGACCATCACCCCTGGTGAGACAAAACCGCGACTCGTCAGTAAAGAGCACTTTTTTTCAGGCCTGTCTGGTCCAGCGACGGTGGGTTTGTGCCCATAGGCGACGTTGCCGGTGATGTCTGGTGAGGACCTGCCTTACAACAGGCCTACAAGCCCCTCAGTTCAGCCTCTCTCAACCTATTGCAGACAGTCTGAGCACCGATGGAGGGATTGTGCATTCCTGGTGTAACTCAGGCAGTAGTTGTTGCCATCCTGTACCTGTCCCGCAGGTGTGATGTTCGGATGTACCGATCCTGTGCAGGTGTTGTTACACGTGGTCTGCCACTACGAGGATGATCAGCTGTGCGTCATGACTCCCTATAGCGCTGTCTTAGGCATCTCACAGTACGGACATTGCAATTTATTGCCCTAAGGCACGTTCACGCAGATGAGCAGGGACCCTGGGCATCTTTCTTTTGGTGTTTTTCCGAGTCAGTAGAAAGGCCTCTTTAGTGTCCTAAGTTTTCATAACTATAACCTTAATTGCCTACCGTCTGTAAGATGTTAGTGTCTTATTGACCGTTCCACAGGTGAACGTTCATTAATAGTTTATGGTTATTGAACAAGCATGGGAACCAGTGTTTAAACCCTTTACAATGAAGATCTGTGGAGTTATTTAGATTTTTCGAATTATCTTTGAAAGACAGGGTCCTGAAAAAGTGAGTTTATTTTGTCACTAACAAACCTGATTCACCTACATGTATTTCATCACAATAACATTGTACATAAACTACACCCCCCCCTCCCCCATCCCCCCATATTGTCGCTAACAAACCTGATTCACCTACAGGTATTCCGAATGCATTCTGATTCAGAATGTGACAATTCTGGCTTTTTCACAATAACATGGTACTGGCCTAATCTTCCGTAAAACATTCTATTCCATAATTAATCATTGGTCCTGCTGGTCAATCAGCCTCCCAGCACTTTACCGTGTAGAGGAACATCACCCACCCGTTATCACTCTGCATCACACAAAGCACTTGATACTAAACTCTGGTGCCAGTAAGACACAGGGACGCTGCCAAGAGCTGACCCCGAGTCACATTCCCAAATGGCACCTTATTCTCTTTTTAGTGCCTTACTGTGGTAAAAGGAGAGAGAGAGAATTGGAGAGAAAGAGGGAGAGAGATGAGAGAGAGACAGAGAGAGATATGGAGAGAGAGATATGGAGAGAGAGATATGGAGAGAGAGATATGGAGAGATAGATATGGAGAGAGAGATATGGAGAGATATGGAGAGAGGGAGAGATATGGAGAGATATGGAGAGAGAGATATGGAGAGAGAGATATGGAGAGAGATATATGTGGAGAGAGAGATATGGAGAGATATGGAGAGAGAGATATGGAGAGAGAGATATGGAGAGATATGGAGAGAGAGATATGGAGAGATATGGAGAGAGAGATATGGAGAGAGATATGGAGAGAGAGAGAGATATGGAGAGAGAGATATGGAGAGAGAGAGAGATATGGAGAGAGAGAGGGATATGGAGAGAGAGAGAGATATGGAGAGAGAGATATGGAGAGAGATATGGAGAGATATGGAGAGAGATATGGAGAGAGAGATATGGAGAGAGATATGGAGAGAGAGAGATATGGAGAGAGATATGGAGAGAGAGATATGGAGAGAGATATGGAGAGAGAGAGAGATATGGAGAGATATGGAGAGAGAGATATGGAGAGAGAGATATGGAGAGAGAGAGATATGGAGAGAGAGATATGGAGAGAGAGATATGGAGAGAGATATGGAGAGAGAGAGATATGGAGAGAGAGAGAGATATGGAGAGAGAGATATGGAGAGAGAGATATGGAGAGATATGGAGAGAGAGATATGGAGAGAGAGATATGGAGAGAGAGATATGGAGAGAGAGATATGGAGAGAGAGATATGGAGAGAGATATGGAGAGAGAGAGATATGGAGAGAGAGAGAGATATGGAGAGAGAGATATGGAGAGAGAGATATGGAGAGATATGGAGAGAGAGATATGGAGAGAAAGATATGGAGAGAGAGAGAGATATGGAGAGATATGGAGAGAGAGAGAGATATGGAGAGAGAGATATGGAGAGAGAGATATGGAGAGAGAGATATGGAGAGAGAGAGATATGGAGAGAGAGATATGGAGAGAGAGAGATATGGAGAGATATGGAGAGAGAGAGAGATATGGAGAGAGAGATATGGAGAGAGAGAGAGATATGGAGAGAGAGATATGGAGAGAGAGAGAGATATGGAGAGATATGGAGAGAGAGATATGGAGAGAGAGAGAGATATGGAGAGAGAGAGAGATATGGAGAGAGAGATATGGAGAGAGAGAGAGATATGGAGAGAGAGATATGGAGAGAGAGATATGGAGAGAGAGATATGGAGAGATATGGAGAGAGAGATATGGAGAGAGAGAGAGATATGGAGAGAGAGATATGGAGAGAGAGATATGGAGAGAGAGATATGGAGAGAGAGATATGGAGAGATATGGAGAGATATGGAGAGAGAGATATGGAGAGAAAGATATGGAGAGAGAGAGAGATATGGAGAGATATGGAGAGAGAGAGAGATATGGAGAGATATGGAGAGAGAGATATGGAGAGAGAGATATGGAGAGAGAGAGATATGGAGAGAGAGATATGGAGAGAGAGATATGGAGAGAGAGAGAGATATGGAGAGAGAGATATGGAGAGAGAGATATGGAGAGATATGGAGAGAGAGAGAGATATGGAGAGAGAGATATGGAGAGAGAGAGAGATATGGAGAGAGAGATATGGAGAGAGAGAGAGATATGGAGAGATATGGAGAGAGAGAGA
Source organism: Oncorhynchus gorbuscha (assembly GCF_021184085.1). Taxonomy (NCBI): domain Eukaryota; kingdom Metazoa; phylum Chordata; class Actinopteri; order Salmoniformes; family Salmonidae; genus Oncorhynchus; species Oncorhynchus gorbuscha. The sequence continues at coordinate 95,300,907 of NC_060181.1, read as the reverse complement.
TATGGAGAGAGAGAGAGATATGGAGAGAGAGAGAGATATGGAGAGAGAGATATGGAGAGAGAGAGAGATATGGAGAGAGAGATATGGAGAGAGAGATATGGAGAGATATGGAGAGAGAGATATGGAGAGAGAGAGAGATATGGAGAGAGAGATATGGAGAGAGAGATATGGAGAGAGAGATATGGAGAGATATGGAGAGAGAGAGATATGGAGAGAAAGATATGGAGAGAGAGAGAGATATGGAGAGAGAGATATGGAGAGAGCCTAAATGGGTGGCTGATGAAGACCATCTGGAGATAGGAGACAGGAGACAGGAGAGGGATCTATTCTCGAGAGAGAGAGGGAAAGGTGACGACGACACCTGAATAATTAACGAAGTGCCTCGAAGACACTCAGACTTCAAATCGCTCTCTCATGACCAAATCACCTTCGCCGAGGCATAGAGTTTGCGAATGAGACTGACTGTAGACTAACTTTAAGTTACAACAGTATATGTGAAATAGTTACCGTCATAGATTGACATGTACATTGCACTCTTCGTCCAATAACTGGTTAGGTAAGTTAAAGATACAACATACACGTAACTGCCAAAGTAAAGGAAACACCAACATATAGTGTTTTAATAGGGGCGTTGGGCCTCCACCAGCCAGCCCTGGTCCAAGTATCTCAATTCAATAGAACTCTATTTGAATTAGTGTTATGGCTGCAGGGTAGTATATTGCTATCTAAAGGTAAATACCAAAGTAAAGGAAACACCAACATATAGTGTTTTAATAGGGTCGTTGGGCCTCCACCAATCAGAACGGCTTCAACCCACCTTGGTATAGATTCTACAAGTGTCTGGAACTCTATTGGAGGGATGTGACATCATTCTTCCAACGAGAAATGCCATCATTTGGTGTTTTGTTGAAGGACGGTGGAAAACAAATGCTTGTCTCAGGCACCTCTGGTGATTGAGACGGCCATGGAATACGGCTGACATGGTTTTTCATGTTCATCTCGTGCCCTGTGGATGCTAATAGCTTTAATTAGCTCAGGCAGCACACCTTGGCAGTTCCCTGCATGCGTATTTTACAGGTTGGGTTGTACGTTGTAGATTAAAGCTATAACATATGTCAACATATATTGAGTGGACAAAACTTTAAAGAACACATGCTCTTTCCATGACACAGACTGACCAGGTGAATTCAGGTGACAGCTATGATTCCTTGATGATGTCACCTGTTAAATCCACCTCAATCAGTGTAAATGAAGGGGAGGAGACGGGTTAAAGAAGGATTTTTAAAACAATTGGGACATGGATTGTGTATGTGCCATTCAGAGGGTGAATGTGCAAGACTACAGATTTGATTGCCTTTTGGACAGGGTACGATGGTAGGTGTCTTTGAACAGGGTATGGTAGTAGGTGTCTTTGAACAGGGTATGGCAATAGGTACCAGGTGCACCTGTTTGTGTCAAGAACGGTTTTTCAAACTCAACAGTTTCCCATTGTGTATCAAGAATGGTCCGCCACCCAAAGGACATCCAGCCAACTTGACCACAACTCAATATTATGAACCGTGTTCTCAATTTTTGTTCACTCTGTGTATTTGTTACATCTGAAACCGTTACTGATTGCCTTTTTGTCGAGGAGCTGTCACCGTTCTCCTCACGATTCCTCTACGGAGAGGTCAGAGGTCAGAGGAAACACCTACACACTGCATGTAGGAAACTGGATGATGACAGCTGTTAACTAAATACTCGGTACGTCTCTTACTCAATCTGCATTTGTACTGTGGACACTATAATTATTTTAATTTTCCTACAAAATATATATATTTTTTTTAAATACATGTTTATATGGTAAAAAATAAAACATATATTTCTCCTGTCAGTAAAACAGAAAAAAAGTTTTGGAAATGAGAGTTTTCAAGTGGAGGTGAGAACTACTTTTGCACTCACTTTGTCAAACTTCTGGAGAGAAAAAGCTGGAAACTAAAACTCATTATTTGTTCCTGGTATGTTAATTAGTGTGTAGAACTGGCCGGGCACTTTACATTAGAATATCCATCAAAGGAATCAGGCAAACTCTTTCTCCCTCTCTTTCTCTCTCTCTCTGTCTCTCTCTCTGTCTCTCGCTCTCTCTCTCTATCTCTCTCTCTGTCTCTCTTTCTCTCTCTCTCTCTCTCTCTCTCTCTCTCTCTCTCTCTCTCTCTCTGTCTGTCTGTCTGTCTGTCTCTCTCTCTCTCTCTCTCTCTCTCTCTCTCTCTCTCTCTCTCTCTCTCTCTGTCTGTCTGTCTGTCTGTCTGTCTGTCTGTCTGTCTGTCTCTCTCTCTCTCTCTCTCTCTCTCTCTCTCTCTCTCTCTGTCTCTGTCTCTGTCTCTGTCTCTGTCTCTGTCTCTGTCTCTGTCTCTGTCTCTGTCTCTGTCTCTGTCTCTGTCTCTGTCTCTCGCTCTCTCTCTCTTTCTCTGTCTCTCTCTCTCTCTATCCCTGTCTCTCTCTCTGTCTCTCTCTGTCTCTCTCTCTCTCTCCGTCTCTATCCCTGTCTCTCTCTCTGTCTCTCTCTGTCTCTCTCTCTGTCTCTCTCTCTCTCTCTCTGCCTCTCTCTCTCTGTCTCTCTCTCTCTCGCTCTCCCTCTCTCTCTGTCTCTCTCCCTCTCTCTGTCTCTCTCTCTCTCTCTCTCTCTCTCTCTCTCTCTCTCTCTCTCTCTCTCTCTCTCTCTCTCTCTCTCTCTCTCTCTGTCTCTATCTGCCTCTCTCTCTCTCTCTCTCTCTCTCTCTCTCTCTCTCTCTCTCTCTCTCTCTCTCTCTCTCTCTCTCTCTCTCTCCGTCTCTCTCAGTCTCTCTCTGTCTCTCTCTCTCGCTCTCCCTCCGTCTCTCTCTCTCTCTCTCTCTCTCTCTCTCTCTGAGCACTTTAACTCTCCAGCCGCAGAAAACCCTTTCACCCTTCCACTTTGCGTAGATGTACTTCAGCCAGCATTATTCAACCCCAAAAGCAAAGCTAGGTTCAAATCAAATGTCATTGTATTTGTTACATGTGCTGAATACAACAGGTGTATACATTACCGTGAAATGCTTTACTTACAAGCCCGTTCCCAACAGTGCAGAGTCAATATGGTGTGTCACTGTAGTATGTGTGAGTGTGTGGGAAGAGTCTAGTGAGTCTGGGGGATGGGGGTGTGTTTGGCCCTCCGTTTCCTGTAGTCCAAGATCAGCTTCTTTGTCTTGCTGACGTTGAGGTTGCTGTCCTGGCACCAGGGATTAGGGATGAGTTTGGAGGACACTGGTTTTGAATGCTGAGCTGTCGTCAATAAAGAGCATTCTCACGTAGTTGTAGAGTGCAATAGAGTTTGCATTGTCTGTCGATCTGTTGCAAATAGGAGTGGGTCCAGGGTTTCTGGAATGATGGTGTTGATGTGAGCCATGACCAGCCTTTCAAAGCATTTCATGGCTACAGATGTGAATGCTACGGGGCAATAGTCATTTAGACACGGTACCGTGGAGTTCTTATGCACAGGGACTATGGTGGTTTGCTTAAAACAGTTAGGTACTACAGACTGGGTCAGAAAGAGGTTGAAAATGTTAGTGAAGACACCTGTCAGCTGGTTAGCGCATGCTGGTAATCAGTCTGGCCCTGCGGTCTTGTGAATGTTACCCAGTTTGAAGGTCTTACTCATATCCGCCACAGAGAGCGTGATCATACAGTCGTCCAGAACAACTGGTGCTCTCACGCATTGTTCAGTGTTGCTTGTTTCGAAGCGAGCATAGAAGACATTTAGCTTGTCAGGTATGGTAATGTCACTGGGAAGCTCTCGGCTGGGTTCCTTTGTAATCTATGGTAGTTTGGAGCAGTACGGTTCAATCTAGGTCCTGTGTTTTGATGCCTGTTTGATGGTTCGTCAAAGGGCTTAGCAAGATTTTTTTTAATAAACGTCTGGATTAGTGTCCTGCTCATTGAAAGTGGCAGATATAAATTAAATCAAACTTTATTAGTCACATGAGCTGAATACAACAGCTGTCTCCCTTACAGTGAAATGTGTACTTACAAGCCCCTAACCAACAATGCAGTTTACAAAATACAAATAAGAATAAAAAAATCTAAGTAAAAAGTAGTTAATTAGAGAGCAGTAATAAAATAACGATAGACTATATACAAGGGGTACCGTTAGAGTCAATGTGGAGGCTATATACAGGGGGTACCGTTAGAGTCAATGTGGAGGCTATATACAGGGGGTACCGTTAGAGTCAATGTGGAGGCTATATACAGGGGGTACCGTTAGAGTCAATGTGGAGGCTATATACAGGGGGTACCGTCAGAGTCAATGTGGAGGCTATATACAAGGGGTACCGTTAGAGTCAATGTGGAGGCTATATACAGGGGGTACCGTTAGAGTCAATGTGGAGGCTATATACAGGGGGTACCGTTAGAGTCAATGTGGAGGCTATATACAGGGGGTACCGTCAGAGTCAATGTGGAGGCTATATACAAGGGGTACCGTTAGAGTCAATGTGGAGGCTATATACAAGGGGTACCGTTAGAGTCAATGTGGAGGCTATATACAGGGGGTAACGTTAGAGTCAATGTGGAGGCTATATACAGGGGGTACCGATAGAGTCAATGTGGAGGCTATATACAGGGGTACCGATAGAGTCAATGTGGAGGCTATATACAGGGGTACCGTTAGAGTCAATGTGGAGGCTATATACAGGGGGTACCGTTAGAGTCAATGTGGAGGCTATATACAGGGGGTACCGTTAGAGTCAATGTGGAGGCTATATACAGGGGGTACCGATAGAGTCAATGTGGAGGCTATATACAGGGGGTACCGTTAGAGTCAATGTGGAGGCTATATACAGGGGTAACGTTAGAGTCAATGTGGAGGCTATATACAGGGGGTAACGTTAGAGTCAATGTGGAGGCTATATACAGGGGGTACCGTTAGAGTCAATGTGGAGGCTATATACAGGGGGTACCGTTAGAGTCAATGTGGAGGCTATATACAGGGGTACCGTTAGAGTCAATGTGGAGGCTATATACAGGGGTAACGTTAGAGTCAATGTGGAGGCTATATACAGGGGGTAACGTTAGAGTCAATGTGGAGGCTATATACAGGGGGTACCGTTAGAGTCAATGTGGAGGCTATATACAGGGTGTACCGATAGAGTCAATGTGGAGGCTATATACAGGGGGTAACGTTAGAGTCAATGTGGAGGCTATATACAGGGTGTACCGATAGAGTCAATGTGGAGGCTATATACAGGGGGTACCGTTAGAGTCAATGTGGAGGCTATATACAGGGGTAACGTTAGAGTCAATGTGGAGGCTATATACAGGGTGTACCGATAGAGTCAATGTGGAGGCTATATACAGGGGGTACCGTTAGAGTCAATGTGGAGACTATATACAGGGGGTACCGTTAGAGTCAATGTGGAGGCTATATACAGGGGGTACCGTTAGAGTCAATGTGGAGGCTATATACAGGGTGTACCATTAGAGAATGTGGAGGCTATATACAGGGGGTACCATTAGAGTCAATGTGGAGGCTATATACAGGGGGTTACCAGTACAGAGTCAATGTGGAGGCTATATACAGGGGGTACCATTAGAGTCAATGTGGAGGCTATATACAGGGGGTACCAGTACAGAGTCAATGTGGAGGCTATATACAGGGGGTAGCATTAGAGTCAATGTGGAGGCTATATACAGGGGGTACCAGTACAGAGTCAATGTGGAGGCTATATACAGGGGGTTCCAGTACAGAGTCAATGTGGAGGCTATATACAGGGGGTACCAGTACAGAGTCAATGTGGAGGCTATATACAGGGGGTACCGTTAGAGTCAATGTGGAGGCTTCCAGTTCCGGTTGGAGCGAGTGGTCGCATCTGCACTTCGCTCCAACGGCTCCAACGGGTAGTATAACTTTTTCATTATATTTCATTATATCACAACGGTTTGATTTGTCTTATCTTAGCAATTTCTTCTCAGCTAGCTACATAGCCGTCTTTGTATCAAAGATAATTGCGTAATTATCGTATTTCGCCGTCCTAACGTAGTCTTCACTAGCCAGCTAGCTAACGTCCACTGATTAGCTGCACTGGAGAAACTATTACACTCAACTGAACGACTTGATTAGTTTAGTGTTAGCTAGCTACATAGCTGTCTTTGCTGTCTTCGTATCATCGTATCCAAGATAATTGTGTTGTTTAGGTTTAGAGTGTGTAGTCTTAGAGTGATTATCTTAATTTACCGAGGTTAGCTAGCCAGCTATTTGTCGTCCTTAACGTAGGTGACTCTGCTAGCTAGCCAACGCTAGCCAACGTCTTCTGTATAGAACTCAACTACCCGGTCGCATTCACAGGTAGTATCACATTTTCACTTCATTTCATTACAGTACAACGGTTTGATTTGTTTGATCGTAGCTAGCTACTTAGCTAGCTACATAGCCGTCTTGTATCAAAGATAGTTGTGTAGTCTAGAGCGATTTTCTAGGTTCGCTAGCCATCTATTGTCATTCTTTTAACGCAACGTAACGTAAACAACACTGCTAGCTAGCCTGCTAGCCCCCGAATAGCAACACTGCAGAAACTATTACACTCAACGGAACGACTTGATTAGTGTAGTGTCAACAACGCACCCACTGCCAGCTGGCCTACTTCAGCAGTACTGTATCATTTTAATCATTTTAGTCAATAAGATTCTTGCTACGTAGCTTAACTTTCTGAACATTCGAGACGTGTAGTCCACTTGTCAGTCCAATCTCCTTTGCATTAGCGTAGCCTCTTCTGTAGCCTGTCAACTATGTGTCTGTTTATCCCTGTTCTCTCCTCTCTGCACAGACCATACAAACGCTCCTCACCGCGTGGCCGCGGCCACCCTACTCTGGTGGTCCCAGCGCGCACGACCCACGTGGAGTTCCAGGTCTCCGGTAGCCTCTGGAACTGCCAATCTGCGGTCAACAAGGCAGAGTTCATCTCAGCCTATGCCTCCCTCCAGTCCCTCGACTTCTTGGCACTGACGGAAACATGGATCACCACAGACAACACTGCTACTCCTACTGCTCTCTCTTCGTCCGCCCACGTGTTCTCGCACACCCCGAGAGCGTCTGGTCAGCGGGGTGGTGGCACCGGGATCCTCATCTCTCCCAAGTGGTCATTCTCTCTTTCTCCCCTTACCCATCTGTCTATCGCCTCCTTTGAATTCCATGCTGTCACAGTTACTAGCCCTTTCAAGCTTAACATCCTTATCATTTATCGCCCTCCAGGTTCCCTCGGAGAGTTCATCAATGAGCTTGATGCCTTGATAAGCTCCTTTCCTGAGGACGGCTCACCTCTCACAGTTCTGGGCGACTTTAACCTCCCCACGTCTACCTTTGACTCTTTCCTCTCTGCCTCCTTCTTTCCACTCCTCTCCTCTTTTGACCTCACCCTCTCACCTTCCCCCTACTCACAAGGCAGGCAATACGCTCGACCTCATCTTTACTAGATGCTGTTCTTCCACTAACCTCATTGCAACTCCCTCCAAGTCTCCGACCACTGCCTTGTATCCTTTTCCCTCTCGCTCTCATCCAACACCTCCCACACTGCCCCTACTCGGATGGTATCGCGCCGTCCCAACCTTCGCTCTCTCTCCCCCGCTACTCTCTCCTCTTCCATCCTATCATCTCTTCCCTCCGCTCAAACCTTCTCCCACCTATCTCCTGATTCTGCCTCCTCAACCCTCCTCACCTCCCTCTCTGCATCCCTTGACTCTCTATGTCCTCTATCCTCCAGGCCGGCTCGGTCCTCCCCTCCCGCTCCGTGGCTCGATGACTCATTGCGAGCTCACAGAACAGGGCTCCGGGCAGCCGAGCGGAAATGGAGGAAAACTCGCCTCCCTGCGGACCTGGCATCCTTTCACTCCCTCCTCTCTACATTTTCCTCCTCTGTCTCTGCTGCTAAAGCCACTTTCTACCACGCTAAATTCCAAGCATCTGCCTCTAACCCTAGGAAGCTCTTTGCCACCTTCTCCTCCCTCCTGAATCCTCCGCCCCCTCCCCCCTCCTCCCTCTCTGCAGATGACTTCGTCAAACATTTTGAAAAGAAGGTCGACGACATCCGATCCTCGTTTGCTAAGTCAAACGACACCGCTGGTTCTGCTCACACTGCCCTACCCTGTGCTCTGACCTCTTTCTCCCCTCTCTCTCCAGATGAAATCTCGCGTCTTGTGACGGCCGGCCGCCCAACAACCTGCCCGCTTGACCCTATCCCCTCCTCTCTTCTCCAGACCATTTCCGGAGACCTTCTCCCTTACCTCACCTCGCTCATCAACTCATCCCTGACCGCTGGCTACGTCCCTTCCGTCTTCAAGAGAGCGAGAGTTGCACCCCTTCTGAAAAAACCTACACTGGATCCCTCCGATGTCAACAATTACAGACCAGTATCCCTTCTTTCTTTTCTCTCCAAAACTCTTGAACGTGCCGTCCTTGGCCAGCTCTCCCGCTATCTCTCTCTGAATGACCTTCTTGATCCAAATCAGTCAGGTTTCAAGACTAGTCATTCAACTGAGACTGCTCTCCTCTGTATCACGGAGGCGCTCCGCACTGCTAAAGCTAACTCTCTCTCCTCTGCTCTCATCCTTCTAGATCTATCGGCTGCCTTCGATACTGTGAACCATCAGATCCTCCTCTCCACCCTCTCCGAGTTGGGCATCTCCGGCGCGGCCCACGCTTGGATTGCGTCCTACCTGACAGGTCGCTCCTACCAGGTGGCGTGGCGAGAAACTGTCTCCTCACCACGCGCTCTCACCACTGGTGTCCCCCAGGGCTCTGTTCTTGGCCCTCTCCTATTCTCGCTATACACCAAGTCACTTGGCTCTGTCATAACCTCACATGGTCTCTCTTATCATTGCTATGCAGACGACACACAATTAATCTTCTCCTTTCCCCCTTCTGATGACCAGGTGGCGAATCGCATCTCTGCACGTCTGGCAGACATATCAGTGTGGATGACGGATCACCACCTCAAGCTGAACCTCGGCAAGACGGAGCTGCTCTTCCTCCCGGGGAAGGACTGCCCGTTCCATGATCTCGCCATCACGGTTGACAACTCCATTGTGTCCTCCTCCCAGAGCGCCAAGAACCTTGGCGTGATCCTGGACAACACCCTGTCGTTCTCAACTAACATCAAGGCGGTGGCCCGTTCCTGTAGGTTCATGCTCTACAACATCCGCAGAGTACGACCCTGCCTCACACAGGAAGCGGCGCAGGTCCTAATCCAGGCACTTGTCATCTCCCGTCTGGATTACTGCAACTCGCTGTTGGCTGGGCTCCCTGCCTGTGCCATTAAACCCCTTCAACTCATCCAGAACGCCGCAGCCCGTCTGGTGTTCAACCTTCCCAAGTTCTCTCACGTCACCCCGCTCCTCCGTTCTCTCCACTGGCTTCCAGTTGAAGCTCGCATCCGCTACAAGACCATGGTGCTTGCCTACGGAGCTGTGAGGGGAACGGCACCTCAGTACCTCCAGGCTCTGATCAGGCCCTACACCCAAACAAGGGCACTGCGTTCATCCACCTCTGGCCTGCTCGCCTCCCTACCACTGAGGAAGTACAGCTCCCGCTCAGCCCAGTCAAAACTGTTCGCTGCCCTGGCCCCCCAATGGTGGAACAAACTCCCTCACGACGCCAGGACAGCGGAGTCAATCACCACCTTCCGGAGACACCTGAAACCCCACCTCTTCAAGGAATACCTAGGATAGGTTAAGTAATCCCTCTCACCCCACCCCCCCTAAGTTTTAGATGCACTATTGTTAAGTGACTGTCCCACTGGATGTCATAAGGTGAATGCACCAATTTGTAAGTCGCTCTGGATAAGAGCGTCTGCTAAATGACTTAAATGTAATGTAAAATGTAAATGTAATGTAAAATATACAGGGGGTACCGTTAGAGTCAATGTGGAGGCTATATACAGGGGTAACGTTAGAGTCAATGTGGAGGCTATATACAGGGGGTACCGGTACAGAGTCAATGTGGAGGCTATATACAGGGTGTTACGGTACAGAGTCAATGTGGAGGCTATATACAGGGTGTTACGGTACAGAGTCAATGTGGAGGCTATATACAGGGTGTTACGGTACAGAGTCAATGTGGAGGCTATATACAGGGGGTAACGTTAGAGTCAATGTGGAGGCTATATACAGGGGGTACCGTTAGAGTCAATGTGGAGGCTATATACAGGGGGTACCATTAGAGTCAATGTGGAGGCTATATACAGGGGGTACCGTTAGAGTCAATGTGGAGGCTATATACAGGGGGTACTGGTACAGAGTCAATGTGGAGGCTATATACAGGGGGTACTGGTACAGAGTCAATGTGGAGGCTATATACAGGGGGTACCATTAGAGTCAATGTGGAGGCTATATACAGGGGGTACCAGTACAGAGTCAATGTGGAGGCTATATACAGGGGGTACCATTAGAGTCAATGTGGAGGCTATATACAGGGTGTACCATTAGAGTCAATGTGGAGGCTATATACAGGGGGTACCATTAGAGTCAATGTGGAGGCTATATACAGGGGGTACCAGTACAGAGTCAATGTGGAGGCTATATACAGGGGGTACCATTAGAGTCAATGTGGAGGCTATATACAGGGGGTACAGTTAGAGTCAATGTGGAGGCTATATACAGGGGGTACCGGTACAGAGTCAATGTGGAGGCTATATACAGGGTGTTACGGTACAGAGTCAATGTGGAGGCTATATACAGGGTGTTACGGTACAGAGTCAATGTGGAGGCTATATACAGGGTGTTACGGTACAGAGTCAATGTGGAGGCTATATACAGGGTGTTACGGTACAGAGTCAATGTGGAGGCTATATACAGGGGGTACCGGTACAGAGTCAATGTGGAGGCTATATACAGGGTGTTACGGTACAGAGTCAATGTGGAGGCTATATACAGGGGGTACCGGTACAGAGTCAATGTGGAGGCTATATACAGGGTGTTACGGTACAGAGTCAATGTGGAGGCTATATACAGGGGGTACCGGTACTGAGTCAATGTGGAGGCTATATACAGGGTGTTACGGTACAGAGTCAATGTGGAGGCTATATACAGGGGGCACTGGTAGCTTATCATGAGGTACTCTAACTCAGGCGAGCAGAACCCTCAATACTTCCTGAATACTGTCTGTCTCTACTGTTCTGTCAGTCTCTACTGTTCTGTCAGTCTCTACTGTTCTGTCAGTCTCTTCTGTTCTGTCTGTCTCTACTGTTCTGTCAGTCTCTTCTGTTCTGTCTGTCTCTACTGTTCTGTCAGTCTCTTCTGTTCTGTCTGTCTCTACTGTTCTGTCTGTCTCTACTGCTCTGTCTGTCTCTACTGTTCTGTCAGTCTCTTCTGTTCTGTCTGTCTCTACTGTTCTGTCAGTCTCTACTGTGCTTTGGCAAAGTGCTTTGGCAAAGTGGGTGGGGTTATATCCTTCCTGTTTGGCCCTGTCCGGGGGTGTCCTCGGATGGGGCCACAGTGTCTCCTGACCCCTCCTGTCTCAGCCTCCAGTATTTATGCTGCAGTAGTTTATGTGTCGGGGGGCTAGGGTCAGTTTGTTTATCTGGAGTACTTCTCCTGTCCTATTCGGTGTCCTGTGTAAATCTAAGTGTGCGTTCTCTAATTCTCTCCTTCTCTCTTTCTTTCTCTCTCTCGGAGGACCTGAGCCCTAGAACCATGCCCCAGGACTACCTGACATGATGACTCCTTGCTGTCCCCAGTCCACCTGGCCATGCTGCTGCTCCAGTTTCAACTGGCCTGGGCCCTAGGACCATGTCCCAGGACTACCTGACATGAGGACTCCTTGCTGTCCCCAGTCCACCTGGCCATGCTCCTGCTCCAGTTTCAACTGTTCTGCCTTACTATTATTCAACCATGCTGGTCATTTATGAACATTTGAACATCTTGGCCACGTTCTGTTATAATCTCCACCTGGCACAGCCAGAAGAGGACTGGCCACCCCACATATGCTCTCTCTAATTCTCTCTTTCTTTCTCTCTCTCGGAGGACCTGAGCCCTAGGACCGTGCCCCAGGACTACCTGACATGATGGCTCCTTGCTGTCCCCAGTCCATCTGACTGTGCTGCTGCTCCAGTTTCAACTGTTCTGCCTTATTATTATTTGACCATGCTGGTCATTTATGAACATTTGAACATCTTGGTCATGTTCTGTTATAATCTCTACCCGGCACAGCCAGAAGAGGACTGGCCACCCCACATAGCCCGGTTCCTCTCTAGGTTTCTTCCTAGGTTTTGGCCTTTCTAGGGAGTTTTTCCTAGCCACCGTGCTTTTACACCTGCATTGTTTGCTGTTTGGGGTTTTAGGCTGGGTTTCTGTACAGCACTTTGAGATATCAGCTGATGTACGAAGGGCTATATAAATAAATTTGATTTGATTTGATTTGTTCTGTCAGTCTCTTCTGTTCTGTCTGTCTCTACTGTTCTGTCTGTCTCTACTGTTCTGTCTGTCTCTACTGCTCTGTCTGTCTCTACTGTTCTGTCAGTCTCTACTGTTCTGTCTGTCTCTACTGTTCTGTCAGTCTCTACTGTTCTGTCAGTCTCTACTGTTCTGTCTGTCTCTACTGCTCTGTCTGTCTCTACTGCTCTGTCTGTCTCTACTGTTCTGTCTGTCTCTACTGCTCTGTCTGTCTCTACTGTTCTATCAGTCTCTACTGTTCTGTCTGTCTCTACTGCTCTGTCTGTCTCTACTGTTCTGTCTGTCTCTACTGTTCTGTCTGTCTCTCCTGTTCTGTCTGTCTCTACTGTTCTGTCTGTCTCTACTGTTCTGTCTGTCTCTACTCTTCTGTCAGTCTCTACTGTTCTGTCTGTCTCTACTGTTCTGTCTGTCTCTACTGTTCTGTCTGTCTCTACTGTTCTGTCTGTCTCTACTGTTCCCGCTGATGCATAGAAAAAACAGCTCCAGTTGAAGTCGGAAGTAAACAAACTTAGGTTGGAGTCATTCAAACTAATTTCTCAACCACTCCACAAATTTCTTGTTACCAAACTATAGTTTTGGCAAGTCGGTTAGGACATCTACTTTGTGCATGATGCAAGTAATATTTCCAACAATTGTTAACAGACAGATTATTTCACTTATAATTTACCGTATCACAATTCCAGTGGGTCAGAAAATTCCAGAAAATTTGCTTCTGATAGGCTAATTGACATCGTTTGAGTCATTTGAAGCTGTACCTGTGGATGTATTTCAAGGCCTACCTTCAAACACAGTGGCTCTTTGCTTGACATTAAAGGAAAATCAAAAGAAATCAGCCAAGACCTCAGAAAAATAATTGAACACCTCCACAAGTCTAGGTCATCCTTGGGAGCAATTTCCAAATACCTGAAGGTACCACGTTCATCTGTACAAACACTAGTACACAAGTATAAACACCATGGGACCACGCAGCCGTCATACCGCTCAGGATGGAGACAGATTCTGTCTCCTAGAGATGAACGTACTTTGGTGAGAAAAGTGCAAATCAATCCCAGAACAGCAGCACAGGACCTTGTGAAAATGCTGGACGAAACAGGTACAAAAGTATCTATATCCACAATAAAACGAGTCCTATATCGACATAACCTGAAAGGCCGCTCAGCAAGGAAGAAGCCACTGCTCCAGAACAGCCATAAAAAAGCCAGACTACGTTTTGCAACTGCACATGAGGACAAAGAACGCACTTTTTGTCCTCTGGTCTGATGAAACAAAAATAGACCTGTTTGGCCATAATGACCATCGTTATGTTTAGAGGAATAAGGGGGAGACTTGCAAGCCTAAGAACACCATCCCAACCGTGAAGCATGGGGGTGGCAGCATCATGTTGTGGGGGTGCTTTGCTTCAGAAGGGACTGGTGCTCTTAACAAAATAGATGACATCATGAGGGAGGAAAAGTATGTGTACATGCTACAGGAGGAACTGCAGCAAAGCACCCCTACAGAACTGAAAAAGTGTGTGTGAGCAAGGAGGCCTACAAACCTGACTCAGTTACACCAGCTCTGTCAGGAGGAATGGGACAAAATTCACCCAACTTATTGTGGGGAGCTTGTGGAAGGCTACCTGATACATTTGACCCAAGTTAAACAATTTAGAGGCAATGCTACCAAATACTAATTGAGTGTATGTAAACTTCTGACCCACTGGGAATGTGATGAAAGAAATAAAATATGAAATAAATCATTCTCACTACTATTATTCTGACATTTCACGTTCTTAAAATAAAGTGGTGATCCTAACTGACTTAAAACAGGGAATTTTTTACTTGGATTAAATGTCAGGAACTGTGAAAAACTGAGTGTAAATGTATTTGGCTAAGGTGTATGTAAACTTACGACTTCAACTGTCTATATTATCCTTGTCCTTGTTCAGCCATGACTCCGGAAATCAAGACAGTTCTTAACGTGGATAGTTTCGACTGGAACTCATCCATTTTTTCCCCCGGCGATTGAACAGACGGTAGATTTATTCATTACCCGCTGTATTCTCACCAGGGTGCCCTCACGCCGGCCGCTGTAGCGCCGTCATTACCCGCTGTATTCTCACCAGGGTGCCCTCACGCCGGCCGCTGTAGCGCCGTCATTACCCGCTGTATATTCTCACCAGGGTGCCCTCACGCCGGCCGCTGTAGCGCCGTCATTACCCGCTGTATTCTCACCAGGGTGCCCTCACGCCGGCCGCTGTAGTCTTTGCCTTCTAAGAGTGTAAGAGGATTAGAGCCTGGTCTTGAATAATCAATAATCAATCAATAATAATCTTTCGCCTCCGACTCATTAAAGTAGAAGTCCTCGTCTAAAGCACTCTTCATGAAACATTATGTACAAAAAAAAAAAAGTTTGCTAAATATCACCTTCATTCCTTCCGGCGCCATTTGAACTGTTGTGGGCTTTAGTAGCTTTGGTTTGGAGGGCAAAGCTGATTGGTCCCTGACGACGATGGTGGAAATAAGTCCCAATCCCTGAGGACATGATTGGACGATGCTGATCTCAGGCATCAACCGTCAGATAAATGTCAGAAAATGAGTGTGGTGAAGAGTTCTTGTTTTCTTCCATTTGTGTTGACAGTTTAATAAAATGCAGGAACACTGAGAGGTTGTAACTACGAAAGTCAAATGGTGCCATTTCAAGCCAAAGAGGCCGTGCATCAGATCGCTCCCTCAGAAGTGTTTCAGGAGCCAACATTTGTTTTGCTTTCGCTGTCACAAGATTACATTCATAACAGTAGTCAAAACAACAGATATTAAGTTAAGATTCACATTGTTTCGTGATTTAAATATTTATGACTGTCAAAGAAACAACAGAGTTGAAGCAGTGTTTTTTAATGTGTCCCAACTGGAATCCTATTCCCCTATATATATATGTAGTGCACTACTTTGTAACTACTTTTTTAACCAGGGCCAATAGGGAATAGAGTGCCGTTTGGGATTACAACCCCTGACGGTATCAGGTGGGCCCAGCAGAGATTCACAAGGGTCATGCAGCCATGATACTGTGTAATTGTGCTATTATAGCACAGCAGCAGGCCCTCCATCCTCTCCCGTCGTGCCTTAGTGAATCATGAATAGCGGTTTATCCAGGGGTGTATTTTCAGGGAACGTGTGTGTGTATATATATATATATATATGCCTACTGCTGTAACTAACGACTGCTGACATGAATAGGTTTCCATCCCTTTTTTTGTGCAGAAGGATGGAGGGATGGATGGAGGGATGGATGGAGGGATGGATGGATGGATGGAGGGATGGATGGATGGATGGAGGGATGGGATGGATGGATGGGGGGATGGATGGATGGAGGGATGGATGGAGGGATAGATGGATGGAGGGATGGATGGAGGGAGGGAGGGAGGGATGGATGGATGGATGGATGGAGGGATGGATGGATGGATGGATGGATGGAGGGATGGATGGATGGATGGATGGAGGGATGGATGGATGGAGGATGGAGGGATGGAGGGAGGGAGGGAGGGATGGATGGAGGGAGGGAGGGATGGATGGATGGAGGGATGGATGGAGGGATGGATGGAGGGATGGAGGGATGGATGGATGGAGATGGATGGATGGATGGAGGGATGGATGGATGGAGGGATGGATGGATGGATGGATGGATGGAGGGATGGAGGGAGGGATGGATGGAGGGATGGATGGAGGGATGGAGGGAGGGAGGGAGGGAGGGAGGGAGGGGGAGAGATGGATGGAGGGAGGGAGGAGGGAGGGATGGATGGATGGAGGGATGGAGGGAGGGATGGATGGATGGAGGGATGGATGGATGGAGGGATGGATGGAGGGAGGGAGGGAGGGGAGGGAGGGAGGGAGGGAGGGGGAGGGAGGGAGGGAGGGAGGGAGGAGGGAGGGAGGGAGGGAGGGAGGGAGGGAGAGATGGATGGAGGGATGGATGGAGGGATGGAGGGATGGAGGGATGGATGGAGGGAGGGAGGGAGGGAGGGAGGGAGGGAGGGAGGGAGGGAGGGAGGGAGGGAGGGAGGGAGGGAGGGAGGGATGGAGGGATGGATGGAGGGATGGATGGCCAGATGGATGGATGGATGGATGGAGGGATGGAGGGGGATGGATGGAGGGAGGGAGGGAGGGAGGGGGAGGGAGGGAGGGAGGGAGGGAGGATGGAGGAGGGAGGGAGGGAGGGATGGAGGGAGGATGAGGGATGGATGGATGGAGGATGGATGGATGGAGGGAGGGAGGGAGGGAGGGATGGATGGATGGAGGTAGGAAAGCATAAGTGGAGGGGAGACTTCATATGGCGGACCTTTATATATCTATAAACTGATTTGACTGTAACCCCCCCACACACACACACACACACACACACACACACACACACACACACACACACACACACACACACACACACACACACACACACACACACACACACACACACACACACACACACACACACACACACACAACACACTCGCTCGCTCGAAAACCTCGGTATGCTCTAAATGGTAACAGAGTAGTACTTTGCAACACCAAGTGGGGTTATGTAAATGACTCAACCATTTATGAACAGTGCCAGAGGGGATAGGCCGTGCATATTAAACAGCTACCTTGCACAACACACCCACACAACAAACACACCGCACATTCCTTTTCCTGTGTGAGTAGTAGAGGTAACTGACTAGTCTGGTCCTCCGGCAGTGCTTACAACTCTGCACACTCCGGGTCCTCTACTCCTCATGTTAATAATGCATAGGAGTCTGTCTAACTGCCCCAAACTGCTGTAACTAATGACTGTTGTGTTTACTGTCACACCTGTGGGCTGTGTGGTGCTGTGAGGTGCTGTGTGGTGCTGTGTGGTGCTGTGTGGTGCTGTGTGGTGCTGTGAGGTGCTGTGTGGTGCTGTGTGGTGCTGTGAGGTGTTGTGTGGTGCTGTGAGGTGCTGTGTGGTGCTGTGTGGTGCTGTGAGGTGCTGTGTGGTGCTGTGTGGTGCTGTGTGGTGCTGTGTGGTGCTGTGTGGTGCTGTGTGGTGCTGTGTGCTTAGCTGAGGTAGAACATTTATTGGGAGGATTTAATAAAGACTGTCACACCAATTACCTGTCCTGAACAGCGGGTGTTGAAGCTACGGTGAAATAACGTTCTGCACACGTCACTGGAAATATCATCTCCGTTGATACAAGTTACGGGAAAAATACAATTGTGATTTTCTCTGAAAACAAAAATTGCAAAATCCGATACGGAGAGATGTGAACGGTAAGATATCAAGTTTACAGGGGAACTTGAGTTATCATGACAACACATGACACATCTGCCCCGTTGCTTGAGTTATCATGACAACACATGACACATCTGCCCCGTTGCTTGAGTTATCATTGTCAGCTAACCCGTGGAAAGAAAACATAGGTCTGACTCACATCACTGCCCCGTTGCTTGAGTTATCATGACAACAGACACATCTGCCCCGTTACAGGTATCATGACATGTAACTGTGACACATCTGCCAGTCCATAGCTTGTGCTAGTTTTCATGACAACACTGCCACATCTGCCCTTACTTGTAATCGCCTTGGATTTCTCAGATGACTTTGTAAAGCTAGCAGGCTGTGTGCAGAGGACAGAAAAAATAGGTCTGACTCACATCACTAACAGCCGATACTGAGCTGCCTTGGTTCAGACAAAGCCAAGTTACAGGTGAATGAATGTAACTGTGGTTCAAAAAGCGTTCTCTCAAAAAAAGCTCTCTCCATCTCTCTCTCTCTCAAACTGCCATAAATGCTACGTAACCTCCTTACTTGTAATCGCCTTGGATAAACATCTCAGACCTCGCCTTGTAAAGCTAGCAGGCTGTGTGCAGAGGACAGAAAGGTTAGATGTTCTCTCTCTCTCTCTCTCTCTCTCTCTCTCTCTCTCTCTCTCTCTCTCTCTCTCTCTCTCTCTCTCTCTCTCTCTCTCTCTCTCTCTCTCTCTCTCTCTCTCTCTCTCTCTCTCTCTCTCTCTCTCTCTCTCTCTCTCTCTCTCAATTCAATTCAAGGGCTTTATTGGCATGGGAAACATGTGTTAACATTGCCAAAGCAAGTGAGGTAGATAATATATAAAGTGAATATATAAAGTGAAATTAACAGTAAACATTACACATACAGAAGTTTCAAAACAATAAAGACATTACAAATGTCATATTATATACAGTGCCTTGCGAAAGTATTCGGCCCCCTTGAACTTTGCGACCTTTTGCCACATTTCAGGCATCAAACATAAAGATATAAAACTGTATTTTTTTTGTGAAAAATCAACAACAAGTGGGACATAATCATGAAGTGAAACGACATTTATTGGATATTTCAAACTTTTTTAACACGTCAAAAACTGAACAATTGGGCGTGCAAAATTATTCCAATTGTTCAGTTTTTGATTTGTTAAAAAAGTTTGAAATATCCAATAAATGTCGTTCCACTTCATGATTGTGTCCCACTTGTTGTTGATTCTTCACAAAAAAATACAGTTTTATATCTTTATGTTTGAAGCCTGAAATGTGGCAAAAGGTCGCAAAGTTCAAGGGGGCCGAATACGTTCGCAAGGCACTGTATATACATTGTTTTAACAATGTTGGTAAAGGACACAAGATAAAATAAATAAGCATAAATATGGGTTGTATTTACAATGGTGTGTGTTCTTCACTGGTTGCCCTTTTCTCGTGGCAACAGGTCACAAATCTTGCTGCTGTGATGGCACACTGTGGAATTTCACCCAGTAGATATGGGATTATATCAAAATTTGATTTTTTTTCGAATTCTTTGTGGATCTGTGTAATCTGAGGGAAATATATCTCTCTAATATGGTCATACATTGGGCAGGAGGTTAGGAAGTGCAGCTCAGTTTCCACCTCATTTTGTGGGCAGTGAGCACATAGCCTGTCTTCTCTTGAGAGCCATGTCTGCCTACAGCGGCCTTTCTCAATAGCAAGGCTATGCTCACTGAGTCTGTACATAGTCAAAGCTTTCCTTAATTTTGGGTCAGTCACAGTGGTCAGGTATTCTGCCGCTGTGTACTCTCTGTGTCTCTCTCTCTCTCTCTTTCTCCATCTCTTTCTCTTTCTCTCTCTTTCACCCTCCCTCTCTCTCTCCCTCTCTCCCTCTCTCCCTCTTTCACCCTCTTTCACCCTCTTTCACCCTCTTTCTCTCTCTCTCTCTCTCTCTCTCTCTCTCTCTCTCTCTCTCTCTCTCTCTCTCTCTCTCTCTCTCCGGAGCATGTTCTGTTGACATTTATAAAGACTCCATTTACACTCCGTTTTGACTCTCCTGCGCCTGACTTCCCTGCCACCTACACACACGACGCTGACAGTATTGATTGAGTGAGTGATTGACAGAGATGCAAAAAGTTTTTTTTTTTTTTACTCCATGTGAAGTATTGGGTATATGACGCCACACGGTCAGAAGAAACAACCACCAAGGAGAGGATTTAGTTTCGTTTGCGTTGTGACCTCAACCTTCTGTTCTCTAATTTATTATTTATGTATTGATTTTATTTAACCTTTATTTAAGTCCGTTCAAATTCTTATTCACAACACACACACACACAACACACACACATACACACACACGCACGCACGCACGCACACACACACAACACACTCACATACACACACACGCACGCACGCACACGCACACACACACACACACACACACACACACACTCCTGTGCAGCTAACCTTGTGGGGACACACAATTCAGTGATATTCAAAATAAAGATTTTCCCTAACCCCTAACCCTAAACCTTATCCTACCCCTAACCCCTAACCCTAAACCTTATCCTAACCCTAACCCCTAAACCCTAAACCTTACCCTAACCCTAACCCCTAACCCTAAACCTTATCCTAACCCCTAACCCCTAACCCTAAACCTTATCCTAACCCTAACCCCTAACCCTAAACCTTACCCTAACCCTAACCCTAAACCATATCCTAACCCTAACCCCTAAACCTTATCCTAACCCTAACCCCTAACCCTAAACCTTATCCTAACCCTAACCCCTAAACCCTAAACCTTATCCTAACCCTAACCTTAACCCTAATTCCTAACCCCTAACCCTAAACCTAGTTCCTAACCCTAACCCCTAACCCTAAACCTTATCCTAACCCTAACCCCTAAACCCTAATCCTTATCCTAACCCTAACCCCTAACCCTAAACCTTACCCTAACCCTAACCCCTAAACCTTATCCTAACCCTAACCCCTAAACCTTACCCTAACCCTAACCCCTAACCCTAAACCTTATCCTAACCCTAACCCCTAACCCTAAACCTTATCCTAACCCTAACCCCTAACCCTAACCCCTAAACCCTAAACCTTATCCTAACCCTAACCCCTAACCCTAACCCCTAAACCCTAAACCGTATCCTAACCCTAACCCCTATCCCTAAACCTTATCCTAACCCCTAACCCTAAACCTTATCCTAACCCTAACCCTACCCCTAACCCTAACCCTAACCTTAACCTTAACCTTAACCCTAGTTCCTAACCCTAACACTAATTCTAACCTTAACCAAAAACCACTACTAGAAATAGCTTTTGACCTTGTGGGTACTAACAAAATGTCCACAGTTGGTCAAATGTTTGTTTGTTTAATACTCTTGTGGGAACTTCTGGTCCCCACAAGAATAGTTAAACACACACACACACACACACACACACACACACACACACACACACACACACACACACACACACACACACACACACACACACACACACACACACACACACACACACACACACACACACACACACACACACACACACACTCCTCTCCGACCTGGCAGCCACTCTACAGCCCCAGCTGGCCAAATGACTCAGAAGGGAAATCGATAAAACCCCTGCCATGTGCATATTCAGGACAGCCAGGGTTGAACGGAGAGAACGGAGAGAAATACCCACTCGCACACACACCATGGTTCATTCTCTGTCTGACAGAAGTTATAAATGACAGAGGAGATGTATGAGGACTGAGGCAGGTTTAAACAGGTATTCATTCTTTTTGTCATAGCAATAGAGTATTTCAAATGCCTATAGCAGTGGTTCCAATAGAGTATTTCAAATGCCTATAGCAGTGGTTCCAATAGAGTATTTCAAATGCCTATAGCAGTGGTTCCAATAGAGTATTTCAAATGCCTATAGCAGTGGTTCCAATAGAGTATTTCAAATGCCTATAGCAGTGGTTCCAATAGAGTATTTCAAATGCCTATAGCAGTGGTTCCAATAGAGTATTTCAAATGCCTATAGCAGTGGTTCCAATAGAGTATTTCCATTGCCTATAGCAGTGGATCCCAAATATATATATATATATATGTTTTATATATCTCTGGTAAAATAGCTCTTTAGTTCGAAGAGGTTTATGCTCAGGGTGCATCCATGGAGACAAAGAACGACCTGGTTGTTTCTACGGCAAGGGCTGAGATTCAGTTAATACCAGAGACATACAGTACCAGAGATATATAGTACCAGAGACATATAGTACCAGAGACATACAGTACCAGAGACATACAGTACCAGAGACATATAGTACCAGAGACATATAGTACCAGAGATATATAGTACCAGAGACATATAGTACCAGAGACATACAGTACCAGAGACATACAGTACCAGAGACATATAGTACCAGAGACATATAGTACCAGAGACATACAGTACCAGAGATATATAGTACCAGAGACATATAGTACCAGAGATATATAGTACCAGAGACATATAGTACCAGAGACATACAGTACCAGAGACATATAGTACCAGAGACATATAGTACCAGAGACATACAGTACCAGAGACATACAGTACCAGAGACATATAGTACCAGAGACATATAGTACCAGAGACATATAGTACCAGAGACATACAGTACCAGAGACTGAGGTTCAGTTAATACCAGAGACATACAGTACCAGAGACATACAGTACCAGAGACATACAGTACCAGATACATATAGTACCAGAGACATATAGTACCAGAGACATACAGTACCAGAGACATATAGTACCAGACACATACAGTACCAGAGACATATAGTACCAGAGACATATAGTACCAGACACATACAGTACCAGAGACATACAGTACCAGAGACATATAGTACCAGAGACATATAGTACCAGAGACATACAGTACCAGAGACATATAGTACCAGAGACATATAGTACCAGAGACATATAGTACCACGGAGCTGTGAGGGGAACGGCACCTCAGTACCTCCAGGCTCTGATCAGGCCCTACACCCAAACAAGGGCACTGCGTTCATCCACCTCTGGCCTGCTCGCCTCCCTACCACTGAGGAAGTACAGCTCCCGCTCAGCCCAGTCAAAACTGTTCGCTGCTCTGGCCCCCCAATGGTGGAACAAACTCCCTCACGACGCCAGGACAGCGGAGTCAATCACCACCTTCCGGAGACACCTGAAACCCCACCTCTTTAAGGAATACCTAGGATATTATAAGTAATCCCTCTCACCCCCCCCCCTTAAGTTTTAGATGCACTATTGTAAAGTGACTGTTCCACTGGATGTCATAAGGTGAATGCACCAATTTGTAAGTCGCTCTGGATAAGAGCATCTGCTAAATGACTTAAATGTAAATGTAAATGTACCAGAGACGTACAGTACCAGAGACATACAGTACCAGAGACTGAGGTTCAGTTAATACCAGAGACATACAGTACCAGAGACATATAGTACCAGAGACATATAGTACCAGAGACATACAGTACCAGAGACATACAGTACCAGAGACATACAGTACCAGAGACATACCGTACCAGAGACATATAGTACCAGAGACATATAGTACCAGAGACTGAGGTTCAGTTAATACCAGAGACATATAGTACCAGAGACTGAGGTTCAGTTAGTACCAGAGACATATAGTACCAGAGACATATAGTACCAGAGACATACAGTACCAGAGACATATAGTACCAGAGACATATAGTACCAGAGACTGAGGTTCAGTTAGTACCAGAGACATATAGTACCAGAGACATATAGTACCAGAGACATACAGTACCAGAGACATATAGTACCAGAGACATATAGTACCAGAGACATATAGTACCAGAGACTGAGGTTCAGTTAGTACCAGAGACATATAGTACCAGAGACATATAGTACCAGAGACATACAGTACCAGAGACATATAGTACCAGAGACATATAGTACCAGAGACATATAGTACCAGAGACATACAGTACCAGAGACATATAGTACCAGAGACATATAGTACCAGAGACATATAGTACCAGAGACATACAGTACCACATGATTCAGTTAATACCAGAGACATACAGTACCAGAGACATATAGTACCAGAGACATATAGTACCAGAGACTGAGATTCAGTTAATACCAGAGACATATATTACCAGAGACATATAGTACCAGAGACATACAGTACCAGAGACATATAGTACCAGAGACATACAGTACCAGAGACATATAGTACCAGAGACATACAGTACCAGAGACATACAGTACCACAGACATATAGTACCAGAGACATATAGTACCAGAGACATACAGTACCAGAGACATACAGTACCAGAGACATATAGTACCAGAGACGTACAGTACCAGAGACATATAGTACCAGAGACATATAGTACCAGAGACATATAGTACCAGAGACATATAGTACCATATGGTTCAGCTAAGACC
>NC_060181.1:95261776-95271776 GCF_021184085.1 Oncorhynchus gorbuscha | reverse complement strand
AACTAAAGTGAAATAAGCTCACTCTCCCTCCTTATCTCTCTCTCTCTCTCTCTCTCTCTCTCTCTCTCTCTCTCTCTCCCTCTCTCTCTATCTTTATCTCTCTCTCTCTCTCTCTCTCTCTCTCTCTCTCTCTCTCTCTCTCTCTCTCTCTCTCTCTCACTCTCTCTCTCCCCATCTCTCTATCTTTAATTATCTCTCTCCCTGTCTATCTCTCCCCATCTCTCTATCTTTATATCTCTCTCTATCTCTCTCTCTCTCCCCTCTCTCTATCTTTATCTTTATCTCTCTCTCTCTCTCTCTCTCTCTCTCTCTCTCTCTCTCTCTCTCTCTCTCTCTCTCTCTCTCTCTCTCTCTCTCTCTCTCTCTCTCTCTCTATCTTTATCTCTCTCTCTCTCTCTCTCTCTCTCTCTCTCTCTCTCTCTCTCTCTCTCTCTCCCCTCTCTCTCCCCATCTCTTTATCTTTCTCTCTCTCTCTCTCTCTCTCTCTCTCTCTCTCTCTCTCTCTCTCTCTCTCTCTCTCTCTCTCACTCTCTCTCTCCCTCCCCATCTCTCTATATTTAATTCTCTCTCTCCCTGTCTATCTCTCCCCATCTCTCTATCTTTATATCTCTCTCTATCTCTCTCTCTCTCCCCTCTCTCTATCTTTATCTCTTCTCTCTCTCTCTCTCTCTCTCTCTCTCTCTCTCTCTCTCTCTCTCTCTCTCTCTCTCTCTCTCTCCCCATCTCTCTATCTTTACATCTCTCTCCCTGTCTATCTCTCCCCATCTCTCTATCTTTATATCTCTCTCTCTCCCTGTCTATCTCTCCCTATCTCTCACTATCATATTCATATTCGCTATGCTTTATTTGCATGAAGGAGAAGGTCAGTGCTGCGAAAGCGAAGTGCTGCACATACAAATATGAACACAACCTTGACAACAATAAGAATAGATTTAGCACTAATAATATATAACAGATAAAACAACAAAACACACTGTCTCCTAACACAGAACTGTCCACAGAGTCACCCACTGTGCGACCACTAACACACTGTCTCCTAACACAGAACTGTCCACAGAGTCACCCACTGTGCGAACACAAACAACGTGTAGACTGAGACGTCTCTCTCCCCCTCTTTTGTATCCAAACTCTTTCTGGAAATGAGGACTTTTGTGTTGCAGGTAGGTGTATTTCCGATTAGATGTGAGTCTAGATCACCACATAGAAGCCCAGAGCCCAGACACTGAACATGTAGTGTAATATCTCTAACTGAATATTCTGAAATCCTTTTCCTATTTGACAGATAGATTTTTGAAGAAGCATTTACATTTAAATTACACATATGTTCTGACTGGTTCTTTTTTTTTATCCATATTTGTTTAGCCTTTTTTTTCTTTGTTTACTGGGGTTGATCTGACTAGTCCTTTCGTCTATAACGCCTCCTTAATTCTCTGCTATGTTTCATTACGGTGAGTTTATCAATCAGATGATCAGTCGTTTATCAATCAGATGATCAGTCGTTTATCAATCAGATGATCAGTCGTTTATCAATCAGATGATCAGTCGTTTATCAATCAGATGATCAGTCGTTTATCAATCAGATGATCAGTCGTTTATCAATCAGATGATCAGTCGTTTATCAATCAGATGATCAGTCGTTTATCAATCATATGATCAGTCGTTTATCAATCAGATGATCAGTCGTTTATCAATCAGATGATCAGTCGTTTATCAATCAGATGATCAGTCGTTTATCAATCAGATGATCAGTCGTTTATCAATCAGATGATCAGTCGTTTATCAATCAGATGATCAGTCGTTTGAACCATTTGTGAATACATCGTTGACTGTCCATGTTTCAAGTCGATATTCATAATGTAGAACGGATAAAGAGCACAACACCACAACGTTCCAGCTGTGTGTGTACTTATTTTATTATGTAATTATTATTATATTATTATTATTATAATTATTATAAGTAGTAGTAGTATATTATTATTATTATATTATATTATTATTATTATTATTGTATTATGTAATTATTATATTATTATTATTATTATTATATTATGTAATTATTATTATATTATTATTATTATATTATGTAATTATTATATTATTATTATTAGTAGTAGTAGTATATTATTATTATTATTATTTTTATATTATTATATTATTATTATTATATTATGTAATTATTACTATATTATTAATATTATTATTAGTATTATTGTTATTAGTATTAATAATAGTAGTATTATTATTACTATAATAATTATTATTCGTATTATAGTTATTATTATTATTATTAGTATTATTGTTATTATTATATTATTAGTATTATTGCTATTATTATATTATTATTATTAGTAGTAGTAGTATTATTAGTATTATTGTTATTATTATTATTAATAGTATTATTATTAGTATTATTGTTATTAGTATTATCATTAGTATTATTGTTATTATTATATTATTATTATTAGTAGTAGTAGTATTATTAGTATTATTGTTATTAGTATTATCATTAGTATTATTATTATTATTATTATATTATATTATGTAATTATTATTATATTATTATTATTATTATATTATTATTATTATGTAGTATTATTATTATTATTATTATTAGTAGTAGTAGTAGTAGTAGTAGTAGTAGTAATAGTATTATTATTATTATTAGTAGTAGTAGTATATTATTATTATTATTATTAGTAGTAGTAGTAGTAGTAGTATATTATTATTATTATTATTAGTAGTAGTAGTATATTATTATTATTATTAGTAGTATTATATTATTATTATTATTATTAGTAGTAGTAGTATATTATTATTATTATTAGTAGTAGTAGTATATTATTATTATTAGTAGTAGTAGTAGTAGTATATTAGTATTATTATTATTAGTAGTAGTAGTATATTATTATTATTATTAGTAGTAGTATTATTATTAGTTATATTTGAACATGTTTCTTTGGGATGTGTTTAACAGTGGATTGACCTGTGGGACAATCTGTCATCATTGTTATCATGTGTTGTGGCAGGCTTTAAGAGATCCAAGAAATAGACAATATGTTAGTATTTATAATATATATTTAGGTTATTCTCTATCATCAGTCTCTAGGCTACATACAAATACATCAGTAGTTTACCATGCCAACTATAGTACATGGCTGTTTTACTCCAGTAGCTTAGAGTAGATTGGAGCCACCTCTCTCCGTCCCCTCTCTCTGTCCCCTCTGTCTGTCCCATCTCTCCGTCCCCTCTCTCTGTCCCATCTCTCCGTCCCCTCTCTCCGTCCCCTCCGTCTGTACCCTCTCTCCGTCCCCTCTCTCCGTCCCCTCTCTCCGTCCTCTCTCTCCGTCCCCTCTCTCTGTCTCATCTCTCCGTCCCCTCTCTCCGTCCCCTCTCTCTGTCTCATCTCTCCATCCCCTCTCTCTGTCCCTTCTGTCTGTCCCCTCTCTCCGTCCCCTCTGTCTGTTCCATCTCTCCGTCCCCTCTCTCCGTCCCCTCTGTCTGTCCCCTCTCTCTGACCCCTCTGTCTGTCCCCTCTCTCCGTCCCCTCTGTCTGTCCCCTCTCTCCGTCCCCTCTCTCTGTCCCATCTCTCCGTCCCCTCTCTCTGTCCCATCTGTCTGTCCCTTCTCTCCGTCCCCTCTGTCTGTCCCCTCTCTCCGTCCCCTCTCTCTGTCCCATCTCTCCGTCCCCTCTCTCTGTCCCATCTGTCTGTCCCTTCTCTCCGTCCCCTCTGTCTGTCCCATCTCTCCGTCCCCTCTCTCTGTCCCATCTCTCCGTCCCCTCTCTCCGTCCCCTCTGTCTGTCCCCTCTCTCCGTCCCCTCTGTCTGTCCCATCTCTCCGTCCCATCTCTCCATCCCCTCTCTTTGTCCCATCTCTCCGTCCCCTCTCTCTGTCTCATCTCTGTCTCTCTCTCTATCTCTCTCTCTCTGTCTGTCCCATCTCTCCGTCCCCTCTCTCGGTCTCATCTCTGTCTGTCTCTCTCTCTCTCTCTCTCTCTCTCTCTCTCTCTCTCTCTCTCTCTCTCTCTCTCTCTCTCTCTCTCTCTCTCTCTCTCTCAGTTTATTTACATAGGCTGTGTTTGGTGCTGGCAGGACGGGACATCCCCCATCACCCCCGTCCTCTGCTCCCGGCCTCTAAGTAATTCTAGATTAAATGACATCAGGTCTCCCCCGCAGTGAGAGATGGAGTGAAACGATAACCCTGAGGGGTGGAAGCTAGATGGAGCCTGGGTAATGGCCCAGAGCACCCAGCCCTGGCCACAGAGAAGGAGAGGTTGCTGCTACAGCTTCCTTCTCAGTGCCCTGACTGATATTCTGTTAAACACAATGTGGGAAGACAGAGAACTCATAGAGTGGGAATAGAGCACTTCAATATTTCATGTCCAATCATTTCTGATTTGTTAAAAGAGAGCGTTGTTGGCTTTCAGGAAAGCTCTGTTCTCCTCGACTGACTGAAGAGTAGAGAGAGAGAGAGTGTTTTTTTTTTAGGGAGAGCATGAACAATTTAATCAGCAGCATATTCACATGCTTTGAAAAGCCAAGGCGCTGCCTCCTTTAAGGAAGTCTTAACTCTTGCATTTAAATGAGATTAGTGTGTGTAGTGAGTAATCCGGGTAGCAGCACTGATAATATCTGGTGTGGGCGATGATCTCTATGACAAACAATGGAGAGATCATACTTTTTGTTTACATAATTAATGACTCCTAAAAAATCTCTCCAAGCAGAAATCTCTAGACGTATTTCCCCACTGTGTTGCCCCAGATTCCGAGTTCTGATTGTGGAATTTGCCATGTGTATTCTAGAATGCACGTTTCTGGTTGGGCAAACAGAAGGATTAATTTGCCATGTGTATTCTAGAATGCACGTTTCTGGTTGGGCAAACAGAAGGATTAATTTGCCATGTGTATTCTAGAATGCACGTTTCTGGTTGGGCAAACAGAAGGATTAATTTGCCATGTGTATTCTAGAATGCACGTTTCTGGTTGGGCAAACAGAAGGATTAATTTGCCATGTGTATTCTAGAATGCACGTTTCTGGTTGGGCAAACAGAAGGATTAATTTGCCATGTGTATTCTAGAATGCACGTTTCTGGTTGGGCAAACAGAAGGATTAATTTGCCATGTGTATTCTAGAATGCACGTTTCTGGTTGGGCAAACAGAAGGATTAATTTGCCATGTGTATTCTAGAATGCACGTTTCTGGTTGGGCAAACAGAAGGATTAATTTGCCATGTGTATTCTAGAATGCACGTTTCTGGTTGGGCAAACAGAAGGATTAATTTGCCATGTGTATTCTAGAATGCACGTTTCTGGTTGGGCAAACAGAAGGATTAATTTGCCATGTGTATTCTAGAATGCACGTTTCTGGTTGGGCAAACAGAAGGATTAATTTGCATCTCAACTTAAACCCCTAGCTACAGTAAAAGGACGATTAAGGACTCAATCCTATGACATCACTTATGACTGCGTGTTTAGAGATTAGCGGCGTGCTCGCCATCCATCTGGTGGGAATTTAGCCACGGTCACTGGTCAGAACACGTCCTTCTGTGACACGTTCATCGTTCTTGTTCTCGTTCTATCAGGCAGTCAGGATGGAACATTGGAACATTGGAACTAAAATTAACTCCTTGGGTCTGTGACACGTTCATCGTTCTTGTTCTCGTTCTGTCAGGCAGTCAGGATGGAACATTGGAACATTGGAACTAAAATGAACTCCTTGGGTCTGTGATACGTTCACCGTTCCGTTCTCTATGTCGACCGGAACATTTGAACACAACGAACTCTCTCTGTGTTGTAGCACAACAGCTTACCGAATCCAAAAGGCTAGTGTTTCTACATTTACATGCCTTTACTCAAAATGTATTTCAAGGGAGAAACAAGAGGTAGAGGAAATAATCCAATGCCCTTGTGAAAACAGAGTAAGATAGAGAGTCATGCTGGACACAACAGAGTAAGATAGAGAGTCATGGTGGACACAAAGAGTAAGATAGAGAGTCATGGTGGACACAACAGAGTAAGATAGAGAGTCATGCTGGACACAACAGAGTAAGATAGAGAGTCATGGTGGACACAACAGAGTAAGATAGAGAGTCATGCTGGACACAACAGAGTAAGATAGAGAGTCATGCTGGACACAACAGAGTAAGATAGAGAGTCATGCTGGACACAACAGAGTAAGATAGAGAGTCATGCTGGACACAACAGAGTAAGATAGAGAGTCATGCTGGACACAACAGAGTAAGATAGAGAGTCATGGTGGACACAACAGAGTAAGATAGAGAGTCATGCTGGACACAACAGAGTAAGATAGAGAGTCATGCTGGACACAACAGAGTAAGATAGAGAGTCATGGTGGACACAACAGAGTAAGATAGAGAGTCATGCTGGACACAACAGAGTAAGATAGAGAGTCATGCTGGACACAACAGAGTTGTAAGTCGCTCTGGATAAGAGCGTCTGCTAAATGACTTAAATGTAAATGTAAGATAGAGAGTCATGCTGGACACAACAGAGTAAGATAGAGAGTCATGCTGGACACAACAGAGTAAGATAGAGAGTCATGGTGGACACAACAGAGTAAGATAGAGAGTCATGCTGGACACAACAGAGTAAGATAGAGAGTCATGCTGGACACAACAGAGTAAGAGAGAGTCATGGTGGACACAACAGAGTAAGATAGAGAGTCATGGTGGACACAACAGAGTAAGATAGAGAGTCATGGTGGACACAACAGAGTAAGATAGAGAGTCATGGTGGACACAACAGAGTACTCTTTGCTTCCCAGTCAAACTAAGTTCTGGAAGGCTTCCGTCCCACCCTTCATAGCAGAGAACACGAGCACGACGTACTCACAAAACACAACGAGAAAGTCATAAACAAAAACAACATTTTTTTTATTTAAAAAGTCGCTAGTTCTTACCAAGTTCTTGTTGCCATTCTTGCTGAGGGGTCCGCGGAAAACTCCCTTGATGTTCCTGAAGTGGCCGTTGCTGAGGTGAGTAGAGCTGATGACTATGTAGTAGCAAGCCATGAGGCACAGAGCTTCCACTGAGCGCAACAGACAAACAGTCAAGAGTCACGAGAAGACAACGAAGAAGTCGTACAGAGTGTGAGATCTAGAGAACCTGTAGCCAAGTCGTTTTTTTTAAACAGTGCCGTTCCCTGCGCTGACAAGTCAGATGTCAAGAGGATTCTAACGTCTCGGATCTAATAGACCCCGAACAGAACTCCTGTGGACAGACCTGCTACGTGCTGTCGGTGTCCGCCACTGCTCTGATCAAAACCCTGTGGTCAGTCCTTCAGTCAGGGGTTGAGAGAGTCAGTCAGTCTGTCTCTCTGAGTCACTTCAGAGTCAGTCTGTCTCTCTGAGTCACTTCAGAGTCAGTCTGTCTCTCTGAGTCACTTCAGAGTCAGTCAGTCTGTCTCTCTGAGCCACTTCAGAGTCAGTCAGTCTCTCTGAGTCACTTCAGAGTCAGTCTGTCTCTCTGAGCCACTTCAGAGTCAGTCTGTCTCTCTGAGTCACTTCAGAGTCAGTCAGTCTGTCTCCCGGCGTCACTTCAGAGTCAGTCTGTCTCTCTGAGTCACTTCAGAGTCAGTCAGTCTCTCTGAGCCACTTCAGAGTCAGTCTGTCTCTCTGAGTCAGTTCAGAGTCAGTCTGTCTCTCTGAGTCACTTCAGAGTCAGTCTGTCTCTCTGAGTCACTTCAGAGTCAGTCTGTCTCTCTGAGCCACTTCAGTCAGTCAGTCTGTCTCTCTGAGCCACTTCAGTCAGTCAGTCTGTCTCTCTTAGCCACTTCAGAACTGTGTTGCTGCGTGGGCTTTGTTTCCTTCTTCCAGCTCTTTCAGGTTCTCAGCAGCAGTTTTCTTCTTTCCCTCGTTCCTTTCCTTCTCCTCTTGCATGGAGCTCAGGCAGTAGCAGCAGAGGACCAGAAACACAACAAGCTGCTCGGTGCTTCAGTCGGTAGATCCGTAGCCCTGGTCCAGCCTCTGCTTCCCTCACTCCACTGAACCCGTCTTCAGGGGGCTCCCGCTTTCTCTCTGAGTCTCTGTCTGAGTGCAGGCTGGAGGTAGAGGAGATGCTGCACGGTCGTGGCAGCTGTGGCGGTAGAGGCTTGCCGTAGTGACAGAAACAGGCATGGTGCTGTAGTGTTTTCTGTTTTCCGGTCCAGTGCAGTGAGCCAATGGAAGAGAGCCACTGGTCTGATGGCGAGGATAGGGCTGGAGAAGTGCATCTGTCACACAACGCCTGCTCTCCCGCCTCTCTCTCTCTCTCTCTCTCTCTCTCTCTCTCTCTCTCTCTCTCTCTCTCTCTCTCTCTCTCGCTTTCCCTCTCTCTCTCTCTCTCTCTCTCTCTCTCTAGAGCCACTGAGTCAGCCCCCTGCTCCCCAGCCAACCAGGATTCAGCAGCATCTCTCTCTCTCTCGCTCTCTCTCTCTCTCTCTCTCTCTCTCTCTCTCTCTCTCTCTCTCTCTCTCTCTCTCTCTCTCTCTCTCTCTCTCTCTCTCTCTCTCTCTCTCTCTCTCTCACACACACACACACACAAATACACATGCACACGCACACACAAATACACACACATGCGCACACACACACACACACACACACACACACACACACACACACACACACACACACACACACACACACACACACACACACACACACACACACACACACACACACACACACACACACACACACACACACACACACACACACTCTCTCTCTGTCGCCCTGCCCCTCCCTCTGTCGCCCTCCCTCCCTCTCTGTCCCCCTCCCCCTCCCTCTCTCTCTGTCACCCTCCATTCCCCCTCCCTCTCTCTCTGTCACCCTCCATCCCCCTCCCTCTCTCTCTGTCACCCTCCATCCCCCTCCCTCTCTCTGTCGCCCTCCCTCCCCCTCCCTCTCTCTCTGTCACCCCCTCCCTCTCTCTCTGTCACCCTCCATCCCTCCTCCCTCTCTCTCTCTGTCGCCCTCCCTCCCTCCGTACCCCATCCCTCCCTCTCTCTCTGTTACCCTCCCTCCCTCCCTACCCCATCCCTCCCTCTCTCACTGTTGCCCGCCCTCCCTCTCTCTCTGTCGCCCTCCCTCCCTCTCTCTCTGCCCACCTCCCTCACCCCCCCGCCCTCTCGCTGTCGCCCTCCCTCCCTCTCTCTCTGTCACCCTCCCTCCTCCCTCATCCCCCCCTCCTCTCTCTCTCCTCCTCCCTTTTCCTTTCTCTCTCATCTGGCTGTAAGAAGCTGAGACAGGGCGAAAGGCAGGACTAATGCTGCTAGATGAGAATACAGCACATGTCACATCCTCTCTCATCCATCTCGTAATGTGTTCATCTGTTTAAGAAGACATTTGTGTGCTGAAAATAGTGAGCGTAGTTTAAGCTCTGTATGCCGACGCAATCCAGGACGTTGGCTGTTTGTGGCTTCAGCTCAGTGTGGACCCGCGGCACTGGGGTAGTAAAAAAAAAAAAAAGTATAGTAATTCTCAGATGAATTTCTGTTCCCTTTCAACAAACGAAGGATATTATATCACACCGTGTCTGTTTAGAGGAAGATCAGACAGTCACTAACATCTCTCACGAGGTAATGTAGATCACAGTACAACACAGCATATTCAAATCATCAACTGGGATGATGAAAATGTCATGCAAGAGAGAGAGAGAGAGAGAGAGAGAGAGAGAGAGAGAGAGAGAGAGAGAGAGAGAGAGAGAGAGAGAGAAAAAAGTAAAAATCTGAATGAATGAGGAGTGAATCCATTGAGCTATTTTAAGATAATCTCACACTGACACGCAGCGCAGTCTGAAATGGATTGTGCGAGGTCTGAGACTTATTCTCATATGACTTGTTTACCCAGAAGGAAGAGTTTTATATAGGCTTGATATGGCCAATTAGAGTGGCTAGGAGTGAGAGGCTTGATTTGGCCAATTAGAGTGGCTAGGAGTGAGAGGCTTGATTTGGTCAATTAGAGTGGCTAGGAGTTATATAGACTTGATTTGGTCAATTAGAGTGG
>NC_060181.1:95251776-95256776 GCF_021184085.1 Oncorhynchus gorbuscha | reverse complement strand
TCATCATCATCATCATCATGTATCATCATGTATCATCATCATCATGTATCATCATGTATCATCATCATCATCATCATGTATCATCATGTATCATCATCATCATCATCATGTATCATCATGTATCATCATCATCATCATCATCATCATGTATCATCATGTATCATCATCATCATCATCATGTATCATCATGTATCATCATCATCATCATCATCATCATCATCATGTATCATCATCATGTATCATCATGTATCATCATGTATCATCATGTATCATCATCATCATCATCATGTATCATCATCATCATGTATCATCATCATCATCATCATGTATCATCATCATCATGTATCATCATGTATCATCATCATCATCATCATCATGTATCATCATCATGTATCATCATCATCATGTATCATCATGTATCATCATCATGTATCATCATGTATCATCATCATAATGTATCATCATCTATCATCATCATCATCATCATCATCATCATCATCATCATAATGTATCATCATCATCATCATCATGTATCATCATGTATCATCATCATCATCATCATGTATCATCATCATGTATCATCATCATCATCATCATCATCATCATCATCATGTATCATCATCATGATAGCAAATTTCAATTTACAAAAAAAAAATGACGTTTTCGTCTTTTGAGCTTCTAGTCATGAAATCTATGCAGCCTACTCAATCACTTTTTATAGCTACTGTTTACAGGCCTCCTGGGCCATATACAGCGTTTCTCACTGAGTTCCCTGAATTCCTATCAGACCTTGTAGTCATTGCAGATAATATTCTAATCTTTGGTGACTTTAATATTCACATGGAAAAGTCCACAGACCCACTCCAAAAGGCTTTTGGAGCCATCATCGACTCAATGGGTTTTGTCCAACATGTCTCTGGACCCACTCACTCTCACAGTCATACGCTGGACCTAGTTTTGTCCCATGGAATAAATGTTGTGGATCTTAATGTTTTTCCTCATAATCCTGGACTATCAGACCACCATTTTATTACGTTTGCAATTGCAACAAATAATCTGCTCAGACCCCAACCAAGGAACATCAAAAGTCGTGCTATAAATTCACAGACAACACAAAGATTCCTTGATGCCCTTCCAGACTCCCTCTGCCTACCCAAGGACGCCAGAGGACAAAAATCTGTTAACCACCTAACTGAGGATCTCAATTTAACCTTGCGCAATACCCTAGATGCAGTTGCACCCCTAAAAACTAAAAAAATGTCTCATAAGAAACTAGCTCCCTGGTACACAGAAAATACCCGAGCTCTGAAGCAAGCTTCCAGAAAATTGGAACGGAAATGGCGCCACACCAAACTGGAAGTCTTCCGACTAGCTTGGAAGGATGGTACCGTGCAGTACCGAAGAGCCCTTACTGCTGCTCGATCGTCCTATTTTTCTAACTTAATTGAGGAAAATAAGAACAATCCGAAATTCCTTTTTGATACTGTGGCAAAGCTAACTAAAAAGCAGCATTCCCCAAGAGAGGATGACTTGCACTTTAGCAGTGATACATTCATGAACTTCTTTGAGGAAAAGATTATGATTATTAGAAAGCAAATTACGGACTCCTCTTTAAACCTGCGTATTCCTCCAAACCTCAGTTGTCCTGAGTCTGCACAACTCTGCCAGGACCTAGGATCAAGAGAGACGCTCAAGTGTTTTAGTACTATATCTCTTGACACAATGATGAAAGTAATCATGGCCTCTAAACCTTCAAGCTGTATACTGGACCCTATTCCAACTAAACTACTGAAAGAGCTGCTTCCTGTGCTTGGCCCTCCTATGTTGAACATAATAAACGGCTCTCTATCCACTGGATGTGTACCAAACTCACTAAAAGTGGCAGTAATAAAGCCTCTCTTGAAAAAGCCAAACCTTGACCCAGAAAATATAAAAAACTATCGGCCTATATCGAATCTTCCATTCCTCTCAAAGATTTTAGAGAAGGCTGTTGCGCAGCAACTCACTGCCTTCCTGAAGACAAACAATGTATACGAAATGCTTCAGTCTGGTTTTAGACCCCATCATAGCACTGAGACGGCACTTGTGAAGGTGGTAAATGACATTTTGATGGCATCGGACCGAGGCTCTGCATCTGTCCTCGTGCTCCTAGACCTTAGTGCTGCTTTTGATACCATCGATCACCACATTCTTTTGGAGAGATTGGAAACCCAAATTGGTCTACACGGACATGTTCTGGCCTGGTTTAGGTCTTATCTGTCGGAAAGATATCAGTTTGTCTCTGTGAATGGTTTGTCCTCTGACAAATCAACTGTACATTTCGGTGTTCCTCAAGGTTCTGTTTTAGGACCACTATTGTTTTCACTATATATTTTACCTCTTGGGGATGTTATTCGAAAACATAATGTAAACTTTCACTGCTATGCGGATGACACACAGCTGTACATTTCAATGAAACATGGTGAAGCACCAAAATTGCCCTCGCTAGAAGCATGTGTTTCAGACATAAGGAAGTGGATGGCTGCAAACTTTCTACTATTAAACTCGGACAAAACAGAGATGCTTGTTCTAGGTCCCAAGAAACAAAGAGATCTTCTGTTGAATCTGACAATTAATCTTAATGGTTGTACAGTCGTCTCAAATAAAACTGTGAAGGACCTCGGCGTTACTCTGGACCCTGATCTCTCTTTTGAAGAACATATCAAGACCATTTCGAGGACAGCTTTTTTCCATCTACGTAACATTGCAAAAATCAGAAACTTTCTGTCCAAAAATGATGCAGAAAAATTAATCCATGCTTTTGTCACTTCTAGGTTAGACTACTGCAATGCTCTATTTTCCGGCTACCCGGATAAAGCACTAAATAAACTTCAGTTAGTGCTAAATACGGCTGCTAGAATCCTGACTAGAACCAAAAAATTTGATCATATTACTCCAGTGCTAGCCTCTCTACACTGGCTTCCTGTCAAAGCAAGGGCTGATTTCAAGGTTTTACTGCTAACCTACAAAGCATTACATGGGCTTGCTCCTACCTACCTCTCTGATTTGGTCCTGCCGTACATACCTACACGTACGCTACGGTCACAAGACGCAGGCCTCCTAATTGTCCCTAGAATTTCTAAGCAAACAGCTGGAGGCAGGGCTTTCTCCTATAGAGCTCCATTTTTATGGAACGGTCTGCCTACCCATGTCAGAGACGCAAACTCGGTCTCAACCTTTAAGTCTTTACTGAAGACTCATCTCTTCAGTGGGTCATATGATTGAGTGTATGGCCCAGGAGTGGGAAGGTGAATGGAAAGGCTCTGGAGCAACGAACCGCCCTTGCTGTCTCTGCCTGGCCGGTTCCCCTTTTTCCACTGGGATTCTCTGCCTCTAACCCTGTTACGGGGGCTGAGTCACTGGCTTGCTGGGGCTCTCTCGTGCCGTCCCTGGGGGGTGCGTCACCTGGGTGGGTTGATTCACTGTTGTGGTCGGCCTGTCTGGGTTCCCCCCCCCTTGGGTTGTACCGTGTCGGAGATCTTTGTGGGCTATACTCGGCCTTGTCTCAGGATGGTAAGTTGGTGGTTGAAGATTTCCCTCTAGTGGTGTGGGGGCTGTGCTTTGGCAAAGAGGGTGGGGTTATATCCTTCCTGTTTGGCCCTGTCCGGGGGTGTCCTCGGATGGGGCCACAGTGTCTCCTGACCCCTCCTGTCTCAGCCTCCAGTATTTATGCTGCAGTAGTTTATGTGTCGGGGGCTAGGGTCAGTTTGTTTATCTGGAGTACTTCTCCTGTCCTATTCGGTGTCCTGTGTAAATCTAAGTGTGCGTTCTCTAATTCTCTCCTTCTCTCTTTCTTTCTCTCTCTCGGAGGACCTGAGCCCTAGGACCATGCCCCAGGACTACCTGACATGATGACTCCTTGCTGTCCCCAGTCCACCTGGCCATGCTGCTGCTCCAGTTTCAACTGGCCTGGGCCCTAGGACCATGTCCCAGGACTACCTGACATGAGGACTCCTTGCTGTCCCCAGTCCACCTGGCCATGCTCCTGCTCCAGTTTCAACTGTTCTGCCTTACTATTATTCAACCATGCTGGTCATTTATGAACATTTGAACATCTTGGCCACGTTCTGTTATAATCTCCACCCGGCACAGCCAGAAGAGGACTGGCCACCCCACATATGCTCTCTCTAATTCTCTCTTTCTTTCTCTCTCTCGGAGGACCTGAGCCCTAGGACCGTGCCCCAGGACTACCTGACATGATGGCTCCTTGCTGTCCCCAGTCCATCTGACTGTGCTGCTGCTCCAGTTTCAACTGTTCTGCCTTATTATTATTTGACCATGCTGGTCATTTATGAACATTTGAACATCTTGGTCATGTTCTGTTATAATCTCTACCCGGCACAGCCAGAAGAGGACTGGCCACCCCACATAGCCCGGTTCCTCTCTAGGTTTCTTCCTAGGTTTTGGCCTTTCTAGGGAGTTTTTCCTAGCCACCGTGCTTTTACACCTGCATTGTTTGCTGTTTGGGGTTTTAGGCTGGGTTTCTGTACAGCACTTTGAGATATCAGCTGATGTACGAAGGGCTATATAAATAAATTTGATTTGATTTTGATTTGATGTATCATCATGTATCATCATCATCATCATCATCATCATCATCATCATGTATCATCATCATGTATCATCATGTATCATCATCATCATGTATCATCATGTATCATCATCATCATCATCATCATCATCATGTATCATCATCATGTATCATCATCATGTATCATCATGTATCATCATCATCATGTATCATCATCATCATGTATCATAATCATCATGTATCATCATCATCATGTATCATCATGTATCATCATGTATCATCATGTATCATCATCATGTATCATCATCATGTATCATCATGTATCATCATGTATCATCATCATCATGTATCATCATGTATCATCATCATCATGTATCATCATCATCATGTATCATCATCATCATGTATCATCATCATCATGTATCATCAT
>NC_060181.1:95194276-95246776 GCF_021184085.1 Oncorhynchus gorbuscha | reverse complement strand
AAGTTAAAAGTATGAATAATTTCAAATTGCTTATATTAAGCAAACCAGATGGCATCATTTTCTTATTTTTTTACTTTGCGGATAGCCAGGACTATACTACAAAACTCAGACATCATTTACAAACGAAGCATGTGAGTTTGGTGAGTCCTCCAGATCAGAGGCAGTAGGGATGACCAGGGATGTTCTCTGTTTAGTGAGTCCTCCAGATCAGAGGCAGTAGGGATGACCAGGGATGTTCTCTGTTTAGTGAGTCCTTCAGATCAGAGGCAGTAGGGATGATCAGGGATGTTCTCTGTTTAGTGAGTCCTCCAGATCACAGGCAGTAGGGATGACCGAGGATGTTCTGTTTGGTGAGTCCTCCAGATCAGAGGCAGTAGGGATGACCAGGGACGTTCTCTGTTTGGTGAGTCCTCCAGATCAGAGGCAGTAGGGATGACCAGGGATGTTCTCTGTTTAGTGAGTCCTCCAGATCACAGGCAGTAGGGATGACCAATGATGTTCTGTTTGGTGAGTTCTCCAGATCAGAGGCAGTAGGGATGACCAAGGATGTTCTGTTTGGTGAGTTCTCCAGATCAGAGGCAGTAGGGATGACCAATGAATTTCTCTGTTTAGTGAGTCCACCAGATCAGAGGCAGTAGGGATGACCAAGGATGTTCTCTGTTTGGTGAGTCTGCCAGATCAGAGGCAGTAGGGATGACCAATAATGTTATCTCTTTAGTAAGTCCTCCAGATCAGAGGCAGTAGGGTTGACCAATAATGTTATCTCTTTAGTGAGTGCTACAGATCAGAGGCAGTAGGGATGACCAATGATGTTTTCTGTTTAGTGAGTCCACCAGATAAGAGGCAGTAGGGATGACAAAGGATGTTCTCTGTTCTCTGTTTAGTAAGTCCTTTAGATCAGAGGCAGTAGAGATGACCAGGGATGTTCTCTGTTTAGTGAGTCCAATAGATCAGAGGCAGTAGGGATGACCAATGATGTTCTCTGTATTGTGAGTCCTCCAGATCAGAGGCAGTAGGGATGACCAAGTATGTTCTCTGTTTAGTGAGTCCTCCAGATCAGAGGCAGTAGGGATGACCAATGAATTTCTCTGTTTAGTGAGTCCACCAGATCAGAGGCAGTAGGGATGACCAATGATGTTCTCTGTTTTGTGAGTCCTCCAGATCATAGGCGTTAGAGATGACCAGGGATGTTCTATTGATAAGTGAGTCCTTCAGATCAGAGGCAGTAGGGATGATCAGGGATGTTCTCTGTTTGGTGAGTCCACCAGACCAGAGGCAGTAGGGATGACCAGGGATGTTCTCTCTTTAGTGAGTCCTCCAGATCAGAGGCAGTAGGGATGACCAATGATGTTCTCTGTTTAGTGAGTCCTCCAGATCATAGGCGTTAGAGATGACAAGGGATGTTCTATTGATAAGTGAGTCCTTCAGATCAGAGACAGTAGGGATGATCAGGAATGTTCTCTGTTTGGTGAGTCCTCCAGATCAGAGGCAGTAGGGATGACCAATGATGTTCTCTGTATTGTGAGTCCACCAGATCAGAGGCAGTAGGGATGACCAATGATGTTCTCTGTTTAGTGAGTCCACCAGATCAGAGGCAGTAGGGATGACCAAGGATGTTCTCTGTTTAGTGAGTCCACCAGATCAGAGGCAGTAGGGATGACCAATAATGTTATCTCTTTAGTGAGTCCTCAGGATTAGAGGCAGTAGGGATGACCAATGATGTTCTCTGTTTAGTGAGTCCACCAGATCAGAGGCAGTAGGGATGACCAAGGATGTTCTCTGTGTCATGCAGGTGAAAGAGGACCCAAAAGCGACTTGGCGAAAACAGAGTCTTTAATCCAGTAAAGTAAATACAATCAAAAAAACACAACTTTCACTCGAAATGACGAGGACAAACTGGAGACTCGATCTTGAACAGCAGGTGAACAGCAGGTTGCCTCGGGAAGGCACTTGAACCAGACAGACTCAGACACCTGCTCACCACGCAGCATCTGAGGAAAACACGACACGACAGGGCGATACACAAACACAGCACGGTGCATTCTAGACAAGGAACCGACAGGGCAGAAACAAATAACAAGGAGAGAAATAGGGACTCTAATCAGGGAAAAGGATCGGGAACAGGTGTGGGAAGGCTAAATGATGATTAGGGGAATAGGAACAGCTGGGAGCAGGAACGGAACGATAGAGAGAAGAGAGAGCGAGAGAGTGAGAGAGGGAGGGGGAGAGAGAGGGATAGAAAGAGGGAAAGAACCTAATAAGACCAGCAGAGGGAAACGAATAGAATGGGGAGCACAGGGACAAGACATGATAATAAATGACAAAACATGACAGTACCCCACCACTCACCGAGCGCCTCCTGGCGCACTCGAGGAGGAATCCTGGCGGCAACGGAGGAAATCATCAATGAATGAACGGTCCAGCACGTCCCGAGACGGAACCCAACTCCTCTCCTCAGGACCGTAACCCTCCCAATCCACTAAGTATTGGTGACCCCGTCCCCGAGAACGCATGTCCATGATCTTATGTACCTTGTAAATAGGTGCGCTCGACAAGGACGGGAGGGGGAGGGAAGACGAACGGGAGTGCGAAGAAAGGGCTTGACACAGGAGACATGGAAGACAGGATGGACGCGACGAAGATGTCGCGGAAGAAGCAGTCGCACAGCGACAGGATTGACGACCTGGGAGACACGGAACGGACCAATGAACCGCGGAGTCAACTTACGAGAAGCTGTCTTAAGAGGAAGGTTGCGAGTGGAAAGCCACACTCTCTGGCCGCAACAATACCTTGGACTCTTAATCCTGCGTTTATTGGCGGCTCTCACAGTCTGTGCCCTGTAACGGCAAAGTGCGGACCTCACCCTCCTCCAGGTGCGCTCACAACGTTGGACAAACGCTTGAGCGGAGGGAACGCTGGACTCGGCAAGCTGGGATGAGAACAGAGGAGGCTGGTAACCCAGACTACTCTGAAACGGAGATAAACCGGTAGCAGACGAAGGAAGCGAATTGTGAGCGTATTCTGCCCAGGGGAGCTGTTCTGCCCAAGACGCAGGGTTTCTGAAAGAAAGGCTGCGTAGTATGCGACCAATCGTCTGATTGGCCCTCTCTGCTTGACCGTTAGACTGGGGATGAAACCCGGAAGAGAGACTGACGGACGCACCAATCAAACGACAGAACTCCCTCCAAAACTGTGACGTGAATTGCGGGCCTCTGTCTGAAACGGCGTCTAACGGAAGGCCATGAATTCTGAATACATTCTCGATAATGATTTGTGCTGTCTCCTTAGCGGAAGGAAGTTTAGCGAGGGGAATGAAATGTGCCGCCTTAGAGAACCTATCGACAACCGTAAGAATCACAGTCTTCCCCGCAGACAAAGGCAGACCGGTAATGAAGTCTAGGGCGATGTGAGACCATGGTCGAGAAGGAATGGGGAGCGGTCTGAGACGACCGGCAGGAGGAGAGTTACCCGACTTAGTCTGCGCG
This sequence comes from Oncorhynchus gorbuscha, assembly GCF_021184085.1. Lineage (NCBI taxonomy): Eukaryota > Metazoa > Chordata > Actinopteri > Salmoniformes > Salmonidae > Oncorhynchus > Oncorhynchus gorbuscha. Next base: position 95,243,291 of record NC_060181.1, on the reverse strand, counting down.
CAGTCCGAACAAGCAGCCACGAAACGGCGCGTGTCACGCTCCTGAGTCGGCCACCAAAAGCGCTGGCGAATAGACGCAAGAGTGCCTCGAACACCGGGATGACCAGCTAACTTGGCAGAGTGAGCCCACTGAAGAACAGCCAGACGAGTGGAAACAGGAACGAAAAGGAGGTTACTAGGACAAGCGCGCGGCGACGCAGTGTGCGTGAGTGCTTGCTTAACCTGTCTTTCAATTCCCCAGACTGTTAACCCGACAACACGCCCATAAGGAAGAATCCCCTCGGGATCAGTAGAAGCCACAGAAGAACTAAACAGACGGGATAAGGCATCAGGCTTGGTGTTCTTGCTACCCGGACGGTAAGAAATCACAAACTCGAAACGAGCGAAAAACAACGCCCAACGAGCTTGACGGGCATTAAGTCGTTTGGCAGAACGGATGTACTCAAGGTTCTTATGGTCTGTCCAAACGACAAAAGGAACGGTCGCCCCCTCCAACCACTGTCGCCATTCGCCTAGGGCTAAGCGGATGGCGAGCAGTTCACGGTTACCCACATCATAGTTGCGCTCAGATGGCGACAGGCGATGAGAAAAATAAGCGCAAGGATGAACCTTATCGTCAGACTGGAAGCGCTGGGATAGAATGGCTCCCACGCCTACCTCTGAAGCGTCAACCTCGACAATGAATTGTCTAGTGACGTCAGGAGTAACGAGGATAGGAGCGGACGTAAAACGTTCTTTTAGAAGATCAAAAGCTCCCTGGGCGGAACCGGACCACTTAAAACACGTCTTGACAGAAGTAAGAGCTGTGAGAGGAGCAGCAACTTGACCGAAATTACGAATGAAACGCCGATAGAAATTAGCGAAACCTAAAAAGCGCTGCAACTCGACACGTGACCTTGGAACGGGCCAATCACTGACAGCTTGGACCTTAGCGGAATCCATCTGAATGCCTTCAGCGGAAATAACGGAACCGAGAAAAGTAACGGAGGAGACATGAAAAGAGCACTTCTCAGCCTTTACGTAGAGACAATTCTCTAAAAGGCGCTGTAGAACACGTCGAACGTGCTGAACATGAATCTCGAGTGACGGAGAAAAAATCAGGATATCGTCAAGATAGACAAAAACAAAGATGTTCAGCATGTCTCTCAGAACATCATTAACTAATGCCTGAAAAACAGCTGGCGCATTGGCGAGACCGAACGGCAGAACCCGGTACTCAAAATGCCCTAACGGAGTGTTAAACGCCGTTTTCCACTCGTCCCCCTCTCTGATGCGCACGAGATGGTAAGCGTTACGAAGGTCCAACTTAGTAAAGCACCTGGCTCCCTGCAGAATCTCGAAGGCTGATGACATAAGGGGAAGCGGATAACGATTCTTAACCGTTATGTCATTCAGCCCTCGATAATCCACGCAGGGGCGCAGAGTACCGTCCTTCTTCTTAACAAAAAGAACCCCGCCCCGGCCGGAGAGGAAGAAGGCACTATGGTACCGGCGTCAAGAGACACAGACAAATAATCCTCGAGAGCCTTACGTTCGGGAGCCGACAGAGAGTATAGTCTACCCCGAGGAGGAGTGGTCCCCGGAAGGAGATCAATACTACAATCATACGACCGGTGAGGAGGAAGGGAGTTGGCTCGGGACCGACTGAAGACCGTGCGCAGATCATGATATTCCTCCGGCACTCCTGTCAAATCGCCAGGTTCCTCCTGAGAAGTAGGGACAGAAGAAACGGGAGGGATGGCAGACATTAAACACTTCACATGACAAGAAACGTTCCAGGATAGGATAGAATTACTAGACCAATTAATAGAAGGATTATGACATACTAGCCAGGGATGACCCAAAACAACAGGTGTAAACGGTGAACGGAAAATCAAAAAAGAAATAGTCTCACTGTGGTTACCAGATACTGTGAGGGTTAAAGGTAGTGTCTCAAATCTGATACTGGGAAGATGACTACCATCTAAGGCGAACATGGGCGTAGGCTTCTCTAACTCTCTGAAAGGAATGTCATGTTTCCGAACCCATGCTTCGTCCATGAAACAACCCTCAGCCCCAGAGTCTATCAAGGCACTACATGTAGCACCCGAACCAGTCCAGCGTAGATGGACCGACAAAGTAGTACAGGATTTTGATGGAGAGACTTGAGTAGTTGCGCTCACCTGTAGCCCTCCGCTTACAGATGAGCTCTGGCTTTTACTGGACATGAATTAACAAAATGTCCAGCAACTCCGCAATAGAGGCACAGGCGGTTGGTGATCCTCCGTTCCCTCTCCTTAGTCGAGATGCGAATCCCTCCCAGCTGCATGGGCTCAGTCTCTGAGCCAGAGGAGGGAGATGGTTGCGATGCGGAGCAGGGAAACACCGTTGATGCGAGCTCTCTTCCACGAGCCCGGTGACGAAGATCTACCCGTCGTTCTATGCGGATGGCGAGAGCAATCAAAGAGTCCACATCTGAAGGAACCTCCCGGGAGAGAATCTCATCCTTAACCACTGCGTGGAGTCCCTCCAGAAAACGAGCGAGCAGCGCCGGCTCGTTCCACTCACTAGAGGCAGCAAGAGTGCGAAACTCAATAGAATAATCCGTTATGGACCGTTCACCTTGGCATAAGGAAGCCAGGGCCCTAGAAGCCTCCCTACCAAAAACTGAACGGTCAAAAACCCGAATCATCTCCTCTTTAAAGTTCTGGAACTTGTTAGAGAAATCAGCCCTTGCCTCCCAGATAGCTGTGCCCCATTCTCGAGCCCGGCCAGTAAGGAGTGAAATGACGTAAGCAACCCGAGCTCTCTCTCTAGAGTATGTGTTGGGTTGGAGAGAGAACACAATCTCACACTGCGTGAGAAAGGAGCGGCACTCAGTGGGCTGCCCGGAGTAGCAAGGTGGGTTATTAACCCTAGGTTCTGGAGGCTCGGCAGGCCAGGAAGTAACAGGTGGCACGAGACGTAGACTCTGGAACTGTCCAGAGAGGTCGGAAACCTGAGCGGCCAGGTTCTCCACGGCATGGCGAGCAGCAGACAATTCCTGCTCGTGTCTGCCGAGCATGGCTCCTTGGATCTCGACGGCAGTGTAACGAGCGTCTGAAGTCGCTGGGTCCATTCCTTGGTCGGTTCCTTCTGTCATGCAGGTGAAAGAGGACCCAAAAGCGACTTGGCGAAAACAGAGTCTTTAATCCAGTAAAGTAAATACAATCAAAAAACACAACTTTCACTCGAAATGACGAGGACAAACTGGAGACTCGATCTTGAACAGCAGGTGAACAGCAGGTTGCCTCGGGAAGGCACTTGAACCAGACAGACTCAGACACCTGCTCACCACGCAGCATCTGAGGAAAACACGACACGACAGGGCGATACACAAACACAGCACGGTGCATTCTAGACAAGGAACCGACAGGGCAGAAACAAATAACAAGGAGAGAAATAGGGACTCTAATCAGGGAAAAGGATCGGGAACAGGTGTGGGAAGGCTAAATGATGATTAGGGGAATAGGAACAGCTGGGAGCAGGAACGGAACGATAGAGAGAAGAGAGAGCGAGAGAGTGAGAGAGGGAGGGGGAGAGAGAGGGATAGAAAGAGGGAAAGAACCTAATAAGACCAGCAGAGGGAAACGAATAGAATGGGGAGCACAGGGACAAGACATGATAATAAATGACAAAACATGACACTCTGTTTAGTGAGTCCTCCAGATCATAGGCGTTAGAGATGAACATGGATGTTCTCCGTTTGGTGAGTCTGCCAGATCAGAGCCAGTAGGGATGACCAAGGATGTTCTCTGTTTGGTGAGTCTGCCAGATCAGAGCCAGTAGGGATGACCAGGGATGATCTCCCCTTTTAGTGAGTCCTCCAGATCAGAGGCAGTAGGGATGACCAAGGATGTTCTCTGTATAGTGAGTCACCCAGATCAGAGGCAGTAGGGATGACAAAGGATGTTCTCTGTTTAGTGAGTCCTCCAGATCAGAGGCAGTAGGGATGACCAGGGATGCTCTCTGCTTAGTGAGTCCACCAGATCAGAGGCAGTAGCAATGACAAAGGATGTTCTCTGTTTAGTGAGTCCTCCAGATCAGAGGCAGTAGGGAGGACCAGTGATGTTCTCTGTTTAGTGAGTCCTCCAGATCAGAGGCAGTAGGGATGGGATGTTCTCTGATAAGGGCCTAAACTACAGAGGACATTACACCTCCTCTGTCTAGATGTTCAAGGTGAAACACCTTATCTGTCTAGATGTTTAAGGTGCTACACCTCCTCTGTCTAGATGTTTAATGTGCTACACCTCCTCTGTCTAGATGTTTAAGGTGCTACACCTCCTCTGTCTAGATGTTTAAGGTGCTACACCTCCTCTGTCTAGATGTTTAAGGTGCTACACCTCCTCTGTCTAGATGTTTATGGTGCTACACCTCCTCTCTCTAGATGTTTATGGTGCTACACCTCCTCTCTCTAGATGTTTAAGGTGCTACACCTCCTCTGTCTAGATGTTTAAGGTGCTACACCTCCTCTGTCTAGATGTTTAAGGTGCTACACCTCCTCTCTCTAGATGTTTAACGTGCTACACCTCCTCTGTCTAGATGTTTAAGGTGCTACACCTCCTCTGTCTAGATGTTTAAGGTGCTACACCTCCTCTGTCTAGATGTTTAATGTGCTACACCTCCTCTGTCTAGATGTTTAAGGTGCTACACCTCCTCTGTCTAGATGTTTAAGGTGCTACACCTCCTCTCTCTAGATGTTTAAGGTGATACACCTCCTCTCTCTCTAGATGTTTAAGGTGCTATATCTCCTCTGTCTAGATGTTTAAGGTGCTACACCTATAATTTCTCTATGCGCACTGAGGATGCGTCGCTCAACATTGACAGGACAGAGAAACAGACATATCCTCCCATACGACCAAAAGACGAATTAAGACATTTTCAAAACTCATAATGATATGAAATAAATCAAAACGTCTTGATTAAAAGAACAGGCTAACAGTTTGAGTTGCATTAACAGAAATGACCGTACCTAAACATAGCCTTAAACAATGTTTAATGGTGAACATTTACTGGTGATATGAACAGTGCTTGACTTGGACTGAGATAGGTGCCCTGTAGCCTATTCATTTTGGGTGCCAGTAGGCTGCTGTTAACATGTGCAGGAGCTCCACAATATTTTTAGATAATATTCTATATGAGGAAGAGCAGCTCAGTAGAGCATTTAAGGGGACGGTAGGTTGCCACTAGATGGCAGCAGTGTATGTGCAAAGTTTTAGACTGATACAAAGCACCATTGCATATCTGTTCAAAACTGCCCAAATTTGCCGTTTGTGTAACGGCGTTCGTCTGTTGAATGAAGAAAGTCGGACCAAAATGCAGCGTGTAGGTTACTCATGACTTTAATGAACAGAATAGCGGTACATGAAATAACTGAAATACAAAAACAACAGAACGGAACGTGAAACTAATTACAGCCTATCTGGTGACTACAACACAGAGACAGGAACAAACACCCACAAAATACAAAGCGAAAGTCAGGCTACCTAAATACGGTTCCCAATCAGAGACAACGATAAGCACCTGACTCCAATTGAGAATCGCCTCAGGCAGCCAAGCCTATACAACACCCCTAATCAGCCGCGATCCCAAATACTACAAACCCCAATACGAAAAACAACATATAAACCCATGTCACACCCTGGCCTACCCAAACATATAACAAAAACACAAAATACAATGACCAAGGCGTGACAGTTTGGTTTATTAATACATTTTCAAGTTCACAATTGTGCACTCTCCTCAAACAATAGCATGGCATTATTTCACTGTAATAGCTACAGTAAATTAGACAGTGCAGTTAAATTAACAAGAATTTAAGCTTTCTGACCATATCAGATTTGTCTATATCCTGGGATTTTTTTTTGTCACTTACAATCCCGTAGAGGTTATCAAAGGAGGGTAGCTGAAAAAAACTATTCAAAGAATGAAAAAAAAACCAGGGATTATGTGTGGAGAAAGACGGAGTTTATACTCCCCTACAGGCCTGTGCGTCGTTGCCACACGCCTATCACTTCCTTATTTTCTAGAATGTTAAATTATACTCAATAATCTCCACATCATTTTTTACAAGGAATAGACCTAAATGTGGTGAAATGATAAGCAGTAGTAATTTATGGAAAACCATTGCAAATTCGAAAATAATGTAATTTCATTTATTTTCTCGCAGGACACATGCGGAGGGATATCTTTAAACCAATTATTATTTTTTTCCAATGCCTGTTTATTCATAAAAAGCAGAAGATGGTAAATATGATTAATCACAGTGGTTTTCTTATGCAAATGAAACAGAAAACATGTAGCCCCTACTCATAGGACTACATTTAGCCCTTATTCATGTACCACTACATTTAGCCCTTATTCATAGGACTACATTTAGCCCTTATTCATGTACCACTACATTTAGCCCTTATTCATGTACCACTACATTTAGCCCTTATTCATAGGACTACATTTAGCCCTTATTCAGAGGACTACATTTAGCCCTTATTCAGAGGACTACATTTAGCCCTTATTCATGTACCACTACATTTAGCCCTTATTCAGAGGACTACATTTAGCCCTTATTCATGTACCACTACATTTAGCCCTTATTCATAGGACTACATTTAGCCCTTATTCAGAGGACTACATTTAGCCCTTATTCAGAGGACTACATTTAGCCCTTATTCATAGGACTACATTTAGCCCTTATTCATAGGACTACATTTAGCCCTTATTCAGAGGACTACATTTAGCCCTTATTCATAGGACTACATTTCGCCCTTATTCATGTACCACTACATTTAGCCCTTATTCATGTACCACTACATTTAGCCCTTATTCATGTACCACTACATTTAGCCCTTATTCATGTACCACTACATTTAGCCCTTATTCATGTACCACTACATTTAGCCCTTATTCAGAGGACTACATTTAGCCCTTATTCACAGGACTACATTTAGCCCTTATTCAGAGGACTACATTTAGCCCTTATTCAGAGGATTACATTTGCAGGAATAAGTCAGGATCCTTGAAGACAGTCATTTTATTGTTTGCCAAAACATAAATAAATATAGGTCTTCATGTTTATCAAATCTGTAGGCAATAGTGGCTTAAATAAAGGATAAATATAGCTTAAGTGTTCAGGCTTTGTTATGATCTGTGATTGAAATAGGCTGGGAGGTTTTTGGTTCTGTCTAGGCCATATGTTATGAGTAAGAATGAAAATGCAATGAAACTAAAAGCCTGATTCGATGCGATTCCCCCCTCCTAAGAAATAAAACATGTTTTTATCTGTTAAATTGTTAGGTCTATGAATAGACCCATTCTGTTTCTATAGACCTACCACTTCTATAGACCTACTGTACCACTTCTATAGACCTACCACTTCTATAGACCTACCACTTCTATAGACCTACCACTTCTATAGACCTACCACTTCTATAGACCTACTGTACCACTTCTATAGACCTACCACTTCTATAGACCTACCACTTCTATAGACCTACCACTTCTATAGACCTACCACTTCTATAGACCTACCACTTCTATAGACCTACCACTTCTATAGACCTACAACTTCTATAGACCTACCACTTCTATAGACCTACTGTACCACTTCTATAGACCTACCACTACTATAGACCTACCACTTCTATAGACCTACCACTTCTATAGACCTACCACTTCTATAGACCTACCACTTCTATAGACCTACCACTTCTATAGACCTACCACTTCTATAGACCTACCACTTCTATAGACCTACCACTTCTATAGACCTACCACTTCTATAGACCTACCACTTCTATAGACCTACCACTTCTATAGACCTACCACTTCTATAGACCTACCACTTCTATAGACCTACCACTTCTATAGACCTACCACTTCTATAGACCTACCACTTCTATAGACCTACCACTTCTATAGACCTACCACTTCTATAGACCTACCACTTCTATAGACCTACCACTTCTATAGACCTACCACTTCTATAGACCTACCACTTCTATAGACCTACAACTTCTATAGACCTACCACTTCTATAGACCTACTGTACCACTTCTATAGACCTACCACTACTATAGACCTACCACTTCTATAGACCTACCACTTCTATAGACCTACCACTTCTATAGACCTACCACTTCTATAGACCTACCACTTCTATAGACCTACAACTTCTATAGACCTACCACTTCTATAGACCTACCACTTCTATAGACCTACTGTACCACTTCTATAGACGTACCACTTCTATAGACCTACCACTTCTATAGACCTACCACTTCTATAGACCTACTGTACCACTTCTATAGACCTACCACTTCTATAGACCTACTGTACCACTTCTATAGACCTACTGTACCGCTTCTATAGACCTACCACTTCTATAGACCTACTGTACCACTTCTATAGATCTACCACTTCTATAGACCTACCACTTCTATAGACCTACTGTACCACTTATATAGACCTACTGTACCATTTCTATAGACCTATTATACCACTTCTATAGACCTACCACTTCTGTAGACCTACCACTTCTATAGACCTACTGTACCGCTTCTATAGACCTACTGTACCACTTCTATAGACCTACCACTTCTATAGACCTACTGTACCGCTTCTATAGACCTACCACTTCTATAGACCTACTGTACCACTTCTATAGACCTACTGTACCACTTCTATAGACCTACTGTACCACTTCTATAGACCTACCACTTCTATAGACTTACCACTTCTATAGACCTACCACTTCTATAGACCTACTGTACCACTTCTATAGACCTACTGTACCACTTCTATAGACCTACTGTACCACTTCTATAGACCTACTGTACCAATTCTATAGACCTACTGTACCACTTCTATAGACCTACTGTACCACTTCTATAGACCTACCACTTCTATAGACCTACTGTACCACTTCTATAGACCTACCACTTCTATAGACCTACCACTTCTATAGACCTACCACTTCTATAGACCTTACCACTTCTACAGACCTAACACTTCTATAAACCTACTGTACCACTTGTACAGACCTACCACTTCTATAGACCTCCTACTTCTATAGACCTACCACTTCAATAGACCTTACCACTTCTACAGACCTAACACTTCTATAAACCTACTGTACGACTTGTACAGACCTACCACTTCTATAGACCTACCACTTCTATAGACCTACCATTTCTATAGAACTACTGTACCACTTCTATAGAACTACCACTTCTATAGACCTACCACTGCTATAGACCTACTGTACCACTTCTATAGACCTACCACTTCTATAGACCTACTGTACCACTTCTATAGACCTACCACTTCTATAGACCTAACACTTCTATAGACCTACTGTACCACTTCTATAGACCTTCCACTTCTATAGACCTATCACTTCTATAGACCTATCACTTCTATAGACCTACCACTTCTATAAACCTACTGTACCACTTCTATAGACCTACCACTTCTATAGACCTACCACTGCTATAGACCTATCACTTCTATAGACCTATCACTTCTATAGACCTACCACTTCTATAGACCTACCACTTCTATAGAACTACTGTACCACTTCAATAGACCTACCACTTCTATAGACCTACCACTTGTACAGACCTATCACTTCTATAGACCTATCACTTCTATAGACCTACTGTACCACTTCTATAGACCTACCACTTCTATAGACCTACCACTTCTATAGACCTACCACTTCTATGTTCTTGGTCTTTTGCTGTAAACACAGCCTTCCACTAATATTCTCATTTAAAACCATCATATATTCCGTGGGATAATTCAACAGTCTTTATTATTCTTTAAATGCAATGTTTTGATAGGTCGTACCTTGAACCCATGTTGAGGCTGAGCAAGACCTTCGATGGGTTAGTAGAGTTTATCATTGTCGTTGCCCAGATCGCTTTATATAATCTGGACTGTTGATTTCTTTTCAACCAGGGGGGGTTGCCTCTCCCCGTTCACCCCGTTCTCCATAACAACGGTTATATCCTCATGTTACCCCTTTAATTCACGCTCTGCTTTGAAACATAGCACATCAAGCCCTCCACAGAAATGGATAGCATGTAACCGAAGGAGGGCTTGGTGACAGTCAATGCATCTTCATATTTCTGAATAGGGCTCCAAAAAGGCCCTTGAGTGTCCTATATTGATTTTATTTTTAAGAAGAAAGTTTTTTTTTTTAAAGGGCTGTATCTACTTGTCTACACATTCATGTTGGCTGGCTGCAAATCATCTCGCCAAAATATTGTTTTATAGAAGTTTATAGTCTCGTTTTAGCTAAATTAGATTAAGATGCTGATGAAATATATATAAAAAGCCTGATGTACACACAGACATAGACGTCGCGTAGACGTTCATGGTAAGATCTTTAAAAAAATAACAACTGACTTGTGACGTGTACACAACTTTTTATTTATTTAGTTTTATTTCAAACTTTTCTTTAACCAGGTTGACCGGTTGAGAACAAGTTCTCATTGACAACTGCGACCTGGCCAACACAGTTACACATGGAGTAAACAACAACACAGTGTTACACATGGAGTAAACAACAACACAGAGTTACACATGGAGTAAACAACAACACAGAGTTACACATGGAGTAAACAACAACACAGAGTTACACATGGAGTAAACAACAACACAGAGTTACACATGGAGTAAACAAACATACAACAACACAGAGTTACACATGGAGTAAACAACAACACAGAGTTACACACGGAGTAAACAAACATACAACAACACAGAGTTACACATGGAGTAAACAACAACACAGAGTTACACATGGAATAAACAACATCACAGAGTTACACACGGAGTAAACAAACATACAAACAACAACACGGAGTTACACATGGAATAAACAACAACACAGAGTTACACATGGAGTAAACAAACATACAACAACACGGAGTTACACATGGAATAAACAACAACACAGAGTTACACATGGAGTAAACAAACAAACAACAACACGGAGTTACACATGGAATAAACAACAACACAGAGTTACACACGGAGTAAACAAACATACAAACAACAACACGGAGTTACACATGGAATAAACAACAACACAGAGTTACACACGGAGTAAACAAACATACAATCAACAACACGGAGTTACACATGGAATAAACAAACATACAACAACACGGAGTTACACATGGAATAAACAACAACACAGAGTTACACATGGAGTAAACAAACATACAAACAACAACACGGAGTTACACATGGAATAAACAACAACACAGAGTTACACATGGAATAAACAAACATACATACAGTCAATAATTCAGTAGAAAAGTCTATATGCAGCATGTGAAAATAAGGATAAGAGAGGTAAGGGAGGTATAATGGGGTCTGATTCAACCCATTAGGTGGACTTGTTAGGTGGACTTGTTTGGTGGACTTGTTAGGTGTACTTGTTTGGTGGACTTGTTAGGTGGACTTGTTAGGTGGACTTGTTAGGTGGACTTGTTAGGTGGACTTGTTTGGTGGACTTGTTAGGTGAACTTGTTAGGTGGACTTGTTAGGTGGACTTGTTAGGTGGACTTGTTAGGTGGACTTGTTAGGTGGACTTGTTAGGTGGACTTGTTAGGTGAACTTGACTTGTTAGGTGGTTTTAGGTGGACTTGTTAGGTGGACTTGTTAGGTGGACTTGTTAGGTGGACTTGTTAGGTGGTTTCACATGGAATAAATAAACGTACAGTCAATAATACAGTATAAAATGTCTATATACATCTTGGATCTATAAAGCGTACCTTGCGTCGGCATGGCGCGTGCGTGTCACATGACATGAACGTGGCGTGAACGTGTCTGCAGGTATGAGGCCTTACCAACTAACAAAAAAAGGATGTGCCTCCAATGACAGTACATGTTAATTCATGACGGTATGGCGCTAGGGAGACGTTGGGTGACATGTTGAGAGGTATCAGTAACTCCATTAGGCTACATTTAGGCCTGTATCACTCGTGATAGATAAACAACCATTACTGCCGTTTTCGTGAGAGTTTCATCTTTCATAGGACTTAAGGGTTAGTGACTTATTTAGTTTGTAGCTCAAACGGTTCAGGGTTTTTACAGATGATTTCGTGTCAATTTTTCTCGTCCGAATCTTCTAAGAAAAAGAAAAAGATGACAGATATTGAGCTGATTGTATTGAGCTGATTGGATTGAGCTGATTGGATTGAGCTGATTGTATTGAGCTGATTGGATTGAGCTGATTGGATTGAGCTGATTGGATTGATCTGATTGGATTGAGCTGATTGTATTGAGCTGATTGTATTGAGCTGATTGTATTGAGCTGATTGGATTGAGCTGATTGCATTGAGCTGATTGGATTGAGCTGATTGGATTGAGCTGATTGGATTGAGCTGATTGGATTGAGCTGATTGGATTGAGCTGATTGGATTGAGCTGATTGTATTGAGCTGATTGCATTGAGCTGATTGGATTGAGCTGATTGGATTGAGCTGATTGTATTGAGCTGATTGTATTGAGCTGATTGTATTGAGCTGATTGTATTGAGCTGATTGGATTGAGCTGATTGGATTGAGCTGATTGTATTGAGCTGATTGTATTGAGCTGATTGTATTGAGCTGATTGTATTGAGCTGATTGCATTGAGCTGATTGCATTGAGCTGATTGGATTGAGCTGATTGCATTGAGCTGATTGGATTGAGCTGATTGTATTGAGCTGATTGGATTGAGCTGATTGTATTGAGCTGAGCTGATTGTATTGAGCTGATTGTATTGAGCTGATTGTATTGAGCTGATTGGATTGAGCTGATTGGATTGAGCTGATTGTATTGAGCTGATTGTATTGAGCTGATTGGATTGAGCTGATTGGATTGAGCTGATTGCATTGAGCTGATTGTATTGAGCTGATTGGGTTGAGCTGATTGTAATTGATCTGCAGTCACTACAGTAAAGGCTCTAGCAGTAACACACAACAAGATATTCAACATTCAAAATGACATAACTGTGTGACGGGGTGCGTCAATCGACTCTTAAGGGGAGAGATCTATTCATCTGGGCGATGTGAACAGCAAACTAGCTGTAATTCATAAGATATCATACGAATGGTTTTCTCGGGACTCTTTTGCTGGAGACGATTATATGTCGGTCTGATGTGTGATGAGGAAGTGGACCCAGACGAAACACTAGGAAGTATCGATAAAACGATTCGCGCCAAATGTTGACAAACACGTACCTGTTAAAGAAACTACCTTTGAGAACTATTAGAGGCACCTGGATTGATGATAAATCAAACAATTGGATGGTTCAAAGAAATTATGCAAAAAAGGGAGTGGCAAACGAGTCAGACTGCTCAGCTCATTGGTTGATGAACTGTAAATTGAGGGAAAAAAATTGAGGGGGGGGACTAAACAGAAGAATACATTCTATTTCCAAACCAAGATAAATAACCTAAAACACAATGGAAAAATACTTTTGGGTACCTTCAAATGATATCATGGGCAGAAAACCCAACTCGTCTCCATCGTTTATTGAAGTTTAATGGGTAAATGTATGACAAAACCTTTTGATATTGGCAATCATTTAACAGTGAACTGTCACGCCCTGGTCTTAGTATTTTGTATTAGTATTCTGGTCTAAGTAGTTCTCTTTGTTATTGTGGTTAGGCCAGGGTGTGACATGGGTGATTATAGCTTCTTCTGGTCAGCGGGGTGGTGGCATCGGGATCCTTATCTCTCCTTATCTCTCCCAAGTGGTCATTCTCTCTTTCTCCCCTTACCCATCTGTCTATCGCCTCCTTTGAATTTCATGCTGTCACAGTTACCAGCCCTTTCAAGCTTAACATCCTTATCATTTATCGCCCTCCAGGTCCCCTCGGAGAGTTCATCAATGAGCTTGATGCCTTGATAAGCTCCTTTCCTGAGGATGGCTCACCTCTCACAGTTCTGGGCGACTTTAACCTCCCCACGTCTACCTTTGACTCATTCCTCTCTGCCTCCTTCTTTCCACTCCTCTCCTCTTTTGACCTCACCCTCTCACCTTCCCCCCCTACTCACAAGGCAGGCAATTCCTTTGTGACGCTCCATCGACCTCATCTTTACTAGATGCTGTTTTTCCACTAACCTCATTGCAACTCCCCTCCAAGTCTCCGACCACTACCTTGTATCCTTTTCCCTCTCGCTCTCATCCAACACTTCCCACACTGCCCCTACTCGGATGGTATCGCGCCGTCCCAACCTTCGCTCTCTCTCCCCCGCTACTCTCTCCTCTTCCATCCTATCATCTCTTCCCTCTGCTCAAACCTTCTCCAACCTATCTCCTGATTCTGCCTCCTCAACCCTCCTCTCCTCCCTTTCTGCATCCTTAAAGGGACCAGAATCCAGAGTTATCCCGATCCTTTGTCCGCCTTCGATTGACTCTCTATGTCCCCTATCTTCCAGGCCGGCTCGGTCCTCCCCTCCCGCTCCGTGGCTTGACGACTCATTGCGAGCTCACAGAACAGGGCTCCGGGCAGCCGAGCGGAAATGGAGGAAAACTCGCCTCCCTGCGGACCTGGCATCCTTTCACTCCCTCCTCTCTACATTTTCCTCCTCTGTCTCTGCTGCTAAAGCCACTTTCTACCACTCTAAATTCCAAGCATCTGCCTCTAACCCTAGGAAGCTCTTTGCCACCTTCTCCTCCCTCCTGAATCCTCCTCCCCCTCCCCCTCCTCCCTCTCTGCAGATGACTTCGTCAACCATTTTGAAAAGAAGGTCGACGACATCCGATCCTCGTTTGCTAAGTCAAACGACACCGCTGGTTCTGCTCACAGTGCCCTACCCTGTGCTCTGACCTCTTTCTCCCCTCTCTCTCCAGATGAAATCTCGCGTCTTGTGACGGCCGGCCGCCCAACAACCTGCCCGCTTGACCCTATCCCCTCCTCTCTTCTCCAGACCATTTCCGGAGACCTTCTCCCTTACCTCACCTCGCTCATCAACTTATCCCTGACCGCTGGCTACGTCCCTTCCGTCTTCAAGAGAGCGAGAGTTGCACCCCTTCTGAAAAAACCTACACTCGATCCCTCCGATGTCAACAACTACAGACCAGTATCCCTTCTTTCTTTTCTCTCCAAAACTCTTGAACGTGCCGTCCTTGGTCAGCTCTCCCGCTATCTCTCTCAGAATGACCTTCTTGATCCAAATCAGTCAGGTTTCAAGACTAGTCATTCAACTGAGACTGCTCTTCTCTGTATCACGGAGGCGCTCCGCACCGCTAAAGCTAACTCTCTCTCCTCTGCTCTCATCCTTCTAGACCTATCGGCTGCCTTCGATACTGTGAACCATCAGATCCTCCTCTCCACCCTCTCCGAGTTGGGCATCTCCGGCGTGGCCCACGCTTGGATTGCGTCCTACCTGACAGGTCGCTCCTACCAGGTGGCGTGGCGAGAATCTGTCTCCTCACCATGCGCTCTCACCACTGGTGTCCCCCAGGGCTCTGTTCTAGGCCCTCTCCTATTCTCGCTATACACCAAGTCACTTGGCTCTGTCATAACCTCACATGGTCTCTCCTATCATTGCTATGTAGACGACACACAATTAATCTTCTCCTTTCCCCCTTCTGATGACCAGGTGGCGAATCGCATCTCTGCATGTCTGGCAGACATATCAGTGTGGATGACGGATCACCACCTCAAGCTGAACTTCGGCAAGACGGAGCTGCTCTTCCTCCCGGGGAAGGACTGCCCGTTCCATGATCTCGCCATCACGGTTGACAACTCCATTGTGTCCTCCTCCCAGAGCGCTAAGAACCTTGGCGTGATCCTGGACAACACCCTGTCGTTCTCAACTAACATCAAGGCGGTGGCCCGTTCCTGTAGGTTCATGCTCTACAACATCCGCAGAGTACGACCCTGCCTCACACAGGAAGCGGCACAGGTCCTAATCCAGGCACTTGTCATCTCCCGTCTGGATTACTGCAACTCGCTGTTGGCTGGGCTCCCTGCCTGTGCCATTAAACCCCTACAACTCATCCAGAACGCCGCAGCCCGTCTGGTGTTCAACCTTCCCAAGTTCTCTCACGTCACCCCGCTCCTCCACTCTCTCCACTGGCTTCCAGTTGAAGCTCGCATCCGCTACAAGACCATGGTGCTTGCCTACGGAGCTGTGAGGGGAACGGCACCTCAGTACCTCCAGGCTCTGATCAGGCCCTACACCCAAATAAGGGCACTGCGTTCATCCACCTCTGGCCTGCTCGCCTCCCTACCACTGAGGAAGTACAGTTCCCGCTCAGCCCAGTCAAAACTGTTCGCTGCTCTGGCTCCCCAATGGTGGAACAAACTCCCTCACGACGCCAGGACAGCGGAATCAATCACCACCTTCCGGAGACACCTGAAACCCCACCTCTTTAAGGAATACCTAGGATAGGATAAAGTAATCCTTCTCACCCCCCTTAAAATATGTAGATGCACTATTGTAAAGTGGCTGTTCCACTGGATGTCATAAGGTGAATGCACCAATTTGTAAGTCGCTCTGGATAAGAGCGTCTGCTAAATGACTTAAATGTAAATGTAATTATATGCTGATCTTGTCTAGGGGTTTTTGTAGATTGATGGGGTTGTGTGTAGTATAGCAGGGTAGCCTAGTGGTTAGAGCATTGGACTTGTAATTTGAAGGTTGCAAGTTCAAACCCCTGAGCCGACAAGGTACAAATCTGTCGTTCTGCCCCTGAACAGGCAGTTAACCCACTGTTCCTAGGCTGTCATTGAAAATAAGAATTTGTTCTTAACTGACTTGCCTGGTTAAATAAAGGTAAAATAAATTTAAAAAAAATTCTAGGTAAGTCTATGGTTGCCTAGAGTGGTTCTCAATCAGAGGCAGGTGTTTATCCTTTTCTCTGATTTGGAACCATATTTAGGCAGCCATATTGTGTGGGTGTTTCTGTGTCTGTTTCACCACACATTCTCTATAGTTTACCCTCTAGGAAAACCGTTTCGGTTTTCACATGTATTGTTCTGTATATTTGTAGTGTTTCTCGGTATTCCTCTTGATTAAAGATGTTTAACCCTAAACCACGCTGCGGTTTTTGGTCCGCCTCTCCTTCCCGGGAAGAAAACCATTACATGAACCATCATATTTTAGCTTAGAATAATAAAAGAGAAGAATTGCTGTTTTGAATTTTGTAAAGTTCGCGTGGAAGAGTTTGAAAGAATATTGTTATCAATCAAAAATGACAAGCCACCAGGTATAGACAACCTAGAGGGTAAACTATACAGAATGGTAGCAGACTGTATTACCACCAGGTATAGACAACCTAGAGGGTAAACTATAGAGAATGGTAGCAGACTGTATTACCACCAGGTATAGACAACCTAGAGGGTAAACTACAGAGAATGGTAGCAGACTGTATTACCACCAGGTATAGACAACCTAGAGGGTAAACTACAGAGAATGGTAGCAGACTGTGTTGCCACCACTATTTGCCATGTATTTAACCAAAGCCTAAAGGACTGTGTCCACAGGAAGCTAAAATAATTCCAATACCTAAAAATAGTAAATCACCCTTTGCTGGCTCTAACAGCCGCCCAATCAGTTGGCTGCCCCTTCTTAGTAAACTAATAGGCAATTTTCCAAGTCTAATTTCCTCTAATTCAGTGCTGTATAGTCCTGCCTGACAAAGATGCATACAGCCACACGTTTTTGATGTTGTGGCTATTGTAAATCGGCTCTAAGGAAACAAGTGGGCTCAGACATCAAAATCAAATGTTTTGGGGTCCAAAGTTACTTTTGGGATTACAGCTGTGAGTCTCTCTGGGTAAGTCTTTAAGAGCCCGAATTTCTTACGAACACTTTTCCCTCACACTTCTCAGTAGTTGGTGTTCAGGCTTAATCTTATGAAGTTGTTGTGTAACTGGGCTTTGCAGGTGTGATTCCTTTTGTGCACGCTAAATGATGTAATTCAACCGTTTAGTTTGAATTTTGTCGACAAGACTCATTAGAATACGTTGAGAGAACAGGTTCCGAATATTAGGTGTCAATAACAGAAATCCATCCAAATATATACATACTCTGTTTCATTACCGATTGGTAGATTTAAAAATATTCTGATCCTGTAACATGCAACAATTTCAACAATTTTACTGAGTTACAGTTCATATCAGGAAATCAGTCAATAGGAAAAAAATGTATTTAGCCATTATTCCATCTCCACCAAACTTTACAGTTGGCACTATGCATTCGGGAAAAAGGCGTTATGCTGGCATCCACCAAACATAGGTTAGTCCGTTGGATTGCCAGATAGTCAAGTGTGATTCATCACTCCAGAGAATGTGTTTTCACTGCTCCAGAGTCCAATGGCGTCGAGCTTCACACCACCTCAGCCGGCGCTTGGCATTGAGCATGGTGGTCTTAGGCTTGCGTGTGGATGCGCGGCCATGGAAACCCATTTCATGAAGCTCCCGACGAACACTTATTGAGCTGACGTTGCTTCCAGAGGCAATGTGGAACTCGGTACTGAGTGTTACAACTGATGACAGACAATTTTTACGCTCCATACGAGTTTAAGCATTAGGCGGATCCGTTCTGTGAGCTTTTGTGGCCTACAACTTCGCGGCTGAGCCGTTGTTGCTCCTGGACATTTCCACTTCACACTAACAGCACTTACAGTTGACCGGGGCAGTTCTAGCAAAGCAGAAATTTGATGAACTGACTTGTTGGAAAGGTGCCATCCTATGACGGTGCCACGATGAAAGTCAATGAGCTCTTCAGTAAGGCCATTCGAATGTCAATGTTTGTCTATGGAGAGTGCATGGTGGTGTACTAGATTTTATACACCTCTCAGCAATGGGTGTGGCTGAAATAGCTGAATCCACTAATTAGAAGGGATGTCCACATACTTTTGTGTATAAAATGTATGTGACCATGTTTGAAATAAGGTTCATTTAGCTTTCCTTAATGCTGTACTAGCAGCTCAGCTTTGGGGAGGGCCGTCAAAGCCTCGTACTGATAAAACAGATGAATCGCTGACTCTACCAGATCTAAGACTCAACTCAGTCCTACATAATTATGTTTTTATCACTCCACTAAAAGCTTTGGACCTTAACAGGAATTCAAATGACTATTACCATATCCATAACCTGTTGACTTAATTTTTTATTTAAATGTCTGTATGTATTTAATGTGTGGTTTATTTTTCTATATCTGTATGTCTTCATTTGTGGCCCGCCTATTATTATTATTATTAACTTACAGACTGGGTTTCATAGGAAATGATTTTTTTTGTGGTTGTAGTCACTGCTTGGATGAGAGGTGTGGCTTGGACGAGAGGTGTGGCTTGGACGAGAGGTGTGGCTTGGGCGAGAGTTGTGGCTTGGGCGAGAGGTGTGGCTTGGGCGAGAGGTGTGGCTTGGGCGAGAGGTGTGGCTTGGACGAGAGGTGTGGCTTGGGTGAGAGGTGTGGCTTGGGCGAGAGGTGTGGCTTGGGCGAGAGGTGTGGCTTGGACGAGAGGTGTGGCTTGGGCGAGAGGTGTGGCTTGGGCGAGAGGTGTGGCTTGGGCGAGAGGTGTGGCTTGGATGAGAGGTGTGGCTTGGGCGAGAGGTGTGGCTTGGACGAGAGGTGTGGCTTTGATGGTTGGAACGGCACGTCGTAAAGTTACTGATCCGGTGGTCAATCAAAGCACTTGAATGAATAATGAATGATTTTTTTAACTGTCTGGTTTTAAAGAGGGTCACGATCCGGGTGCATATAGGTTTCTTAGTTCATTTCCAAAAAACAAATGTTTTAGGAACTTTTAAAGACCCGTAAAAATATAAACATTGTAATAATTAGACCAACATGTCAGGTTTTTTTGTGTTTTGAGAACGTATCTCTTGTCCTTAAAATGTTACCACCGTCTAATGAAATGTGTTTAGGAACTTCTAAACACCATAAATATATATATATATAAACATAAAAAATGTCCTGTGAACGTTCTTATAACATCAGATTAATTTTATTTACACCCTAAAAGAAACATTGTAAAATCATCAGCTCAACTGGTCAGTTTTTGTGTTCTGGGAACATATCTCTTGTGATGTCCCCCACAACGTTCCCACTAGACTGTTCCCATAACCTAATTAAACATTCTGGGAACCTTTTAAAGAACATGCAGAATGTGTTCTGGGAACATATCTCTTGTGATGTCCCCCACAACGTTCCCACTAGACTGTTCCCATAACCTTACTAAACATTCTGGGAACCTTTTGAAGAACATGCAGAATGTGTTCTGGGAACATATCTCTTGTGATGTCCCCCACAACGTTCCCACTAGACTGTTCCCATAACCTTACTAAACATTCTGGGAACCTTTTGAAGAACATGCAGAATGTGTTCTGGGAACATATCTCTTGTGATGTCCCCCACAACGTTCCCACTAGACTGTTCCCATAACCTTACTAAACATTCTGGGAACCTTTTAAAGATCATACAGAATGTGTTCTGGGAATGTCCTTGCAAAGTTAAGTGAATATTTTATACGAACATTTTAGAATCGTCAGCATGACTGGACAGGTTTTTTTGAGAACATTTGCCGCAAACCTAACAAATGTTCTGGGGACATCCACAGAACCAATTTTGGTTTGCCGGGTCTGCTGTTCTGTTGTGTTTAGCTCTGACAGGTTTGTATGATGGGGGTTTACACCAGACAGCTGTTAACAGGCAAAGACAACACACACAGAACTGTGCAAAGCTGAGGATGGTTGACTGAAGATAGAAACGGAGAAAAGAGGGACTAGGAAAAAAAGGACAACGAAACAAATAAAATGTCTACGGTATATAATACAGATTGCTCTCTAATGCAACAATGTATTGTAATTTGAAGAACAAAATGGCCGATCATCCCAAAAGGAACTTAAACAGAACATATTTTTTTTATTGCCTTTAAGTACCCTGAGCGAGAGAGAGCGTTTCGACCAACCCCCTCTGAAACCACTCCAACTCCTATCATGATTTATCCTAATCTCCTCATTACAATTACGGAGTTAAATTATTCATTAGTTAAAAGGAAATATATTGAGATTAACCAATTATCTAAATGGATGGGTCCCATTTGGCGAGGCTCACACGTATTGGGGAAATCGTCATTCCTAAACCAATTTCAAAGTCAGCACATAAATGGACTTCAGTGTCCCCGTGTGCAAAGCTGCAAATTCATATAACACAACTGTAATCACTTTACCCTTTAGAGAAAACAAATATTGATCAAGATATACCGCTCTCTTCAAAACTCAATATCAAGGCTAGATATTCCTGAGAGTATTGGGATAGATACTGTGGGATATACCACTCTCTTCAAAACTCAATATCAAGGCTAGATATTCCTGAGAGTATTGGGATAGATACTGTGGGATATACCACTCTCTTCAAAACTCAATATCAAGGCTAGATATTCCTCAGAGTATTGGGATAGATATTGTGGGATATATCACTCTCTTCAAAACTCAATATCAAGGCTAGATATTCCTGAGAGTATTGGGATAGATACTGTGGGACGGCTCTCTCTCTTTCCCTGTTAGCTACAGGCTAATTCACTACAGTTATTCTTCTCTTTTCCACTCTTCTTGTGTTTTCTCCTCTCCTCTCATCCTATGTTAGCTACAGTACATACTTAGCTGTTCTCTCATTGGGAGGGAATTCTGACCCAAGTTTTAAGCACACGTAAAATGGAACGGAATTGCTTTGAACCTAAGCATGAGAATAGCATGCTATTCACCCGCTGTTCATTGAGAGTGGTGATCAAAGAGATGAAGGCGTGTATATATATATATAAACAGTGGGGGGAACAAGTATTTGATACACTGCAGATTTTGCAGGTTTTCCTACTTACAAAGCATGTAGAGGTCTGTAATGTTTATCATAGGTACACTTCAACTGTGAGAGACGGAATCTAAAACAAAAATCCAGAAAATCACATTGTATGATTTTTAAGTAAATTAATTTGCATTTGACATACAGGTGTGTGAACAGATGATCAGAATTCAGGTGATTGGGATCTGGAGAGTGATCTGCGCTCAGGGGATCTATGTGTTTGAGAGTGTGAGTTGGAAACAGACGTTACAATTCCGTAAACACCCATGTTTTTTTTAGCAATAGTTTATGAGCAGTGACATCACATGTGGCACTGAAGTCTCACAAAACAGCTCCCACAATCTTCTTACTGTCAATTTGTCTCGGCCAATTAACAGTCATTTGTGTCAGTGCAGAGCATGCTGAGTACCCTTCCCTATAAGCATGCTGAGTACCCTTCCCTATAAGCATGCTGAGTACCCTTCTCTATAAGCATGCTGAGTGCCCTTCCCTATAAGCATGCTGAGTGCCCTTCCCTATAAGCATGCTGAGTGCCCTTCCCTATAAGCATGCTGAGTGCCCTTCCCTATAAGCATGCTGAGTGCCCTTCCCTATAAGCATGCTGAGTGCCCTTCCCTATAAGCATGCTGAGTACCCTTCCCTATAAGCATGCTGAGTGCCCTTCCCTATAAGCATGCTGAGTGCCCTTCCCTATAAGCATGCTGAGTGCCCTTCCTTATAAGCATGCTGAGTGCCCTTCCCTATAAGCATGCTGAGTGCCCTTCCCTATAAGCATGCTGAGTGCCCTTCCCTATAAGCATGCTGAGTACCCTTCCCTATAAGCATGCTGAGTGCCCTTACCGATAAGAATGCTGAGTGCCCTTCTCTATAAGCATGCTGAGTTCCCTTCCCTATAAGCATGCTGAGTACCCTTCCCTATAAGCATGCTGAGTGCCCTTCCCTAGAAGCATGCTGAGTGCCCTTTCCTATAAGCATGCTGAGTGCCCTTCCTTATAAGCATGCTGAGTACCCTTCCCTATAAGCATGCTGAGTGCCCTTCCCTATAAGCATGCTGAGTGCCCTTCCCTATAAGCATGCTGAGTGCCCTTCCCTATAAGCATGCTGAGTGCCCTTCCCTATAAGCATGCTGAGTGCCCTTCCCTATAAGCATGCTGAGTGCCCTTCCCTAGAAGCATGCTGAGTGCCCTTTCCTATAAGCATGCTGAGTGCCCTTCCCTATAAGCATGCTGAGTGCCCTTCCCTATAAGCATGCTGAGTGCCCTTCCCTATAAGCATGCTGAGTGCCCTTCCTTATAAGCATGCTGAGTACCCTTCCCTATAAGCATGCTGAGTGCCCTTCCCTAGAAGCATGCTGAATGCCCTTCCCTATAAGCATGCTGAGTGCCCTTCCCTATAAGCATGTTGAGTGCCCTTCCCTATAAGCATGCTGAGTGCCCTTCCCTATAAGCATGCTGAGTACCCTTCCCTATAAGCATGTTGAGTGCCCTTCCCTATAAGCATGCTGAGTGCCCTTCCCTATAAGCATGCTGAGTGCCCTTCCCTAGAAGCATGCTGAGTGCCCTTCCCTATAAGCATGCTGAGTACCCTTCCCTATAAGCATGCTGAGTGCCCTTCCCTATAAGCATGCTGAGTGCCCTTCCCTATAAGCATGCTGAGTGCCCTTCCCTATAAGCATGCTTAAAGTCTGTAGTTATTTTGTTTTCTGTAAAATGACGTTGTATTTGAGCAAACATAATTTCATCCAAAAGCACTTGTAACCGGCTGATTGGTCGGCTGTTTGAACCATTAAAGGGTGCTTTGCTATTCTTGGCTAGTGGAATGACCGTTGACTCCCTCCATGTCTGAGGTCACACCGTCTTCTAGGCTTAAATTGAAGATGTAGTAAACAGGAGTCACAATGTATTCCGCTACCAACCTCAGCAATTTACCATCCAGGTTATCAGTACTAGGTGGTTTGTCCTTATTTATAGGTAGCAACAAGTGGCGCCCGAGTGCCAGAATATGGACTCTGGACACACAATGCAACACTTCCTCCATTTGCATTTCTATCTTTCCTATATATTTTATAACCACGTAGAGCTCATATTGCATCATCAAATGAATTATCTAAGTGTGTTTCAGAGATGGCCAGAATATGAATGTTTTCTGATGTTAGTAAGATGTCAATTTCATGAGCGTTGTTTCTCAGGCTTCATATGTTAATAATGTGGGATATTTTTGGTCCTTTTCTGGGTTTCCTGTTTTGTTTTTAGTGCTATTCTGAGAGGCAGAACCGAGGTAGACATGACAATGACATTTTACATTTGAGTCAATGGTACTGAGTGGGCTGTCCACAGTGGGCTTCTTCCTAATGCAGACCGTTTCAGTGGAAACATTGTAATTAAATTCCATGTGCACATTATTATTGCAGATAATACCCTCGGAACTAACAGTTAAAGGGACATAGATGAGGTTACTTACAATTCGCTGCACTTCTATTTCTCCAGGATATAATATGATTTCCATGTACTCTGTTGCTTATTATGACAGGGAGGACTGGAGCGCTACCAAAACCAGACCGTCAGTGTCTTAAACCATTCACTATATAGATTGAGATAATCCTGGAACCACTGAGTTTAGGGTGAATCCCATCTCTTTTTAACAAAGAGTGTTGGTTTCTCCCAAAGCAAGTCAAATTTGTCACAAAAAAAGGAGACATTCCTGTCTTGGAGTTTTTTCGGGAACTCGTTTAGGGCAGCGAGACGGCTGTAACGTTCCGAACCCCATCTACAGCACGGCAGGGGGCCAGAGATGATTATTCTCTTCCCTGTGCAGACGAGGTTGTTGAAGACAATGTTATAGTCCTTCTTCAGTTCCTCAGTTTGCCCAAAAGTGAATGTTGTTAAGTACAACGTGAGTGACAAGGGTGCCAATATTAGAGTTGTTGGCTAGAAATTTTGGCCAGGAAAGATTTGATGTCTTGGACACAGACGCCTGAAGTGACAGTGGACATTGGTCGGCCCTCAGGGCGGCAGGCAGGCCAAAACCTCTCACCGTCGAGCTGCCCACGACGATGGTGGCCTTGATTTGTTGTATTGGATTTGCCCCAAACATAACACTTTGTATTCAGGACAAAAAAGTGAATTGCTTTGGCACAACCTTTGCAGTATTACTTTAGTTCCTTGTTGGAAACAGGAAGCATGTTTTGGAATAATTTATTTTCTGTACAGGCTTCCTTCTTTTCATTCTGTCATTTAGGTTAGTATTGTGGAGTAACTACAGTGGTGTTGGTCCATCCTCAGTTTTCTCCTATCACAGCCATTAAACTGTTCTAAACTCACCATTGGCATCACGGTGGAATCCCTGAGTGGTTTCCTTCCTCTCCGACAACTGAGTTAGAAAGGTCTCCAGTATGGCCTCCCGGGTGGCGCAGTGGTCTAAGGTGCCTGCATCGCAGTGTTAGCTGTGCCACCAGAGAGTCAGTGGTCTAAGGCGCCTGCATCGCAGTGCTAGCTGTGCCACCAGAGACTCAGTGGTCTAAATGCGCCTGCATCGCAGTGCTAGCTGTGCCACCAGAGACTCAGTGGTCTAAAGGCGCCTGCATCACAGTGCTAGCTGTGCCACCAGAGACTCAGTGGTCTAAGGCGCTGTATCGCAGTGCTAGCTGTGCCACCAGAGACTAATGGTCTAAGGCGCCTGCATCGCAGTGCTAGCTGTGCCACCAGAGACTAATGGTCTAAGGCGCCTGCATCGCAGTGCTAGCTGTTCCACCAGAGACTAATGGTCTAAGGCGCTGCATCGCAGTGCTAGCTGTGCCACCAGAGACTAATGGTCTAAGGCGCTGCATCACAGTGCTAGCTGTGCCACCAGAGACTCTGGGTACGGGCCCAGGCTCTGTCTCAGTGCTCTAAGGCTGTGTCACTAGAGTCTCTGGGTACGGGCCCAGGCTCTGTCTCAGTGCTCTAAGGCTGTGTCACTAGAGACTCTGGGTTCGAGCCCAGACTCTGTCTCAGTGCTCTAAGGCTGTGTCACTAGAGACTCTGGGTACGGGCCCAGGCTCTGTCTCAGTGCTCTAAGGCTGTGTCACTAGAGTCTCTGGGTACGGGCCCAGGCTCTGTCGCCAGCATCGACCAGGAGGTCCATTGGCCTAGCGTCGGCCGGTAGGGATATCCTTGTCTCATCGCGCACCAGCGACTCCTGTGGTGGACCGGGCACAGTGCACGCTAACCAGGTCGCCATGTGCACAGTGTTTCCTCTGACACATTGGTGCGGCTGGCTTCCGCGCTGTGTTAAGAAGCAGTGCGGCTTTGTAGGGTTGTGCTTCGGAGGACGCATGGCTTTCGACCTTCGTCTCTCCTGAGACTGTACGGTAGTTGTAGCGATGAGACAAGATAGTAACTACTAAACAATTGGATACCACGAAATTGGGGGGAAAAGGGGGTAAAATTCAAACCCCCCCAAAATTCTCCAGTATCTTTGTAGTGACTGGTTGTATTGATACACCAGCCAAAGTGTCATTAATAACTTCACCAAGCTCAAAGGGATATTCCTTGTCTGCTTTTGCCCATCTACCAATAGGTGCCCTGCTTTGTGGTTGAATCTGTGTTTGAAATTCGCTGCTCAACTGAGGGACCATAGAGATAAATGCATATGTGGGGTACAGAGATGAGGGAGTCATCATTTTTTTTAAATGTTGAACACTATTATTCCTCAGATAGAACACTGTTTATTAGCTTCCACGGCAACAGTGAATTGCAAAGGTGGATGCTAAAAATATGCTGTCGGGTGAAGTGTTTAAGAAGGAGCAGGCAGAACAGCCTAGCTCTCTGGATAAAGGAGCAGGCAGAACAGCCTAGCTCTCTGGATAAAGGAGCAGGCAGAACAGCCTTGCTGTCTGGAGAAAGGAGCAGGCAGAACAGCCTCGCTCTCTGGAGACAGGAGCAGGCAGAACAGCCTCGCTCTCTGGAGACAGGAGCAGGCAGAACAGCCTCGCTCTCTGGAGAAAGGAGCAGGCAGAACAGCCTTGCTGTCTGGAGAAAGGAGCAGGCAGAACAGCCTAGTTGTCTGGAGACAGGAGCAGGCAGAACAGCCTCGCTCTCTGGAGAAAGGAGCAGGCAGAACAGCCTCGCTCTCTGGAGACAGGAGCAGGCAGAACAGCCTCGCTCTCTGGAGAAAGGAGCAGGCAGAACAGCCTAGCAGTCTGGAGAAAGGAGCAGGCAGAACAGCCTAGTTGTCTGGAGACAGGAGCAGGCAGAACAGCCTCGCTCTCTGGAGAAAGGAGCAGGCAGAACAGCCTCGCTCTCTGGAGACAGGAGCAGGCAGAACAGCCTCGCTCTCTGGAGAAAGGAGCAGGCAGAACAGCCTAGCAGTCTGGAGAAAGGAGCAGGCAGAACAGCCTAGTTGTCTGGAGACAGGAGCAGGCAGAACAGCCTCGCTCTCTGGAGACAGGAGCAGGCAGAACAGCCTCGCTCTCTGGAGAAAGGAGCAGGCAGAACAGTGTCACTCTCTGGAGACAGGAGCAGGCAGAACAGCCTAGCAGTCTGGAGAAAGGAGCAGGCAGAACAGTGCCGCTCTCTGGAGACAGGAGCAGGCAGAACAGCCTAGCTCTCTGGAGACAGGAGCAGGCAGAACAGCCTAGCAGTCTGGAGAAAGGAGCAGGCAGAACAGCCTAGCAGTCTGGAGACAGGAGCAGGCAGAACAGCCTCGCTCTCTGGAGACAGGAGCAGGCAGAACAGCCTCGCTCTCTGGAGACAGGAGCAGGCAGAACAGCCTAGCTCTCTGAAGAAAGGAGCAGGCAGAACAGTGTCGCTCTCTGGAGACAGGAGCAGGCAGAACAGCCTAGCAGTCTGGAGAAAGGAGCAGGCAGAACACTGTCGCTCTCTGGAGACAGGAGCAGGCAGAACAGCCTAGCAGTCTGGAGAAAGGAGCAGTCAGAACAGCCTAGCAGTCTGGAGAAAGGAGCAGGCAGAACAGCCTAGCTCTCTGGAGAAAGGAGCAGGCAGAACAGCCTAGCTCTCTGGAGAAAGGAGCAGGCAGAACAGCCTAGCTCTCTGGATAAAGGAGCAGGCAGAACAGCCTTGCTGTCTGGAGAAAGGAGCAGGCAGAACAGCCTAGCTCTCTGGAGAAAGGAGCAGGCAGAACAGCCTAGCAGTCTGGAGACAGAAGCAGGCAGAACAGCCTAGCAGTCTGGAGAAAGGAGCAGGCAGAACAGCCTAGCTCTCTGGAGAAAGGAGCAGGCAGAACAGCCTAGCTCTCTGGAGACAGAAGCAGGCAGAACAGCCTCGCTGTCTGGAGACAGAAGCAGGCAGAACAGCCTAGCAGTCTGGAGACAGGAGCAGGCAGAATGGCATCGTTCTCTCTGTGTGTGAGAAATGAACTAAACAGCACCTCACAGCGCAGGAGAGCCTTATCAAGTAACCGGGGTCGGTATTTGTGATCAATGACACTAAGACTGGGAAAATAAAGCTGCTGGTTTTCATTCCTATTTGTCATTAGGTACAATGGTAATATCCACGGAGGCTTCAACTTCATGTCAATACGGGCGTGGTGTGTATATACACGTCACACATGCCACCCTATTCCCTATATATATATATAATGCAATACTTTTTACCAGAGCCCATGAAGGGAATAGAATGCCATTTGTTACTCAGCCTACGTGCCCTGTCGAGATCTTCCCGACTGATAGAGCCAGGAATTCGTTGTTCATTGACCACAGTTGAGTGAATGCTGGTTTCATTATATTATTAAAGAATGGATGGCAGAGATTCAGATTTTATAGGGAGTCAGGCGATCCTTTGTTTTCTTAAGCACATTTGAGAATGCTTTGAAAAATGTTTTATGTCCTTATGGGAATAGGGGATTTACAGTTATGGAAACGCAGCATAATATATCTGGCATTAATAAAGCACACCATCGTTTCTCTGTCGCAGAGGTAACTAATATGAGGAGTGAGCTATTGGTTTCTAAAATATCAATATGTTGAAACGGATCTAATTAAAACACACGTGTGTACGCACACTCACACACTGACACACTCACTCACACACACTCACTCACACACACTCGTACACACACTCATATACACACACTCACTCACACACACTCCCTGAAAAGTAGAAAAGGTTACGTTTTTTCCTTATTTCTGTAACCTAGATTATTATATATTACTGTAACCTAGATTAATATATATTACTGTAACCTAGATTAATTTATGTTACTGTAACCTATATTATTATATATTACTGTAACCTAGAAGATTATATACTACTGTAACCTAGATTATTATATATTACTGTAACCTAGATTAATATATATTACTGTAACCTAGATTATTATATATTACTGTAACCTAGATTATTATATATTACTGTAACCTAGATTAATTTATGTTACTGTAACCTATATTATTATATATTACTGTAACCTAGAAGATTATATACTACTGTAACCTAGATTAATTTATATTACTGTAACCTAGATTATTATATATTACTGTAACCTAGATTAATATATATTACTGTAACCTAGATTAATATATACTACTGTAACCTAGATTAATTTATGTTACTGTAACCTAGATTAATTTATGTTACTGTAACCTAGATTATTATATATTACTGTAACCTAGATTATTATATACTAATGTAACCTAGATTATTATATATTACTGTAACCTAGATTAATATATATTACTGTAACCTAGAAGATTATATACTACTGTAACCTAGATTAATTTATGTTACTGTAACCTAGATTAATATATATTACCGTAACCTAGATTATTATTATATATTACTGTAACCTAGATTATTATATATTACTGTAACCTAGATTAATATATATTACTGTAACCTAGATTAATATATACTACTGTAACCTAGATTAATTTATGTTACTGTAACCTAGATTAATTTATGTTACTGTAACCTAGATTATTATATATTACTGTAACCTAGATTATTATATATTACTGTAACCTAGATTAATATATATTACTGTAACCTAGATTAATATATACTACTGTAACCTAGATTAATTTATGTTACTGTAACCTAGATTAATTTATATTACTGTAACCTAGATTATTATATATTACTGTAACCTAGATTATTATATATTACTGTAACCTAGATTATTATTATATATTACTGTAACCTAGATTATTATATATTACTGTAACCTAGATTATTATATATTACTGTAACCTAGAAGATTATATACTACTGTAACCTAGATTAATATATATTACTGTAACCTAGATTATTATATATTACTGTAACCTAGAAGATTATATACTACTGTAACCTAGATTAATATATATTACTGTAACCTAGATTATTTTATATTACTGTAACCTAGATTAATTTATGTTACATGTTACCTAGATTAATATATGTTACTGTAACCTAGAAGATTGTATATTACTGTTGTTATTTACTTTCAGAGAATGCTTGAATTTTACAGTATTGTTGGATAACGATAATAATGGGAAGCAGGAAAAAAGCCAATAATACAAGTAATATGCTGTTATTATTATATATTAATCTTAATTTTACAAGACATTGTTGCCAAATTAGCAACACGCCAAGATAAGGGGTTATTCAGTGGACAACGGGGTATACAACAGAACACAAAAACACATTGTTGTGGATAGAATACCTGCCGAGAAACAGCTGTGTTGGGGTATAGAATGCATTTCCCAAACCCCACTTTTCCCGGTCTTTCAGTCTTCGTATTATCGTCCTGATCTGAATAAACAAACTGCATTAGCATATATATAGTGGTACCCCTCTGTGCCTCCGAGCAGAGCAGAAGCCTATGCCTGCGTCCCAATCGGGACCCTACTATCTGTATAGTGGACTACTCTTGACCATGGGCCCATAGGAACAATATAGGGAATAGGGTACCATTTGATAAACAGTATGCTGAACATCTCACCACTCTCCTGAGTTGAATCTGATAGCTCACAGGACCTGCTAGGATCCTGCATGTAGTATTAGAATGTAGGTGACTGATAAAACATTCAGCTAGTCAGGACTCTAGGAATATATATATATATTTTTTTTTAAGTGTCTGTTTAGCTAAGCAATATCCAAACAAGTCATTTTATACACTGGAAATAACATAATCTGACATCCCTCTGCTGAAATACATTCAGGTTTCTAATTTTGAGGGATTTGACATACTGCTATATAGATAGCGAAATATTATTATCTCTGTTGTGAATTCTATCATTGTTTCTTTTTTTTTTTTATAAATAAAATAGGAATGATTATGTCCTTCCTGGCGGAGAGAGGAAGAACAAATCAACGTATTCACCTAGGCAAATCAAAATGTGTAGAGACCCATCAGAACGTCTACATAATCGATAAACGCCTTGAAAGCCATTTTAATAAGATGGAGAAACAGAGTGGACAGGGTGGACCTGCTAGTGAATACCACTCAGACAGAAGAAATTAATCGTAGATTCTTTGAAAGCAGCACTGCAGTCCAGAAGAATGGAGTGTTTGGGTATAATCTTGATGACAACATGGAGATCTGCTGTGCTGTGTAGGAAGTACACAAACACACACACACACGCACAAACACACACACACAAACACAAACACACACGCACACGCACACACACACGAACACACGCACAAACACACACACACACGCAAAAGGTTAGAAAGGAGATCCACTGTGCAGAGGTCTGCTGTTCAGTGACCTTACAGACATGCTATTCTACTCTACCCGCACTCTCAAGCAGAGAGACATGGGAATTATTGACCTGATCTTTCTAGAACTCTCCATCCTGTCCCCAACCAATCCTTCCAGATGATGAAAATGCTAGATGTATTGTGTATACAGGAGTGTCTAACAGTGCTGGAAGGGGTTGATAGCTACATCACAATGCAACAATCAGTAGTACTGTTGGTCTAAAGACTGAACATCCACAATAAATTCAACTTCTATTTCACACTGTGGGAATGTATCATCAACTGTAAGTTCATGCCTCAATGATACTTCATAGCTGTGAAGAAGACGTGTTAGCCAGTATGATCAGCAGGACATAAACATTAAGTCTCTCCAGTGCTTTGACATCCGAACGTATTTCGCAATAATTTCTCTGGACAATCACGTTAAACACAGACGTCCTCTTTCTCCGGGACGTAGCAACGCACCACCTATTCAGCAGGGATCTGTCTCGTTTACAACGGAGACCCTGGCTGATAACATCTCCTCTAGAGATAGCAACTCTCTCTGGGCCTCTTGATATGGTGCTGATCTGACCTGCATTACCTCATCCCTCTCCTGATCGGACTGCATTACCTACTCACTCTCCTGATCTGCCTGCATTACCTACTCGCTCTCCTGATCTTTCTACATTACCTCCTCCCTCTCAGGATCTGACTGCCTTACCTCCTCCCTCTCCTGATCTGACTGCATTATCTACTCTCTCTCCTGATCTGACTGCATTACCTACTCGCTCTCCTGATCTGACCTGCATTACCTCCTTGCTCTCCTGATCTGACTGCATTATCTCCTCCCTCTCCTGGTCTAACCTGCACTACTTCCTCCATCATCACCATCACCATCTGATGCGTGTCTACTAAACTGCATGCTGTTAGACAACTAAATAGATTCTGATGCATGTCTACTAAACTGCATGCTGTGTTAGACAACTAAATAGATTCTGAGACATGCTCTACCCACTGAGTGCAACCCAGCTGTGAGGCCCATGCTCTACCAATGCCAAATATTTAGCCTTTGTGAGTGTTCGTGTGTACCATTTTAAGTCCTTAGTGATTTGGACACCGAGGACCTTGAAGCTCTCGACCTGCTCCATTACAGCCCCGTCGATGTGGATGGAGACGTGCTTGTCCACCGCTCCCCATTTCATGCAGTCCTTGGTCTTACTGACGTTGAGTGAGAGGTTGTTGTCCTGGCACCACACCGCAAGGTCACAGACCTCCCTGCAGAAGGGATGTGATCGCTGCCGGTGATCAGGCCTACCATCAACATGACGTCTGAAAACTTGATGATGGTGTTGGAGTCGTGCCTGGTCATGCAGTCATGAGTGAACAGGGAGTACTGAAGGGGACCGAGCACAGACCGATGAGGGGCCCCCATATCGACGGTCAACATGGCAATGCTGGTGTTGCCTACCATCACCATCTGGGCTCGTCAGGAAGTCCAAGATCCAGTTGCAGAGGAGGAATGTTCAGTCCCATGGTCCTAAGCATGATGACGAGCTCGGAGGGGACAATGGTGTTAAACGCTGAGCTGTAGTCCATGAACAGCATTCTCACATCGCTATTCCTCTTATCTAGGTGGGTGAGGGCAGTGTGGAGTGCAATTGATCCGTTGTTCTGTTTGGGCGTTACGCAAATTGGAATGGGTCTAGGGCAACTCATTCCACGGAGGGCCGAGTGTCTGCAGGTTTTTGCTTTACCCTTGTACATGATTGATGAATTGGTTGAAAAGAAAAAAGATTGGAAAGCTGCCTCGGTCATCCCCCTCTTCAAAGAGGGAGACACTCTAGGCCAAAACTGTTACAGACCTATATCCATCCTGCCCTGCCTCTAGACCCAAACTGTTATAGGCCCATATCCATCCTGCCCTGCCCTGCCCTGCCTCTAGACCCAAACTGTTACAGACCTATATCCATCCTGCCCTGCCCTGCCTCTAGACCCAAACTGTTACAGACCTATATCCATCCTGCCCTGCCCTGCCTCTAGACCCAAACTGTTACAGACCTATATCCATCCTGCCCTGCCCTGCCTCTAGAACCAAACTGTTACAGACCTATATCCATCCTGCCCTGCCCTGCCTCTAGACCCAAACTGTTACAGACCTATATCCATCCTGCCCTGCCCTGCCTCTAGACCCAAACTGTTACAGACCTATATCCATCCTGCCCTGCCCTGCCTCTAGACCCAAACTCTTACAGACCTATATCCATCCTGCCCTGCCTTTCTAAAACCTTCAAAAGCCAAGTTAATAAACAGATCACCGACCATTGCGAATCCCACTGTATATTCTCACCTATACAATCTGGTTTCTGAGCTGGTCAGCGGGAGGGATTCGCATCTCGACTAAGGAGAGGGAACGGAGGATCACCAACCGCCTGTGCCTCTATTGCGGAGTTGCTGGACATTTTGTTAATTCATGTCCAGTAAAGCCAGAGCTCATCTGTAAGCGGAGGGCTACAGGTGAGCGCAACTACTCAAGTCTCTCCATCAAGATCCTGTACTACTTTGTCGGTCCATCTACGCTGGACCGGTTCGGGTGCTCATGTAGTGCCTTGATAGACTCTGGGGCTGAGGGTTGTTTCATGGACAAGCATGGGTGCACCTCAGCCATGCTCAAGGTATGATCAAACGATATCATAACCTCCATCAATAAAATTCTGTACTGTGCAGCAGTCTTCATCGACCTGGCTAAGGCTTTCGACTCTTGTCAATCACCGCATTCTTATCGACAGACTCAATAGCCTTGGCTTCTCAAATGACCGCCTCGCCTGGTTCACCACCTACTTCCCAGATAGAGTTCAGGGTGTCAAATTGGAGGGCCTGTTGTCCGGACCTCTGGCAGTCTCTATGGGGGTACCACACGGTTCAATTCTCGGGTCGACTCTTTTCTCTGTATATATCAATGATGGACACTGTACTAAGAAACCTCCAAACGAGTTTCAACACCATACAACACTCAGTCCGTGGCCTCCAACTGCTTTTAAATGCTTGTAAAACTAAGTGCATCCTCTTCAGCCGATTGCTGACCGCACCCTCCCACCTGACTAGCATACTCTGGACGGATCTGACCTAGAATATGTGGACAACTACAAATACCTAGGTGTCTGGCTCTGGCTCTTACTTCTGTCAAGACGTGTTTTAAGTGGTCCGGTTCCGCCCAGGGAGCTTTTGATCTTCTAAAAGAACGTTTTACGTCCGCTCCTATCCTCGTTACTCCTGACGTCACTAGACAATTCATTGTCGAGGTTGACGCTTCAGAGGTAGGCGTAGACTGTAAACCTTCCAGACTCACATTAAGCATCTCCAAACCAAAATTAAGTCTACAATCGGCTTCCTATTTTGCAACAAAGCAACCTTCACACATGCCGCCAAACATACCTCTCGTAAAACTGACTGTCCTACCGATCCTTGTCTTTGGTGATGTCATTTACAAAATAGCCCCCAACACTCTACTCAGCAAACTGGATGGAGTCTATCACAGTGCCATCCGTCCCGTATACTACCCACCACTGCGAGCTGTATTCTCTCGTTGGCTGGCCGTCACTACATATCCGTTGTCAAACCCACTGGCTCCGGGTTATCTATAAGTCTTTGCTTGGTAAAGCCCCGCCTTAGCTCACTGGTCACCATAGCAACACCCACCTGTAGCACAATCTCCAGCAGTTATATTTCACTGGTCATCCCCAAAGCCAACACTTCCTTTGGCCGCCTTTCCTTCAAGTTCTCTGCTGCCAATGACTCGAACGATTTGCAAAAATCTCTGAAGCTGGAGTCTCATATCTCCCTCACTAGCTTTAAGTATTAGGCTGTCTGAGCAGCTTACCGATCACTGTACCTGTACACAGCCAATCTGTAAATAGCACACCCAACTACCTCATCCCCAGATAGTCAACTCACCATCATTACGACCAGGAATATGAGTTTCCCGAAGAGGATTCTGTGTTTTGCCTTCCAACCAGGACAATGGATCGGATCCTAGCCGGCGAACCTAAACAACGTTTGTCCGCAAAAAGGGGCAAAAAGACTCTGTTTTCGCCAAGCGGTCTTCTGGTCAGGCTCCGGCCTCTAGACCCAAACTGTTATAGGCACCATCCTGCGCACCACTCCCTACATCCTGCGCACTACTCCCCAAATCAAATCAAATCAAATCAAATCAAATTTTATTTGTCACATACCATGGTTAGCAGATGTTAATGCGAGTGTAGCCCAAACTGTTGTGCTTCTAGTTCCGACAATGCAGTGATAACCAACAAGTAATCTAACTAAAAGCAATTCCAAAACTACTGTCTCACCTATACACTACTGTCTTATACACAGTGTAAGGAAGGATATCTCATAACCTCCATCAATAAAATTCTGAACATGTACATAAGGATATATGAATGAGTGATGGTACAGAGCAGCATACAGTAGATGGTATCGAGTACAGTATATACATATGAGATGAGTTTGTAGACAAAGTAAACAAAGTGGCATAGTTAAAGTGGCTAGTGATACATGTGTTACATAAGGATGCAGTCGATGATGTAGAGTACAGTATATACATATGCATATGAGATGAATAATGTAGGG
Organism: Oncorhynchus gorbuscha; assembly: GCF_021184085.1. Taxonomy (NCBI): domain Eukaryota; kingdom Metazoa; phylum Chordata; class Actinopteri; order Salmoniformes; family Salmonidae; genus Oncorhynchus; species Oncorhynchus gorbuscha. The sequence continues at coordinate 95,207,169 of NC_060181.1, read as the reverse complement.
TAAGTAACATTATATAAGGTGGCATTGTTTAAAGTGGCTAGTGATATATTTACATCATTTCCCATCAATTCCCATTATTAAAATGGCTGGAGTTGGGTCAGTGTCAATGACAGTGTGTTGGCAGCAGCCACTCAGTGTTAGTGGTGGCTGTTTAACAGTCTGATGGCCTTGAGCATACTACTAGCCAATGTCCAGTCTCTTGACAACCAGGTTGATGAAGGGTAGCAAGGGTAGCATTCCAGAGAGACATCAGAGACTGTAACGTTCTTTGCTTCACGGAAACATGGCTCACTCGAGAGACGCTAACGGAGTCGGTGCAGCCAGCTGGTTTCTTCACGCATCGCGCCGACAGAAACAAACATCTCTCTGGTAAGAAAAGGGGCGGGGGGGGGGTATGCCTTATGATTAACGAGATGTGGTGTGATCTTAACAATATACAGGAACTCAAGTCCTTCTGTTCACCTGACTTAGATTTCCTCACGAACAAATGTTGACCGCATTATCTACCAAGAAAATTCTCTTAGATTATAATCCAACCGTATATATTCCCCCCCAAGCAGACACATCGATGGCCCTGAATGAACTTTATTTGACTCGATGTAAACTGGAACCCACATATACAATTTAGGGAGTCTGAAAACAAGACTCCCTAAATTGTATCAGCATATCAATTGCGCAACCAGGGCTGGTAAAACCCTGGATCATTGTTATTCTAACTTCCGCGATGCAAATAAGGCCCTCCCCCGCCCTCCATTTCAGAAAAGCTGACCACGACTCCATTTTGTTGATTCCAGCCTACAGACAGAGACTAAAACAAGAAGCTCCCGCACTCAGGTCTGTTCAACGCTGGTCCGACCAATCTGATTCCACGCTTCAAGACTGCTTCGATCACGTGGATTGGGATATGTCCCGCATTGCGTCTAACAACAACATTGACGAATACGCTGATTCGGTAAGCAAGTTCATTATAATATAATAATATAATAATAATAATAATAATAATAATAATAATAATAATATAATAATAATAATAATAATAATAATAATAATAATATAATAATATTAATAATAATAATAATAATAATAATAATAATAATAATAATAATATAATAATAATAATAATAATAATAATAATAATAATAATAATAATAATAATATTAATAATAATAATAATAATAATAATATATATGCCATTTATCAGACGCTTTTATCCAAAGCCTTCCATTAGAAAGTGCATCGGTACCCACAGCGTCTATTAAAACATTCAGTGCCACTGACACGGCCCGCAACCACAACATGCGGACTCTTCTTCACTGCAGCCGACGTGAGGAAAACATTTAAACGTGTCAACCCTCGCAAGGCTGCAGGCCCAGACGGCATCGCCAGCCGCGTCCTCAGAGCATGTGCAGACCAGCTGGCTTGTGTGTACGGACATATTCAATCAATCCTTATCCCAGCCTGCTCTTCCCAAATGCTTCAAGAGTGCCACCATTGTTCCTCTTCCCAAGAAAGGTAACTGAGCTAAATGACTACCGCCCCGCATAGCACTCACTTACGTCATCATGAAGTACTTTGAGAGACTAGTCAAGGACCATATCACCTCCACCCTACCTGACACCCTAGACCCACTCCAATTTGCACACCGCCCCAATAGGTCCACAGACGACGCAATCGCAACCACACTACACACTGCGCTAACCCACCTGGACAAGAGGAAAACCTATGTGAGAATGCTGTTCATTGACTACAGCTCAACATTTAACACCATAGTAACCTCCAAACTCGTCATCAAGCTCGAGACCCTGGGTCTCGACCCCGCCCTGTGCAACTGGGTACTGGACTTCCTGACGGGCCGCCCCCAGGTGATGAGGGTAGGTAACAACATCTCCACCCCACTGATCCTCAACACTCGGGCACCACAAGGGTGCGTTCTGAGCCCTCTCCTGTACTCCCCGTTAACCCACGACTGCGTGGCCAGGCACGCCTCCAACTCAATCATCAAGTTTGCAGACGACACTATAGTAGTAGGCTTGATTACCAACAACGAGGAGACGACCTACAGGGAGGAGGCGAGGGTGTCAGGAAAATAACTTCGCACTCAACGTCAACAAAACAAAGGAGATGGTCGTGGACTTCAGGAAACAGCAGAGGGAGCACCCCCCTATCCACATCGATGGGACAGTAGTGGAGAGGGTAGTAAGTTTTAAGTTCCTCTGCGTACACATCACGGACAAACTGAATTGGTCCAGCCACACAGACAGCATTGTGAAGAAGTCGCAGCAGCTCCTCTTCAACCTCAGGAGGCTGAAGAAATTTGGCTTGTCACCAAAAGGACTCACAAAAAAAAGGACTCACAAACTTCTATAGATGCACAAACAAGAGCATCCTGTCGGGCTGTATCACCGCCTGGCATCCTGCCCACAACCGTAAGGCTCTCCAGAGGGTAGTGAGGACTGCACAACGCATGACCGGGGGCAAACTACCTGCCCTCCAGGACACCTACACCACCCGATGTCACAGGAAGGCCATAAAGATCATCAAGGACAATCCACCCGAGCCACTGCCTGTTCACCCCGCTATCATCCAGAAGGTGAGGTCAGTACAGGTACATCAAAGAAGGAACAGAGAGACTGAAAAACAGCTTCTATCTCAAGGCCATCAGACTGCTAAAGAGCCACCACTAACATTGAGTGGCTGCTGCCAAAGCACAAGCATTTCGCTACACTCGCATTAACATCTGCTAACCATGTGTATGTGACAAATAAAATTGGATTTGATTTGATATTATTACTTACCCTCTTGCTCTTTTGCACCCCAGTATCTCTACTTGCACATCATCATCTGCACATCTATCACTCCAGTATTAATGCTAAATTGTATTTCGTAATTGTATTTTTTGCCTCTAGGGACTATTTATTGCCTACCTCATACTCTTCTACATTTGCACTGTACATATATCTTTCTATTTTTATTTTATTTTGTGTTATTGACTGTATGTTTGTTCATGTGTAACCCTGTGTTGCTGTTCTTTGTCGCACTGCTTTATCTTGGTCTTATCTTCGCTGAGCGCTTGTTCTCAACTGGCCTACCTGGTTAAATAAAGGTGTTCTCAACTGGCCTACCCGGTTCCTGGTTAAATAAAGGTGAAATAAAAATAACTACAAATAAAAACCTCAAGTCTGTGGCCACCCACCTTCCAGAGCTCGTTCAAAGTGCTCAGATCATTCTGTTGCTTGGGAGAGACATTGTCAGCGTGCATAAAGTGAGATAACAAATCAATGGACCACACGATGCCCCCTTTGCTCAGAGACTCGATTTAGGCTGTGTCGTAGTGGATGAAGTATTGCCGGGAAACACACACAATCCAATGGTGAACAGCTTGAAAAAGAACGTGTTGAAAAACAGACGGCCCTCCTTCCTCTGTTCCTCTGTCCGTTTTAGAGTTACATTCATCTGAAAGAAAAGGTTGGGCAATAGGTTTCTTGTAAATTTAAGGAGACTACAACAAGAAGCGCCCTATTCACAAAGCAGCTGAAGACAAACTAAAACACAGTGTTCGACAGGACAGAGAACGACAACAAGTCACCTCTCTCCATTGAGGACACAGGCTTTTTAAATGCTATGAACAAAGAGTTCTACATTAACAAGACACACGGCTGGGTAGCTCCACTGCCTTTCAGAGTATCCAGGCCACCTCTCCTGAACAACCGCACACAGGTGCTCACCCATCTCGCCTCTCGACGCAGTAGCCTGTACAATAAGCCTGGGATGAAAGAGCAGTTTGTCACCTTCATGAAAAAGATATTTGTAAACAACCACGCAGAGCCCTGAAGGATGGTGAAGAGTGTTGGTATTACTTGGTTTATGCTGGGAAATAGCAACAGACACCTTAACCTTCGGAGTATCAGTCAGTAGAAAACCATTCACACGCCCTGTCAACGGTAAACAGCCTCTGCGACCCTCCCGGTCTGGTAGCTCCAGTACCCATACTGGGCCATAGATGAGCCATACTGCCGGAACTCTCCTCAGACACTTGTGATTGGGATTCTCCACTCCCCGAAGAAACGCTGTAAGAATGGAAAGCATGGAGGGACTCACTAAAGAATCTGAAGTTGCTCCATATCCCAAGCACCTACACTAATATCTCCCTCTCAAAGGCAAAATGTACAGAGCTATGTGTGTTTTCAGATCCTTCCAACAAAGCCATCGGTGCGGTGATGTACATGAGAGCCGCTGATGAAGACGGACAAAGGGAAGTGGGCACTGTTTTGGGAAAAGCCAAATTAACCCCTCAAACTGAGCCTACCATACTCTGCCTGGAACTATGTGGAGCAGTGTTGGTTGCAGAAATGGCAGACTTCAAACCAGACATTGTTTACTGTCGCAGTAGAAGTTAAGTAGTCTTGGGATACATATACAATTGGATTACATGTTTCTATGTGTATGTGCACAATAGAGTCCAACGCATCCGCAAAACAACACGCCCGGAGCAGTGTCACGACGTGCCCACAGAACACAATTCCAGCTGACTCAAGGTCGGTTCAATGGACTGTTATACTGTCTCTCCCCCCCAGGACAATGGACTGCTATACTGTCTCTCCCCCCCAGGACAATGGACTGTTATACTGTCTCTCCCCCCCCAGGACAATGGACTGTTATACTGTCTCTCCCCCCAGGCAGGACAATGGACTGTTATACTGTCTCTTCCCCCCAGGACAATGGACTGTTATACTGTCTCTCCCCTCCAGGACAATGGACTGTTATACTGTCTCTCCCCCCAGGCAGGACAATGGACTGTTATACTGTCTCTTCCTCCAGGACAATGGACTGTTATACTCCTCCCCCAGGACAATGGACTGTTATACTGTCTCTCCCCCCCAGGACAATGGACTGTTATACTGTCTCTCCCCCAGGACAATGGACTGTTATACTGTCTCTCCCCCAGGACAATGGACTGTTATACTGTCTCTCCCCCCAGGACAATGGACTGTTATACTGTCTCTCCCCCAGGACAATGGACTGTTATATTGTCTCTCCCCCCAGGACAATGGACTATTATACTGTCTCTCCCCCCAGGACAATGGACTGTTATACTGTCTCCCCCCAGGACAATGGACTGTTATACTGTCTCTCCCCCCAGGACAATGGACTGTTATACTGTCTCTCCCCCCCCCCAGGACAATGGTCTTTAAGGAGGACAGTACAACAAGAGTCCCGTTGACAGCAAATCCGTGATCGGATGTCATCCATCTCATTGGACAATATAATGTAGGGAAGAGCTGGCTGGTTTTCCCCTTCGCCTTAATCTCGCCAGTACTCCCCCTGTCCTGTCCCTTTTTCGCCAGATTTTAATCTTGGGTAGCCCGGAAATTGGGTCGGAATTACACAAAAATCCCAGGGCAGATAAGTCGAAGTTGGAGCCGGTTAGTAACTTCCTTCTGATGTTAAAAATGTATTGTAGATCATAAGAAATTATTGCATTAAAAAAGGATACATTTTGTGCAAAACAAAAGTTATGATACATTTCTAAAGGAATCACAAAATGGCCGTACAGTACGTGGTCATCTTCTCACAATGAGGTAAGGTATGTCGAAATTAATCCAAAAGGACTTTATAGATGAAAAGAGTGCAATGTTTAACTAAATACAGCCTTTTTTAAATTCTGAATTGCTTAACCAATTCATCAACATGCTTTCTAAAAGACAGCTTTTTGCCAATCCAGATGCCTATATACTGTATTTATAAGAGAGGTCACGATCAATGATGGCACCATCCGAAGTATGTATGAATAAATCATCAGATCCATCCACAGTTTTTTCACCTGCATTAATTACCTATTTCATTTCAACAATGGCTTTCTGCAGGGAATAAAGGATCATTTTTGTGTCATCTGACTTACACAACAGGCCTACCACTTTGAAGATGCAAAATATGTTTTATTTTGAAACAAACAAGAAATAAGACAAGAAAACAGAAAACTTGCATAATTTGACTAGGTCATTCCAAGACATTTAAATGTTCCCTTAAACCACTCGTGTCTTGCTTTAACAGTATGCTTAGGGTCATTGTCCTGCTGGAAGGTGAACCTTCGTCCCAGTCTCAAATCTCTGGAAGACTGAAACAGGTTTCCCTCAAGAATATCCATGTATTTAGCGCCATCCATCATTCCTTCAATTCGGACAAGTTTCCCTGTCCCTGCAGATGAAAAACATCCCCACAGCATAATACTGCCTCCACCATGCTTCACTGTGAGGGTGAGGGTCTCGGGGTGATGAGAGGTGTTGGGTTGTGCCAGATATAGCGTTTTGTCAATGAAAAACATCTGCCACCACCATGCTTCACTGTGGGGATGGTTTTCTCGGGGTGATGAGAGGTGTTGGGTGTGCGCCAGACATAGTGCTTTCTTTGATCGCCAAGAAGCTCAATTTTAGTCTCATCTGATCAGAGTACATTCTTCCATATGTTTGGGGAGTCTCCCACATGCCTTTTGGCGAACACCAAACGTGTTTGCTTATTATTTTCAGTAAGCAATGTCTTTTTTCTGGACACTTTTCCGTAAAGTACGGCTTAAAGGCGGACATTATTTAATCTTATGGATCGGTGTCCCGCTAGCGGGAAAACTTCCTGTGAAACTGGACGGACCATAATTCAAATAAATAAATAAAAAATATGATGGATTTTAAACATCTAGCTACATATAAGTGTGTTATATCGGCTGAAAGCTTAAATTTGATTGTTTGAGGACGGCGCCACACATAAAAATATTTTTCCACCGGCATAAAGATTAAATATTCATTCCCAGACACAGACTGCATCCCAAATTGCACTTCTTTAGTCACTACACAGTGCACTACCTTTGACCAAAGCCCATAAGACTCTTGTCTAAAGAAGTGTACTATAAATGGAATAGGGCGCCATTTCGGTCACAGTTTAATTGATTAATTCAGTGGAGACAGATACCAACATTGGGTGCTACTGAACGCTACGCTATGAGGGAAAGACTTAGGGCTTTTGTCAAACGAAATGCACTATATAGAGAATAAGGTGTTAATTGGGATGCAGACTCAGAAAAATGATCTAATAACATCAAGTGTATTTGTGTGGAATTTGTATCCAACTTGGTAATAATGGGGTTTAGGTCTAATATGGTATCTTGGTCATATGTCTCCTACTTGGTAATAATGGGGCTTAGGCCTGATTCTGTGGTTGGATGGATGGTAATATGCTGAATGAGCAGGAAATCATTGTGACTGAATCAATACGACTCTATACCGTCAGGGCCCGAGAGCGAGAGAGAGAGAGGGGGGGGTGGGGTAAGGGAGAGGGAGAGAGAGAGAGTGAAAGAGAGTGAAAGAGAGTGAAAGAGTGAGAGAGAAAGAAGAGAGAGGAGAGTTCATATAACAACATTTTAGTATTCTTCAGAGGCTTTATTGTCTGTCTTCCATTCCTCACCATGCCAACACCTACAAGGCCCCGACATTATCAGCACCCCCTGCCAGAGTTGCTGTGATACATACAATAGGGTTTGGCTGTTTTCTTTTAAATGGAATGCTACTCAACATTGGACGCATGTTGGATGAGGGTGAGGCTGTGAATAAAATGTAGCACTTATATGGAAAGATGCATAATGTTTTTAAAAAGGCAATTATACAGATGTATTTACAGTCAACACGAACATGCGCTGTAAAAGCATCTGAAGTGTAGATACTAAAAGGAATAGCAGGGGTGCTCGAAAGGAGATGATAGTGGTAGTGGATGGTGGTAGTGGATGGTGGATGGTGGTGGTAGTGGATGGTGGTAGTGGATGGTGGTAGTGGATGGTGGTAGTGGATGGTGGATGGTGGTAGTGGATGGTGGTAGTGGATGGTGGATGGTGGATGGTGATAGTAGTGGATGTGGATGGTGGATGGTGGATGGTGGTAGTGGATGGTGGTAGTGGATGGTGGTAGTGGATGGTGGTAGTGGATGGTGGTAGTGGATGGTGGATGGTGGATGGTGGATGGTGGATAGTGGATGGTGGATGGTGGATGGTGGATGGTGGTAGTGGATGGTGGTAGTGGATGGTGGATGGTGGATGGTGGATGGTGGATGGTGGATGGTGGATGGTGGTAGTGGATGGTGGATGGTGGATGGTGGATGGTGGATGGTGGTAGTGGATGGTGGATGGTGGTGGTGGATGGTGGATGGTGGATGGTGGATGGTGGATGGTGGATGGTGGATGGTGGATGGTGGATGGTGGTAGTGGATGGTGGATGGTGGATGGTGGATGGTGGATGGTGGATGGTGGTAGTGGATGGTGGTAGTGGATGGTGGATGGTGGATGGTGGATGGTGGTAGTGGATGGTGGATGGTGGATGGTGGATGGTGGTAGTGGATGGTGGATGGTGGATGGTGGATGGTGGTAGTGGATGGTGATAGTGGATGGTGGTAGTGGATGGTGGATGGTGGATAGTGGATAGTGGATGGTGGTAGTGGATGGTGTTAGTGGATGGTGTTAGTGGATGGTGGATGGTGTTAGTGGATGGTGTTAGTGGATGGTGGTAGTGGATGGTGGATGGTGGATGGTGATAGTGGATGGTGATAGTGGATGGTGATAGTGGATGGTGATAGTGGATGGTGGTAGTGGATGGTGGTAGTGGATGGTGGATGGTGATGGTGGATAGTGATAGTGGATGGTGGATAGTGGATGGTGGATGGTGGATGGTGATAGTGGATGGTGGATGGTGGTAGTGGATGGTGGATGGTGGATGGTGGATGGTGGATGGTGGATGGTGATAGTGGATAGTGGATGGTGGTAGTGGATGGTGGTAGTGGATGGTGTTAGTGGATGGTGGATGGTGTTGGATGGTGGATGGTGTTGGATGTGGATGGTGGATGGTAGTGGATGGTGGATGGTGGATGGTGGTGGATGGTGGATGGTGATGGATGGTGGTGGTAGTGGATGGTGGATGGTGAGTGGATGGTGGATGGTGATAGTGGATGGTGGATAGTGGATGGTGGATGGTGGTAGTGGATGGTGGATGGTGGATGGTGATAGTGGATGGTGATAGTGGATGGTGGATGGTGGTAGTGGATGGTGGATGGTGGATGGTGGTAGTGGATGGTGGATGGTGATAGTGGATGGTGGATGGTGGATGGTGGATGGTGGATGGTGGTGGATGGTGAGTGGATGGTGGTAGTGGATGGTGTTAGTGGATGGTGGATGGTGATAGTGGATGGTGGATGGTGGTAGTGGATGGTGGATGGTGTTAGTGGATGGTGGATGGTGGATGGTGATAGTGGATGGTGGATGGTGATAGTGGATGGTGGATGGTGGTAGGATGGTGGTAGTGGATGGTGGATGGTGGATGGTGGTAGTGGATGGTGGATGGTGATAGTGGATGGTGGATGGTGGGATGGTGGATGGTGATAGTGGATGGTGGATGGATGGTGGATGGTGATAGTGGATGGTGGATGGTGGTAGTGGATGGTGGATAGTGGTCTAGTTCTCTACCCCATCAGCAGTGGTCTGTCTAGTTCTCCATCTCTTTCAGCAGTGGTCTGTCTAGTTCTCCATCTCTTTCAGCAGTGGTCTGTCTAGTTCTCCATCTCTTTCAGCAGAGGTCTGTCTAGTTCTCCACCCCCATCAACAGTCCTCTGTCTCTACCCCCATCAGCAGTGGTCTGTCCATGGTAACAATGACAGTACATGTGAGAGTGCTCTGACATGACTGCAGCCTGTCTCCAACTCCCCTTGCGGTAGATAAATAAATAATTATAAGGTCATCGCTGCTGAAATGTATAAATGTTGTTGTCCTGTCAGCTGTCACATTCTCTCCATCCAAATCCATGAAGCAAAACAAGTGCGCTACACAAATCTGAATAACTGTAGAATAGTGATTGTTGGACAGGCTAACCTAGTTTCTTCTTTTGAATAGCGAGACAGCATCCAGACAGCATCCAGACAGCATCCAGGCAGTATCCAGACAGCATCCAGACAGCATCCAGACAGCATCCAGGCAGCATCCAGATATGGACCCAGACAGCATCCAGACAGCATCCAGGCAGCATCCAGATATGGATCCAGACAGCATCCAGACAGCATCCAGACAGCATCCAGACAGCATCCAGGCAGCATCCAGACAGCATCCAGGCAGCATCCAGGCAGCATCCAGACATGGATCCAGGCAGCATCCAGACAGCATCCAGACAGCATCCAGACAGCATCCAGGCAGCATCCAGACAGCATCCAGGCAGCAGCATCCAGGCAGCATCCAGACAGCATCCAGATATGGATCCAGGCAGCATCCAGGCAGCATCGAGTCAGCATCCAGACAGCATCCAGGCAGCAGCATCCAGGCAGCATCCAGACAGCATCCAGACAGCATCCAGACAGCATCCAGACAGCATCCAGATATGGATCCAGATATGGATCCAGGCAGCATCCAGACAGCATCCAGACAGCATCCAGATATGGATCCAGACAGCATCCAGGCAGCATCCAGACAGCATCAAGACAGCATCCAGATATGGATCCAGACAGCATCCAGGCAGCATCCAGACAGCATCAAGACAGCATCCAGATATGGATCCAGACAGCATCCAGGCAGCATCCAGGCAGCATCAGTCAGCATCAGGGCATCAGACAGCATCCAGATATGGGTCCAGATATGGATCCAGGCAGCATCCAGACAGCATCCAGACAGCATCCAGGCAGCATACAGACAGCATCCAGACAGCATCCAGACAGCATCCAGACAGCATCAATACAGCATCAAGACAGCATCCAGATATGGATACAGACAGCATCCAGGCAGCATCCAGACAGTATCCAGACAGCATCCAGATATGGATCCAGACAGCATCCAGGCAGCATCCAGACAGCATCCAGACAGCATCCAGACAGCATCCAGACAGCATCCAGATATGGATCCAGACAGCATCCAGATATGGATCCAGACAGCATCCAGGGAGCATCCAGACAGCATCCAGACAGCATCCAGACAGCATCTAGACAGCATCCAGACAGCATCCAGATATAGATCCAGGCAGCATCCAGATATGGATCCAGACAGCATCCAGGCAGCATCCAGACAGCATCAAGACAGCATCCAGATATGGATCCAGACAGCATCCAGGCAGCATCCAGACAGCATCCAGATATGGGTCCAGATATGGATCCAGGCAGCATCCAGACAGCATCCAGACAGCATCCAGGCAGCATACAGACAGCATCCAGATATGGATCCAGACAGCATCCAGACAGCATCCAGACAGCATCCAGATATGGATCCAGACAGCATCCAGACAGCATCCAGACAGCATCCAGACAGCATCCAGATATGGATCCAGACAGCATCCAGACAGCATCCAGATATGGATCCAGACAGCATCCAGACAGCATCCAGACAGCATCCAGACAGCATCCAGATATGGATCCAGATATGGATCCAGGCAGCATCCAGACAGCATCCAGACAGCATCCAGATATGGATCCAGACAGCATCCAGGCAGCATCCAAACAGCATCAAGACAGCATCCAGATATGGATCCAGACAGCATCCAGGCAGCATCCAGACAGCATCAAGACAGCATCCAGATATGGATCCAGACAGCATCCAGGCAGCATCCAGACAGCATCCAGATATGGGTCCAGATATGGATCCAGGCAGCATCCAGACAGCATCCAGACAGCATCCAGGCAGCATACAGACAGCATCCAGACAGCATCAATACAGCATCAAGACAGCATCCAGATATGGATCCAGACAGCATCCAGGCAGCATCCAGACAGTATCCAGACAGCATCCAGATATGGATCCAGACAGCATCCAGGCAGCATCCAGACAGCATCCAGACAGCATCCAGACAGCATCCAGACAGCATCCAGATATGGATCCAGACAGCATCCAGATATGGATCCAGACAGCATCCAGGCAGCATCCAGACAGCATCCAGACAGCATCCAGATATGGATCCAGACAGCATCCAGGCAGCATCCAGACAGCATCCAGACAGCATCCAGACAGCATCCAGGCAGCATCCAGACAGCATCTAGACAGCATCCAGACAGCATCCAGATATAGATCCAGGCAGCATCCAGATATGGATCCAGACAGCATCCAGATATGGATCCAGACAGCATCCAGGCAGCATCCAGACAGCATCCAGACAGCATCCAGACAGCATCCAGGCAGCATCCAGATATGGATCCAGACAGCATCCAGATATGGATACAGATATGTGTGTATATGTCTGTGTATATATGTCTATGTATATATGTGTGTATATGTCTGTGTATATATGTCTATGTATATATGTCTGTGTATATGTGTCTGTGTATATGTGTCTGTATATATGTCTGTGTATATGTGTCTGTATATATGTCTGTGTATATGTGTCTGTATATATGTCTGTGTATATGTGTCTATGTATATGTGTCTGTATATATGTCTGTGTATATGTGTCTGTGTATATATGTCTGTGTATATATGTGTATATATGTCTGTGTATATATGTTTATATATGTCTGTGTATATATGTTTATATATGTCTGTGTGTATGTGTGTATATATGTGTATATGTGTCTGTGTATATATGTCTGTGTATATATGTCTGTGTATATATGTCTGTGTATATATGTGTATATATGTCTGTGTATATATGTTTATATATGTCTGTGTATATATGTTTATATATGTCTGTGTATATATGTTTATATATGTATGTGTATATGTGTGTATATATGTGTATATGTGTCTGTGTATATATGTCTGTGTATATATGTCTGTGTATATGTGTCTGTATATATGTCTGTGTATATGTGTCTGTGTATATATGTCTGTGTATATATGTGTATATATGTCTGTGTATATATGTTTATATATGTCTGTGTATATATGTTTATATATGTTT
>NC_060181.1:95186776-95189276 GCF_021184085.1 Oncorhynchus gorbuscha | reverse complement strand
CATTTCCCCTCTGTGCTTTGTGGGATCTTGACTATGTATAGTTGCCTGTGAGCTCTATTGTTAGTGTCATGTTTAGTTTTGAGATTTGTTGTTTTGTTTTGCTGTGAGTTTCACTTAGTAAGAAAGAGATGTGGAACCCAGATCATGCTGCGCTTTGGTCCACTTATTATAACGAACGTGACAGAGAGCTTCTTCTCCACTCGCACGTCAACAGGCAAATTACATTTACAGGGGAGGGATCCCAAAATAGATACATAAAGTGATTCAAACAAATTAAATTAGTTGAGCGAGACATTTTTATAGACAAATAAAAAAAGATAAGTAGAATATTATTTAAAAATGTTTGCAGTTTTTTCTCCTCAGACAATTCAACAGCTGATTTAAAAGGGGGGGTGTGGCAGATATCAAAATTATTCCTGGTGGGATACACTTGTGCTTCCTTGCCAAAAGGAGGCTACCGAAGAAGGGTCTTTCTTTTGTCTACTAAAGAATTGACACACTCTTCGGCCACTTATCAGTTTCCGGGTCACAGATGAGAGCGAGACGAGACCAGAGTTCAGTCATCAGGAAGCCAAGACAAGATGCGGAGACACAGTGGATCTTGAATAGAGATTGGGAGTGGAGACAAGGGATCCCAGAGCACGGTTGGAATGAGAATGAGAGGGGCAGAATGAAGACAGGTCTGATAATAGAGTCTTTGAGGGGCAGAATGAAGACAGGTCTGATAATAGAGTCTTTGAGGGGCAGAATGAAGACATGTCTGATAATAGAGTCTTTGAGTGGCAGAATGAAGACAGGTCTGATAATAGAGTCTTTGAGGGGCAGAATGAAGACATGTCTGATAATAGAGTCTTTGAGTGGCAGAATGAAGACAGGTCTGATAATAGAGTCTTTGAGGGGCAGAATGAAGACAGGTCTGATAATAGAGTCTTTGAGGGGCAGAATGAAGACATGTCTGATAATAGAGTCTTTGAGTGGCAGAATGAAGACAGGTCTGATAATAGAGTCTTTGAGGGGCAGAATGAAGACATGTCTGATAATAGAGTCTTTGAGTGGCAGAATGAAGACAGGTCTGATAATAGAGTCTTTGAGGGGCAGAGTGAAGACAGGCCTGATAATAGAGTCTTTGTTCTGTTTTGTTCTCCTCAGAGAAATAACTTTTTGGATCTTTTCCTTTCAAGGTGTTTTCTCAACTGGTGTATTTCAAGGTGTATTCTCAACTGAGCCGGCCCAGATCCGTTAGAAGTGGAAGTGGAAAAAAGCGTGGGGGGGGGGGGGGTTGGGGGGGGTTGGGGGGGGTGCATGGCACAACTAACTTATTTCCCTTTGATTTGTCACAGAGAATCTGCCGATGGTGAAGATCATTTGCACTCGAACAAAGTGCTAATTCACGATTCATGTTCATGTCGCACGAGACGGATGGATATGTGAGAAGAAAAAAAATCCCAGGTTCTGAGATCTAAAGTGTGAGATGTTACCTCATTAATCTCATTACGTAATTTATCCATCTCTATCTAACGGTTGTAATCACGGTGGCATTAGATTAGGGACTGTATTATATCACTAGTTATCAAAACAATTATTAAAAACCATTCCAACATCGAAAATTATTAATTATTCAAATTTAAATGTCAAATCAGGAAAAAAACTAAAACATTTTGGTTAAAATGTCTCTCTGACTAGTGAAACTTCCACTGAACATTTGACATCAAATTTGAAACAGCTCGTTTCCAGTTCATTGTCCAGAGGTTAGCCTGCTGAGAGGTAAGCAGATTGGTAAGGAGAGTTGGCTAGACTCTGTATCAGAGAAGTTAAGGTGTGTGTAATGGTCCAGAGGTTAGCCTCCTGAGAGGTAAAGCAGATTGGTAAGGAGAGTTGGCTAAACTCTGCATCAAGAGAAGATAAGTGTAACGTTCGTCTTCCTCCTCCTCTGAAGAGGGGTAAGAAATGTCAGACCAATGCGCAGCAATAAACTGAACTGAACACTAAATACCAAGTAACAGAAGAGAACAAACGGAAACAGCTCCGTCTAGAACAGACACTAAACAACCCCCCGCCGAAACACAAGTGGAAAAGGCTACCTCAGTATGATTCTCAATCAGAGACAACTAACGACAGCTGCCTCTGATTGAGAACCATACCAGGCCAAACTCAAAAAAACAACCTAGAAAAACATACACAGACTGCCCACCCCAACTCATACCCTGACCATACTAAAACAAACATAGACTGCCCACCCCAACTCATACCCTGACCATACTAAAACAAACATAGACTGCCCACCCCAACTCATACCCTGACCATACTAAAACAAACATAGACTGCCCACCCCAACTCATACCCTGACCATAATAAAACAAACATAGACTGCCCACCCCAACTCATACCCTGACCATGCTAAAACAAAGACAGACTGCCCACCCCAACTCATACCCTGACCATACTAAAACATAGACTGCCCACCCCAACTCACGCCCTGACCATACTAAAACAAACATAG
>NC_060181.1:95096776-95181776 GCF_021184085.1 Oncorhynchus gorbuscha | reverse complement strand
CAAGCTGTCCAGTATTGGAGGAAAAACTATAGAGAGAGAGAGAGAGAATACTACTTAGAGAAGAGGGAGGTAGAGAGAGAGAGCGGGGAGAGGAGGTGGAGATAGAGAGTGGGGGGAGGTGGAGAGAGGGAGAGAGAGAGAGAGCAAGAGAAAGAGAGAGAACAGTTAGAGAAAAGGGAGGTAGAGAGAGAGAATAGTTAGAGAAGAGGGAGGTAGAGAGAGAATAGTTAGAGAAGAGGGAGGTAGAGAGAGAGATGATAGTTAGAGAAGAGGGAGGTAGAGAGAGAGAGAATAGTTAGAGAAGAGGGAGGTAGATAGAATAGTTAGAGAAGAGGGAGGTAGAGAGAGAGAGAATAGTTAGAGAAGAGGGAGGTAGAGAGAAAGAGAGAATAGTTAGAGAGAGAGAAAATAGTTAGAGAAGAGGGAGGTAGAGAGAGAGAGAATAGTTAGAGAAGAGGGAGGTAGAGAGAGAGAGATGATAGATAAGAGGGAGGTAGAGAGAGAGAATAGTTAGAGAAGAGGGAGGTAGAGAGAGAGAATAGTTAGAGAAGAGGGAGGTAGAGAGAGAGAGATGATAGATAAGAGGGAGGTAGAGAGAGAATAGTTAGAGAAGAGGGAGGTAGAGAAGAGAATAGTTAGAGAAGAGGGAGAGAGAGAGAGGATAGAGGGAGAGAGAGAGATAGTTAGAGAAGAGGGAGGTAGAGAGAGAGAATAGTTAGAGAAGAGGGAGGTAGAGAGAGAAATAGTTAGAGAAGAGGGAGGTAGAGAGAGAGAGATGATAGAGAATAGAGAGAGAGAATAGTAGAGAAGAGGGAGGTAGAGAGAGAGAATAGTTAGAGAAGAGGGAGGTAGAGAGAGAGAGATGATAGATAAGAGGGAGGTAGAGAGAGAGAATAGTTAGAGAAGAGGGAGGTAGAGAGAGAGAGATGATAGATAAGAGGGAGGTAGAGAGAGAATAGTTAGAGAAGAGGGAGGTAGAGAGAGAGAATAGTTAGAGAAGAGGGAGGTAGAGAGAGAGAGATGATAGATAAGAGGGAGGTAGAGAGAGAGAATAGTTAGAGAAGAGGGAGGTAGAGAGAGAGAATAGTTAGAGAAGAGGGAGGTAGAGAGAGAGAGATGATAGATAAGAGGGAGGTAGAGAGAGAGAATAGTTAGAGAAGAGGGAGGTAGAGAGAGAGAATAGTTAGAGAAGAGGGAGGTAGAGAGAGAGAATAGTTAGAGAAGAGGGAGGTAGAGAGAGAGAGATGATAGATAAGAGGGAGGTAGAGAGAGAGAATAGTTAGAGAAGAGGGAGGTAGAGAGAGAGAATAGTTAGAGAAGAGGGAGGTAGAGAGAGAGAATAGTTAGAGAAGGGAGGTAGAGAGAGAGATGATAGATAAGAGGGAGGTAGAGAGAGAGAATAGTTAGAGAAGAGGGAGGAGAGAGAGAGATGATAGATAAGAGGGAGGTAGAGAGAGAGAATAGTTAGAGAAGAGGGAGGTAGAGAGAGAGAATAGTTAGAGAAGAGGGAGGTAGAGAGAGAGATGATAGATAAGAGGGAGGTAGAGAATAGTTAGAGAAGAGGGAGGTAGAGAGAGAGAATAGTTAGAGAAGAGGGAGGTGATGATAGATAAGAGGGAGGTAGAGAGAGAGAATAGTTAGAGAGAGGGAGGTAGAGAGAGAATAGTTAGAGAAGAGGGAGGTAGAGAGAGAGAATAGTTAGAGAAGAGGGAGGTAGAGAGAGAGAGATGATAGATAAGAGGGAGGTAGAGAGAGAATAGTTAGAGAAGAGGGAGGTAGAGAGAGAGAATAGTTAGAGAAGAGGGAGGTAGAGAGAGAGAGATGATAGATAAGAGGGAGGTAGAGAGAGAGAATAGTTAGAGAAGAGGGAGGTAGAGAGAGGGAGATGATAGTTAGAGAAGAGGTAGAGAGAGAGAGAGAATAGTTAGAGAAGAGGGAGGTAGAGAGAGAGAGATGATAGTTAGAGAAGAAGGAGAGAGGGAAATGATAGTTAGAGAAGAGGGAGAGAGGGAGATGATAGTTAGAGAAGAGAGAGAGAGAGAGAGAGAGAGAGAGAGAGATGGTTGAGGCAGTAAACCATGATGATATGATGGCATGTACCTTAACCTGTTGTGATTGCCAGAGAGGAAGTAGTGTTCAGTATGCCTCTCTCTCTTTTTCTCCTTTCTCTCTCCCCTCACTCTCTTTCTCTCTCTTCACACTAATATCTCTCTCCTTCTCCCTCTCTGCCCTCATTAAGACGTTAGTGTAATTTGGCAAGTGCACCGTGACGACAATCCCTGAGTAATATCCTAATGCTGGCATGATGGCTCACGCCAAAAAGCAGAGTTGGGATTTCACTCCTCCTCCATCCCAAGCAGCAGTGCTTCTTAGAATCCTGTTGTGCTCCCTAAATAGGACCCTATGGACCTTTGTCAAAAGTAGCGCCCTAAATAGGGAAAAAGTTGGCATCCGAAATAATTATGTAATCTATCACTGAATAAAATAAAAATTCCATGTTTGGTATAAACGTAACCAATACCACCCGGATATTTTCCAAAATATATTTTCATTCATAAATATATCCATAATTACACAGTACTATTATGTATTATTTTTATCTTCTATTCAGACTTACAGACTGTGTTATAAGGTCCCAAAGTGGCACCCTATTCCCGATGTAGTGCACTACTTTAGCCCAAGATCCAATATGGTGCAATTTGAGACACACACCCTCAGTGACTAAGAGTTCAGTAGCAGTGTCAGGGTTTATAACCTCTTCAGTAGCAGTGTCAGGGTTTATAACCTCTTCATTAGCAGTGTCAGGGTTTATAACCTCTTCAGTAGCAGTGTCAGGGTTTATAACCTCTTCAGTAGCAGTGTCAGGGTTTATAACCTCTTCAGTAGCAGTGTCAGGGTTTATAACCTCTTCAGTAGCAGTGTCAGGGTTTATAACCTCTTCAGTAGCAGTGTCAGGGTTTATAACCTCTTCATTAGCAGTGTCGGGGTTTATAACCTCTTCAGTAGCAGTGTCAGGGTTTATAACCTCTTCAGTAGCAGTGTCAGGGTTTATAACCTCTTCAGTAGCGGTGTGAATCCAGTGATGTACACAGACAGAGTTAAACGCAAAGGTCTTCCACCTGCAGAGCAACGATCCAGAACCTTCGTTTGTGTTGAGAGCCCAACTCACACTTTATTCATATTTACCGCTGTTGAAGACGTGCAGCGCTCACCCGCCCTGCCCGTATAATCCAACGCTGTCCGACTCGCTGTTGAAGATGTGCAGGTAGGCAGGTAGGCAGGTAGGCAGGTAGGCAGGTAGGCAGGGTGCAGGTAGGCATGGCTCAGGTAGGCAGGTAGGCAGGGTGCAGGTAGGCAGGGCTCAGGTAGGCAGGGTGCAGGTAGGCAGGGCTCAGGTAGGCAGGGTGCAGGTAGGCAGGTAGTCAGGTAGGCAGGTAGGCAGGGCACAGGTAGGCAGGTAGGCAGGGCGCAGGTAGGCAGGGCACAGGTAGGCAGGTAGGCAGGTAGGCAGGGCTCAGGTAGGCAGGTAGGCAGGGTGCAGGTTTATCCTCCTAGTCACCCTTCCCTGCCTCTCCCTGTCCTGTCTCTCCCTGCCTTGCCTCTTCCTGCCCTGCCTGTCACAGGCGCCAACGAGTACAACCGCCTCAGTGTGACACTGAATACACCAACCCTCAGAGGCTGCTACTTTAAAACTCAACCAGAAACCTGAAAGGAAAGAGAAAGATAATTAACAAAATCCTTTTTTGCATATTCTGAGGTGATGCATGTAGCATGTAGCGTGTAGCGTGTAGCATGTAGCGTATAGCGTGTAGCATGTAGCATTTGTAGCGTGTAGCATGTAGCATTTGTAGCGTGTAGCATGTAGCATTTGTAGCGTGTAGCATGTAGCATTTGTAGCGTGTAGCATGTAGCATTTGTAGCATGTAGCTACTTGTATCTGTAATTATAATTTCATTAGAGTCATTAGTAGTCTCCTATATGTCATAATCAGGTTGGATCAATATAATAATGTGCTAAAAAGAAAGTACATACAGAAGTCTGATCAAAGTGACGGGATCCATTGTGTTACTGACAGGTTTCACTCAGGGAGACCGAAAACATTACATTGGGGATATAATATTCAATGTGCACATATACACTGCCCAAGGCAACATGAGCAAAAGGCAAAGCATATACATTGAACATTAAGAACACCTGCTCTTTCCATGAGAGTGACCAGGTGAATCCAGGTGAAAGCTCTGATCCCCTTATTGTTGAGTAAAGATTTCATTTCCTTTGCATGGGGTGTTGTAATCGGTGCCAGGCGCACTGGTTTGAGGGTGTCAAAAGCTGCAATGCATCAAGATTCGGCCAATCACCCAGTTTACAATTCAGCAGACGCTCTTATTCAGCAGACACTTACAGCAGTGAGAATGCATACATTCTTAAATGTGTTTGTATTGGTCCCTCCGTGGGAGTTGAACCCACAACCTTGGCATTACAAGCACCTCACTATACCAACTGAAGCCACGAAGCACATCCAGCCAACATGAAACAACTGTGGGAAGCAGTGGAGTCATCATGGGTCCATATCACAACGAATTTAATCATCTCGGAGAGGGGGGTTGGTGGTGAGAGGGGGGGGGGGGGTACACGTTAGGCAATCTGAAATAATGCAGCACATATTAAAGCAAACACGCTTTTTTCCATTACGCTATAATTAATGAATATCTGTTCAATATGGAAATATTACATTTGTGTAGATACTATTCCTTTTAAAAGAACTGAATCTATTCTAGTGGACCTGCATTACAAACTCCATTCTCCACAGGAGGGCTGAGAGCAATCTAGATTGCAGTGACAATACATCAATATTGAGTCAACCCTAATGAAGCGGAATCCTTGGATACGTTGATTCGTTTTTCATCGGTAACTGAACAAAGGAGGGTGTACTCAGATGAATAAATGAGAATTAATGACGGGTGCTTGAAGTCACACGCTTGTCAGGCTTCCTGTTCCTTTTAAAAGTAGTTGCACATCCCAAATGGCACCCTATTCCCTATGTAGTGCACTACTTTGGACCAGAGCCCTATTCCCTATATAGTGCACTACTTTGGACCAGAGCCCTATTCCCTATATAGTGCACTACTTTAGACCAGAGCCCTATTCCCTATATAGTGCACTACTTTAGACCAGAGCCATATTCCCTATATAGTGCACTACTATAGACCAGAGCCCTATTCCCTATATAGTGCACTACTATAGACCAGAGCCCTATTCCCTATTAGTGCACTACTATAGACCAGAGCCCTATTCCCTATATAGTGCACTACTTTAGACCAGAGCCCTATTCCCTATATAGTGCACTACTTTTGACTAGTGCCCGTAGGCTGTATAGGAGATACTGTATAGAAGATTGGTTTTGATTTGGGATACAGTCAGGCCTGCTAATAGATGTTATAAAATCAGTGGTGGTTTGCTAACGTACGGGACGGTAATGTTGATTACCCTCTCTGCTTCACTCAGAAGTCCTCGAGTCCCCTAAGCAGAACGGATGTGGGCTCCGTATGTACCACCTAACTCGAAACCTAACCCTAGTAGGTTATACCTCCTCACTTCTCCTAACTATTTACCATAAAGGTCAACTTTTCTGTCCTTTCCATTCTCTCTTTATCTTCTTCCCTTGTTCTCTCGCTTCATCCCTCTACTGAACATTTACATGTTATCTCCAGCCACCTTCAGATCCTCTCCAAAAACTCTCCAGACAGAGTGGTCCAGAACCTCTCCAGAACCTCTCCAGATAGAGTGGTCCAGAATCTCTCCAGAACCTCTCCAGACAGAGTGGTCCAGAACCTCTCCAGAACCTCTCCAGACAGAGTGGTCCAGAACCTCTCCAGAACCTCTCAGGCAGAGTGGTCCAGAACCTCTCCAGACAGAGTGTTCCAGAACCTCTCCAGACAGAGTGTTCCAGAACCTCTCCAGACAGATTGGTCCAGAACCTCTCCAGACAGAGTGGTCCAGACCTCTCCAGAACCTCTCCAGACAGAGTGTTCCAGAACCTCTCCAGACAGAGTTGTCCAGAACCTCTCCAGAATCTCTCCAGACAGAGTGGTCCAGAACCTCTCTAGACAGAGTGGTCCAGAACCTCTCCAGACAGAGAGATCCAGAACCTCTCCAGATAGGGTGGTCCAGAACCTCTCCAGACAGAGTGGTCCAGAACCTCTCCAGACAGAGTGGTCCAGAACCTCTCCAGACAGAGTGGTCCAGAACCTCTCTAGACAGAGATATCCAGAACCTCTCCAGATAGGGTGGTCCAGAACCTCTCCAGACAGAGTGGTCCAGAACCTCTCCAGAACCTCTCCAGACAGAGAGATCCAGAACCTCTCCAGACAGAGAGATCCAGAACCTCTCCAGGTAGGGTGGTCCAGTGTCTCTCTCTCTGCACCACCTAATATCTCTGACAAATAGACAATGGATGATGTATTTTACCATGATTACAGCAGGAAACAGCTACACTTGTCTGTCATACACAAGACCATTTGCCACTTTAAAATGTAGAATTAAGAGAGGGTGGATCCTAAATGGTACACTTACCTATATGGTGCATTATTTTTTAAACTGAACCCTATATGTCCTGGTCTAAAGTAGTGCACTAACCCTATATGTCCTGGTCTAAAGTAGTGGACTACCCTATAGGCCCTGGTCTAAAGTAGTGCACTAACTCTATAGACCCTGGTCTAAAGTAGTGCACTAACCCTATAGGCCCTGGTCCTAAGTAGTGCACTAACCCTATAGACCCTGGTCTAAAGTAGTGCACTAACCCTATAGGCCCTGGTCTAAAGTAGTGTACTAACCCTATAGACCCTGGTCTAAAGTAGTGCACTAACCCTATGGATCCTGGTCTAACGTAGTGCACTAACCCTATAGGGCATGGTATAAAGTAGTGCACTAACCCTATAGACCCTGGTCTAAAGTAGTGCACTAACCCTATAGGCCCTGGACTAAAGTAGTGCACTAACCCTATAGGTCCTGGTCTAAAGTAGTGTACTAACCCTATAGGTCCTGGTCTAAAGTAGTGAACTAACCCTATAGACCCTGGTCTAAAGTAGTGAACTAACTCTATAGACCCTGGTCTAAAGTAGTGCACTAACCCTATAGGTCCTGGTCTAAAGTAGTGCACTAACCCTATAGGCCCTGGTCTAAAGTAGTGCACTAACCCTATAGACCCTGGTCAGATGTTATTTACAATGATTGGAATAGGGTGCCATTTGGGTCTCAGAGGTTATTTCTCCTAGCCATCCACTTCTCTAGTCTCTGTGACTAAATCTACATGGTCTATATCTACATGGTCTATATCTACATGGTCTACACATGGTCTACATGGTCTATATCTACATGGTCTATATCTACATGGTCTACACATGGTCTACATGGTCTATATCTACATGGTCTATGTCTACATTATCTATATCTACATTATCTATATATATATGCCATTTAGCAGACGCTTTTATCCAAAGCGACTTACAGTCATGTGTGCATACATTCTACGTATGGGTGGTCCCGGGGATCGAACCCACTACCCTGGCGTTACAAGCGCCATGCTCTACCAACTGAGCTACAGAAGGACCATGTATCTATATATACATGGTCTATATCTACATGGTCTACACATGGTCTACATGGTCTATATCTACATGGTCTATGTCTACATGGTCTACACATGGTCTATATGGTCTATATCTACATGGTCTATATCTACATGGTCTATGTCTACATGGTCTATATCTACATGGTCTATATCTACACGGTCTATATCTACATGGTCTATATGGTCTATATCTACATGGTCTATATCTGCATGTTCTATATCAACATGGTCTATATCTACATGGTCTACACATGGTCTACATGGTCAATGTCTACATTATCTATATCTACATGGTCTATATCTACATGTTCTATATCTACATGTTCTATATCGACATGTTCTATATCTACATTATATAAAAAGGGGAAGCCGTGCAAGGTTATTAAACAGAGGTGCCTTAGTTATTCTTCTTCTGTTGTCATCAGGTAACACGCAACCTAACCCTGATATATCTCCAAACCCCCTGCAACCTAACCCTGATATGTCTCCAACCCCCCTGCAACCTAACCCTGATATGTCTCCAACCCCCTGCAACCTAACCCTGATATGTCTCCAACCCCCCTGCAACCTAACCCTGATATGTCTCCAAACCCCCTGCAACCTAACCCTGATATGTCTCCAACCCCCTGCAACCTAACCCTGATATGTCTCCAAACCCCCTGCAACCTAACCCTGATATGTCTCCATACCCCCTGCAACCTAACCCTGGCCCTGTTATGTCTCCAAACCCCCTGCAACCTAACCCTGATATGTCTCCATACCCCTGCAACCTAACCCTGATATGTCTCCATACCCCCTGCAACCTAACCCTGGCCCTGATATGTCTCCATACCCCCTGCAACCTAACCCTGGCCCTGATATGTCTCCATACCCCCTGCAACCTAACCCTGATATGTCTCCATACCCCCTGCAACCTAACCCTGATATGTCTCCATACCCCCTGCAACCTAACCCTGATATGTCTCCATACCCCCTGCAACCTAACCCTGATATGTCTCCATACCCCCTGCAACCTAACCCTGATATGTCTCCATACCCCCTGCAACCTAACCCTGATATGTCTCCAACCCCCTGCAACCTAACCCTGATATGTCTCCATACCCCCTGCAACCTAACCCTGATATGTCTCCAAACCCCCTGCAACCTAACCCTGGCCCTGATATGTCTCCAACCCCCTGCAACCTAACCCTGGCCCTGATATGTCTCCAAACCCCCTGCAACCTAACCCTGGCCCTGATATGTCTCCAAACCCCCTGCAACCTAACCCTGGCCCTGATATGTCTCCATACCCCCTGCAACCTAAACCTGCCCCTGATATGTCTCCAACCCCCTGCAACCTAACCCTGATATGTCTCCATACCCCCTGCAACCTAACCCTGATATATCTCCATAACCCCTGCAACCTAAACCTGCCCTGATATGTCTCCAACCCCCTGCAACCTAACCCTGATATGTCTCCATACCCCCTGCAACCTAACCCTGATATGTCTCCATACCCCCTGCAACCTAACCCTGCCCCTGATATGTCTCCATACCCCCTGCAACCTAACCCTGATATGTCTCCATACCCCCTGCAACCTAACCCTGATATGTCTCCAACCCCCCTGCAACCTAACCCTGATATGTCTCCAAACCCCCTGCAACCTAACCCTGATATGTCTCCAAACCCCCTGCAACCTAACCCTGGCCCTGATATGTCTCCATACCCCCTGCAACCTGGATATGTCCCTGATATATCTCCATACCCCCTGCAACCTAACCCTGGCCCTGATATGTCTCCAAACCCCCTGCAACCTAACCCTGGCCCTGATATGTCTCCATACCCCCTGCAACCTAACCCTGATATGTCTCCATACCCCCTGCAACCTAACCCTGATATGTCTCCAACCCCCTGCAACCTAACCCTGATATGTCTCCAACCCCCCTGCAACCTAACCCTGATATGTCTCCAAACCCCCTGCAACCTAACCCTGGCCCTGATATGTCTCCATACCCCCTGCAACCTAACCCTGGCCCTGATATGTCTCCAAACCCCCTGCAACCTAACCCTGGCCCTGATATGTCTCCAAACCCCCTGCAACCTAACCCTGGCCCTGATATGTCTCCATACCCCCTGCAACCTAACCCTGATATGTCTCCATACCCCCTGCAACCTAACCCTGATATGTCTCCAACCCCCTGCAACCTAACCCTGATATGTCTCCAACCCCCTGCAACCTAACCCTGATATGTCTCCATACCCCCTGCAACCTAACCCTGATATGTCTCCAACCCCCTGCAACCTAACCCAACCCCCTGATATGTCTCCAACCCCCTGCAACCTAACCCTGATATGTCTCCATACCCCCTGCAACCTAACCCTGATATGTCTCCAACCCCCTGCAACCTAACCCTGATATGTCTCCATACCCCCTGCAACCTAACCCTGATATGTCTCCATACCCCCTGCAACCTAACCCTGATATGTCTCCAACCCCCCTGCAACCTAACCCTGATATGTCTCCAAACCCCCTGCAACCTAACCCTGGCCCTGATATGTCTCCATACCCCCTGCAACCTAACCCTGGCCCTGATATATCTCCAAACCCCCTGCAACCTAACCCTGGCCCTGATATGTCTCCAAACCCCCTGCAACCTAACCCTGGCCCTGATATGTCTCCATACCCCCTGCAACCTAACCCTGATATGTCTCCATACCCCCTGCAACCTAACCCTGATATGTCTCCAACCCCCTGCAACCTAACCCTGATATGTCTCCATACCCCCTGCAACCTAACCCTGCCCCTGATATGTCTCCATACCCCTGCAACCTAACCCTGATATGTCTCCATACCCCCTGCAACCTAACCCTGATATGTCTCCAAACCCCCTGCAACCTAACCCTGATATGTCTCCATACCCCCTGCAACCTAACCCTGGCCCTGATATGTCTCCATACCCCCTGCAACCTAACCCTGATATGTCTCCAACCCCCTGCAACCTAACCCTGATATGTCTCCAACCCCCTGCAACCTAACCCTGATATGTCTCCAACCCCTGCAACCTAACCCTGATATGTCTCAAACCCCCCTGCAACCTAACCCTGATATGTCTCCAACCCCCTGCAACCTAACCCTGATATGTCTCCATACCCCCTGCAACCTAACCCTGATATGTCTCCAACCCCCTGCAACCTAACCCTGATATGTCTCCAACCCCCTGCAACCTAACCCTGATATGTCTCCAACCCCCTGCAACCTAACCCTGATATGTCTCCAACCCCTGCAACCTAACCCTGATATGTCTCCAACCCCTGCAACCTAACCCTGATATGTCTCCATACCCCCTGCAACCTAACCCTGATATGTCTCCATACCCCCTGCAACCTAACCCTGATATGTCTCCATACCCCCTGCAACCTAACCCTGATATGTCTCCAACCCCCTGCAACCTAACCCTGATATGTCTCCAACCCCTGCAACCTAACCCTGATATGTCTCCAACCCCCTGCAACCTAACCCTGATATGTCTCCAACCCCCCTGCAACCTAACCCTGATATATCTCCATACCCCCTGCAACCTAACCCTGATATGTCTCCATACCCCCTGCAACCTAACCCTGATATGTCTCCAACCCCTGCAACCTAACCCTGATATATCTCCATACCCCCTGCAACCTAACCCTGATATGTCTCCATACCCCCTGCAACCTAACCCTGATATGTCTCCAACCCCCTGCAACCTAACCCTGATATGTCTCCAAACCCCTGCAACCTAACCCTGATATATCTCCATACCCCCTGCAACCTAACCCTGATATGTCTCCATACCCCCTGCAACCTAACCCTGATATGTCTCCAACCCCTGCAACCTAACCCTGATATGTCTCCATACCCCCTGCAACCTAACCCTGGCCCTGATATGTCTCCATACCCCCTGCAACCTAACCCTGATATGTCTCCATACCCCCTGCAACCTAACCCTGATATGTCTCCATACCCCCTGCAACCTAACCCTGATATGTCTCCAACCCCCTGCAACCTAACCCTGATATGTCTCCAACCCCCTGCAACCTAACCCTGATATGTCTCCAACCCCCTGCAACCTAACCCTGATATGTCTCCATACCCCCTAACCCCCCTGATATGTCTCCAACCCCCTAACCTAACCCTGATATGTCTCCATACCCCCTGCAACCTAACCCTGATATGTCTCCAACCCCTGCAACCTAACCCTGATATGTCTCCAACCCCCTGCAACCTAACCCTGATATGTCTCCAACCCCCTGCAACCTAACCCTGATATGTCTCCAACCCCCCTGCAACCTAACCCTGATATGTCTCCAACCCCCTGCAACCTAACCCTGATATGTCTCCAACTCCCCCCTGCAACCTAACCCTGATATGTCTCCAACCCCCTGCAACCTAACCCTGATATGTCTCCAACCCCCTGCAACCTAACCCTGATATGTCTCCAACCCCCCTGCAACCTAACCCTGATATGTCTCCAACCCCCTGCAACCTAACCCTGATATGTCTCCAACCCCCTGCAACCTAACCCTGATATGTCTCCAACCCCCTGCAACCTAACCCTGATATGTCTCCAACCCCCTGCAACCTAACCCTGATATGTCTCCAACCCCCCTGCAACCTAACCCTGATATGTCTCCAACCCCCTGCAACCTAACCCTGATATGTCTCCAACCCCTGCAACCTAACCCTGATATGTCTCCAACCCCTGCAACCTAACCCTGATATGTCTCCAACCCCCAACCTAACCCCCTGCAACCTAACCCTGATATGTCTCCAACCCCTGCAACCTAACCCTGATATGTCTCCAACCCCCTGCAACCTAACCCTGATATGTCTCCAACCCCCCTGCAACCTAACCCTGATATGTCTCCAACCCCCTGCAACCTAACCCTGATATGTCTCCAACCCCCTGCAACCTAACCCTGATATGTCTCCAACCCCCTGCAACCTAACCCTGATATGTCTCCATACCCCCTGCAACCTAACCCTGATATGTCTCCAACCCCCTGCAACCTAACCCTGATATGTCTCCATACCCCCTGCAACCTAACCCTGATATGTCTCCATACCCCCTGCAACCTAACCCTGATATGTCTCCATACCCCTGCAACCTAACCCTGATATGTCTCCATACCCCTGCAACCTAACCCTGATATGTCTCCATACCCCTGCAACCTAACCCTGATATGTCTCCATACCCCCTGCAACCTAACCCTGATATGTCTCCAACCCCCTGCAACCTAACCCTGATATGTCTCCATACCCCCTGCAACCTAACCCTGATATGTCTCCATACCCCCTGCAACCTAACCCTGATATGTCTCCATACCCCCTGCAACCTAACCCTGATATGTCTCCAAACCCCCTGCAACCTAACCCTGGCCCTGATATGTCTCCATACCCCCTGCAACCTAACCCTGATATGTCTCCATACCCCCTGCAACCTAACCCTGATATGTCTCCATACCCCCTGCAACCTAACCCTGATATGTCTCCAACCCCCCTGCAACCTAACCCTGATATGTCTCCAACCCCCTGCAACCTAACCCTGATATGTCTCCATACCCCCTGCAACCTAACCCTGATATGTCTCCATACCCAACCTAACCCTGATATGTCTCCAACCCCTGCAACCTAACCCTGATATGTCTCCAACCCCTGCAACCCCCTGATATGTCTCAACCTAACCCCTGATATGTCTCCAACCCCCCTGCAACCTAACCCTGATATGTCTCCATACCCCCTGCAACCTAACCCTGATATGTCTCCAACCCCCTGCAACCTAACCCTGATATGTCTCCAACCCCCTGCAACCTAACCCTGATATGTCTCCAACCCCTGCAACCTAACCCCCTGCAACCTAACCCTGATATGTCTCCAACCCCCTGCAACCTAACCCTGATATGTCTCCATACCCCCTGCAACCTAACCCTGATATGTCTCCATACCCCTGCAACCTAACCCTGATATGTCTCCATACCCCCTGCAACCTAACCCTGATATGCAATGTCTCCAAACCCCTCATATTTTAAAACAAGATCTGGTTTTGTTATTTTTCATTTAAACCAGTTGTCAAAAATTGATGGGGTTAGGATTTGGGCTAAAACAACTGATGCTGATGTAATTGTGTTTTCTGAAACCTGGCTCAACAAGTCTGTTTTTGATAAGGATATTTGTATCAGTGGTTACAATGTGTTATCACACTGATCGGGTTAAGAAAGGTGGGGGTGTGGCTCCTTGTAAGTGTGGCAAAGTCTGAAACTATTTGTAAACAGTTGGAATTTCTTGCTTTGAATATTGAGGTTTCAAATGGCCTCTCTATAACTATGATTGGCAACCTGCTCTCTAACCTGATATAGACCCCCCTCTCCAACTGTGACCCCCTGCAACCTAACCCTGCTCTCTATATGTTGGTCATAGACACCCCCTCTGCAACCTAACCCTGATATGTGATTGGCTGTCATACCCCCTGCAACCTAACCCTGATATGTCTCTGGATCTGGGATTGGCTGTTAACCTCCCTGCTCTCTATAACTGTGATTGGCTGTTAAGACCCCCCTGTGCTCTCTATAACTGTGATTGGCTGTTACAGACCTCCCCACTGTGCTCTCAGTGATGCATTTTTCTTCTTTGACGCACCTTGTGTCCTTCTTTACAGTGAAATGTTCAATCTCAACTGGTGTTGGTTAACCCTGATGATTTATGTTTTGTAATTCTCTTACAGTTGATTAACTCCCCACTGCCCAAATCCAATGCCCAACCCTGATATATCATACTGTCTCCTGCGGTTGGTGTTTTTTGTAGTGATTTAAGTGACCATTGTGCTGTTGTTGCTGTTAGAAATACAACCTAAAACCCTGATATGTTTTTCTCCTGGAGCACCCCTGCAAATTATTTCATGATGGGTTTTTTTTTCCCAACCCTGCCCCATTCCGCAGGTTCAGGGTTAAAGGGCGGGTTAATCCATGTTTTCTTCCATTACCCCTGCAAAGCAAGGAAATCATGTTCTGAATTGGCTTATTTTTAGGCAGTTACTGTTCTTTCTTCTCAGGAAGGCCAAGTCTGAATATGTCTGTTACCACTGATAACCTGAATGACCCTAGAAAGTTCTGGAAGGCTAACCTATGTCTGGTAACAGTAAGGTTAATGAATTCCATGTGTTTTGAAGGACTGTTGCTGTATATGACAATACTGAATTGTTTCAATGAGCACTTTGTTAACCTGGTAGGCTGTTTGATTCAGTGTCCTCCACAACCCTGTGTGGGTGAACCAGTGTCAAACCCTGTGTGGAACCCTGTCTCTGTACAACCCTGTGTGGATAACTTGTTGCCATTCTCAGTGCAGGTGGTACATAAAGCCCTGAAATCCTTAGATCCCTGCAGGTCCTGATCATTCTCAGTGCCATAAAGCCCCCTTAGATCAACCTAACCTGATCCTCAGTGCAGGTGATATGAAATCCTCAGAAAAGCCTGCCCTGATCATTCTCAGCAACATAAAAAGCCCTGAAATCCTTAGATCAGAGAAAGCCTGCAGGTCCTGATCATTCTCAGTGCAGGTGGTACATAAAGCCCTGAAATCCTGATCAGAGAAAGCCTGCAGGTCCTGATCATTCTCAGTGCAGGTGGTATAAAGCCCTGAAATCCTTAGATCAGAGAAAGCCTGCAGGTCCTAACCTCAGTGCAGGTGGTACATGTCTCCTTAGATCAGAGAAAGCCCCCTGATCAATCCCTGCAGAGAAAGCCTGCCCTGTTTTAAATCTGGCATGATTTCATAGCTGAACCCCATCTCTGCAACTAACCCTGGAACCCTGAAATCAGCATTTGTCCTTCCTCTTTTAAAAGGGGGAGATCCCCCATTAAATAATTATAGGCAACCTAACCCTTTGAATATACTTGAAACCCTTGTGAGTGAACAGCTGTCTCTATTTAATCAATGTACCCCTTCAAAGAAGTATAGCACAATTACAACCATGAAGGTTTTTAAATGATATCACTGAAGCCCTGACAAAATAACAGCACTGTGTCCACTTTTTATTGATCCCCTTTTGCAATCCTGTAGGCAACCCTGGCCCTGATATGTCTCCAAACCCCTGCAACCTAACCCTGATATGTCTCCAACCCCCTGCAACCTAACCCTGATATGTCTCCAACCCCTGCAACCTAACCCTGATATGTCCCAACCCCCCTGCAACCTAACCCTGATATGTCTCCAACCCCTGCAACCTAACCTGCCCCTGATATGTCTCCAACCCCCTGCAACCTAACCCTGATATGTCTCCAACCCCCTGCAACCCCTGCAACCTAACCCTGATATGTCTCCAACCCCCTGCAACCTAACCCTGATATGTCTCCATACCCCCTGCAACCTAACCCTGATATGTCTCCAACCCCTCTCCATATGTCTCCAACCCCTGATATGTCAACCTAACCCCCTGCAACCTAACCCTGATATGTCTCCAACCCCTGCAACCTAACCCTGATATGTCTCCAAACCCCTGATATGTCAACCTAACCCCCTGATATATCTCCATAACCTAACCCTGATATGTCTCCATACCCCCTGCAACCTAACCCTGATATGTCTCCAACCCCCTGCAACCTAACCCTGATATGTCTCCAACCCAACCTAACCCTGCAACCCCCTAACCCTGATATGTCTCCATACCCCCTGCAACCTAACCCTGATATGTCTCCATACCCCCTGCAACCTAACCCTGATATGTCTCCATACCCCTGCAACCTAACCCTGATATGTCTCCAACCCCTGCAACCTAACCCTGATATGTCTCCATACCCCCTGCAAACCCCCTGCAACCTGATACCCAACCCCCTGCAACCTAACCCTGATATGTCTCCATACCCCTGCAACCTAACCCTGATATGTCTCCAACCCCCTGATATGTCTGCAACCTAACCCTGATATGTCTCCATACCCCTGCAACCTGATATGTCTCCAACCCCTGCAACCTAACCCTGATATGTCTCCAACCCCCTGCAACCTAACCCTGATATGTCTCCAACCCCTGCAACCTAACCCTGATATGTCTCCAACCCCTGCAACCTAACCCTGCAACCTAAACCCTGATATGTCTCCATACCCCCTGCAACCTAACCCTGATATGTCTCCAACCCCTGCAACCTAACCCTGATATGTCTCCAAACCTAACCCTGCAACCCCCTAACCCCCTGATATGTCTCCAACCCCTGCAACCTAACCCTGATATGTCTCCAACCCCCTGCAACCTAACCCTGATATGTCTCCAACCCCTGCAACCTAACCCTGATATGTCTCCAACCCCCTGCAACCTAACCCTGATATGTCAACCTCCATACTCCCCCCTGCAACCTAACCCTGATATGTCTCCAACCCCCTGATATGTCCTGCAACCTAACCCTGATATGTCTCCATACCCCCTGATATGTCTCCAACCCCCTGCAACCTAACCCTGATATGTCTCCAACCCCTGCAACCTAACCCTGATATGTCTCCAACCCCAACCTAACCCTGATGCAACCTAACCCTGATATGTCTCCAACCCCTGCAACCTAACCCTGATATGTCTCCATACCCCCTGCAACCTAACCCTGATATGTCTCCAACCCCCTGCAACCTAACCCTGATATGTCTCCAACCCCTGCAACCCTAACCCTGATATGTCTCCATACCCCCTGCAACCTAACCCTGATATGTCTCCAACCCCCCTGCAACCTAACCCTGATATATCAACCCCCTGCAACCCCCTGATATGTCTCCATACCCCCTGCAACCTAACCCTGATATGTCTCCAACCCCTGCAACCTAACCCTGATATGTCTCCATACCCCCTGCAACCTAACCCTGATATGTCTCCCCCTGCAACCCCCTGATATGTCTCCATACCCCTGCAACCTAACCCTGATATGTCTCCATACCCCCTGCAACCTAACCCTGATATGTCTCCAACCCCCTAACCCCCTGATATGTCTAACCCTGATATGTCTCCAACCCCCTGCAACCTAACCCTGATATATCTCCATACCCCCTGCAACCTAACCCTGATATGTCTCCAAACCCCTGCAACCTAACCCTGATATGTCTCCATACCCCCTGCAACCTAACCCTGATATGTCTCCATACCCCTGCAACCTAACCCTGATATGTCTCCATACCCCCTAACCCCCTGATAACCTAACCCTGATATGTCTCCATACCCCCTGCAACCTAACCCTGATATGTCTCCATACCCCCTGCAACCTAACCCTGATATGTCTCCAACCCCCTGCAACCTAACCCTGATATGTCTCCAACCCCCTGCAACCTAACCCTGATATGTCTCCATACCCCTGCAACCTAACCCTGATATGTCTCCAACCCCCTGCAACCTAACCCTGATATGTCTCCAACCCCCTGCAACCTAACCCTGATATGTCTCCATACCCCCTGCAACCTAACCTGATATGTCTCCAACCCCTGCAACCTAACCCTGATATGTCTCCAACCCTGATATGTGTCTCCAACCCCCTGCAACCTAACCCTGATATGTCTCCAACCCCTGCAACCTAACCCTGATATGTCTCCAACCCCTGCAACCTACCCTGATATGTCTCCAACCCCCTGCAACCTAACCCTGATATGTCTCCAACCCCCTGCAACCTAACCCTGATATGTCTCCAACCCCCCTGCAACCTAACCCTGATATGTCTCCAACCCCCTGCAACCTAACCCTGATATGTCTCCATACCCCTGCAACCTAACCCTGATATGTCTCCAACCCCCTGCAACCTAACCCTGATATGTCTCCAACCCCTGCAACCTAACCCTGATATGTCTCCAACCCCTGCAACCTAACCCTGATATGTCTCCAACCCCTGCAACCTAACCCTGATATGTCTCCAACCCCTGCAACCTAACCCTGATATGTCTCCAACCCCCCTGATATGCAACCTAACCCTGATATGTCTCCATACCCCCTGCAACCTAACCCTGATATGTCTCCATACCCCCTGCAACCTAACCCTGATATGTCTCCAACCCCCTGCAACCTAACCCTGATATGTCTCCAACCCCCCTGCAACCTAACCCTGATATGTCTCCATACCCCCTGCAACCTAACCCTGATATGTCTCCATACCCCCTGCAACCTAACCCTGATATGTCTCCAACCCCCTGCAACCTAACCCTGATATATCTCCATACCCCTGCAACCTAACCCTGATATGTCTCCATACCCCTGATATGTCAACCCCTGCAACCTAACCCTGATATGTCTCCATACCCCTGCAACCTAACCCTGATATGTCTCCATGCACCTAACCCCTCCAACCCCTGCAACCTAACCCTGATATGTCTCCATACCCCTGCAACCTAACCCTGATATGTCTCCAACCCCCTGCAACCTAACCCTGATATGTCTCCAACCCCTGCAACCTAACCCTGATATGTCAACCTAACCCCCTGATATGTCTCCAACCCCTGCAACCTAACCCTGATATGTCTCCAACCCCCTGCAACCTAACCCTGATATGTCTCCAACCCCTGCAACCTAACCCTGATATGTCTCCAACCCCCTAACCTAACAACCTAACCCTGATATGTCTCCATACCCCTGCAACCTAACCCTGATATGTCTCCAACCCCTGCAACCTAACCCCTGATATGTCTCCATACCCCTGCAACCTAACCCTGATATGTCTCCAACCCCTGCAACCTAACCCTGATATGTCTCCAACCTACCCCCTGCAACCTAACCCTGATATGTCTCCATACCCCTGCAACCTAACCCTGATATGTCTCCATACCCCTGCAACCTAACCCTGATATGTCTCCATACCCCCTGCAACCTAACCCTGATATGTCTCCATACCCCTGCAACCTAACCCTGATATGTCTCCATACCCCCTGCAACCTAACCCTGATATGTCTCCAACCCCCTGCAACCTAACCCTGATATGTCTCCATACCCCCTGCAACCTAACCCTGATATGTCTCCATACCCCCTGCAACCTAACCCTGATATGTCTCCATACCCCCTGCAACCTAACCCTGATATGTCTCCATACCCCCTGCAACCTAACCCCCTGATATGTCTCCATGCAACCCCCTGCAACCTAACCCCCTGATATGTCTCCATACCCCCTGCAACCTAACCCTGATATGTCTCCAACCCCTGCAACCTAACCCTGATATGTCTCCAACCCCCTGCAACCTAACCCTGATATGTCTCCAACCCCTGCAACCTAACCCTGATATGTCTCCATACCCCTGCAACCTAACCCTGATATGTCTCCATACCCCTGCAACCTAACCCTGATATGTCTCCAACCCCCAACCTGCAACCTAACCCTGATATGTCTCCAACCCCTGCCCTAACCCTGATATGTCTCCATACCCCCTGCAACCTAACCCTGATATGTCTCCAACCCCCTGCAACCTAACCCTGATATGTCTCCATACCCCTGCAACCTAACCCTGATATGTCTCCAACCCCTGCAACCTAACCCTGATATGTCTCCATACCCCCTGCAACCTAACCCTGATATGTCTCCATACCCCCTGCAACCTAACCCTGATATGTCTCCATACCCCTGCAACCTAACCCTGATATGTCTCCAACCCCCTGC
Organism: Oncorhynchus gorbuscha; assembly: GCF_021184085.1. Lineage (NCBI taxonomy): Eukaryota > Metazoa > Chordata > Actinopteri > Salmoniformes > Salmonidae > Oncorhynchus > Oncorhynchus gorbuscha. The sequence goes on along the minus strand of NC_060181.1, from coordinate 95,161,536 downwards.
AACCTAACCCTGATATGTCTCCATACCCCCTGCAACCTAACCCTGATATGTCTCCCCCCTGATATGTCTCCAACCCCTAACCCCCTGATATGTCTCCATACCCCTGCAACCTAACCCTGATATGTCTCCATACCCCCTGCAACCTAACCCTGATATGTCTCCAACCCCCTGCAACCTAACCCTGATATGTCTCCAACCCCTGCAACCAACCCCCTGCAACCTAACCCTGATGTCAACCCCAACCTAACCCTGATAACCCCTAACCTGATATGTCTCCAACCCCCTGCAACCTAACCCTGATATATCTCCATACCCCTGCAACCTAACCCTGATATGTCTCCAAACCCCTGCAACCTAACCCTGATATGTCTCCAAACCCCTGCAACCTAACCCTGATATGTCTCCATACCCCCTGCAACCTAACCCTGGCCCTGATATGCAATGTCTCCAAACCCCTCATATTTTAAAACAAGATCTGGTTTTGTTATTTTTCATTTAAACCAGTTGTCAAAAATTGATGGGGTTAGGATTTGGGCTAAAACAACTGATGCTGATGTAATTGTGTTTTCTGAAACCTGGCTCAACAAGTCTGTTTTTGATAAGGATATTTGTATCAGTGGTTACAATGTGTTATCACACTGATCGGGTTAAGAAAGGTGGGGGTGTGGCTCCTTGTAAGTGTGGCAAAGTCTGAAACTATTTGTAAACAGTTGGAATTTCTTGCTTTGAATATTGAGGTTTCAAATGGCCTCTCTATAACTATGATTGGCTGTTATAGACCCCCCTCTGCTCTCTATAACTGTGATTGGCTGTTATAGACCCCCCTCTGCTCTCTATAACTGTGATTGGCTGTTATAGACCCCCCTCTGCTGTCTATAACTGTGATTGGCTGTTATAGACCCCTCTGCTCTCTATAACTGTGATTGGTCGTTATAGACACCCCCCTCTGCTCTCTATAACTGTGATTGGCTGTTATACACCCCTCTCTGCTCTCTATAACTGTGATTGGCTGTCATAGACCCCCTCCGCTCTCTATAACTGTGATTGGCTGTTATAGACCCCCTCTGCTCTCTGGATCTGGGATTGGCTGTTATAGACCCCTCTGCTCTCTATAACTGTGATTGGCTGTTATAGACCCCCTGTGCTCTCTATAACTGTGATTGGCTGTTACAGACCTCCCCCCCACTGTGCTCTCAGTGATGCATTTTCTTCTTTGACGCACCTTGTGTCTAAACTTCTTTACAGTGAAATGTTCTTGATTGGTGATCTCAACTGGTGTTGGTTAAAGCCGGTGTCTGATGATTTAAAAATGTTTTGTAATTCTAAGAATCTTACCCAGTTGATTAACTCACCCACTCGCCCAAATCTTCAATACCCAGATCAATCTACCCTGATTGATATCATACTGACAAAATGTTCCACATCAGTATTCTGCGGTTGGTGTTTTTTGTAGTGATTTAAGTGACCATTGTGCTGTTGTTGCTGTTAGAAATACTAAGGTTCCTAAAACAAACCCACGTTTTATTCGTAAGAGACATTTGAAGTGTTTTTCTTTCATGATTTGTTTTATTTTGACTGGAGCAGATTGAGTTTATCCCTGATGTGGAAACTGCCTGGAAATTATTTCATGATGGGTTTTTTTCCCAAATAGTAAACAAACACGCCCCATTCCGCAGGTTCAGGGTTAAAGGGCGGGTTAATCCATGGTTTTCTTCTGAGCTGTCTTGTATTATTCCCGACCGTAATCTAGCCTGGGCTAAAGCAAGGAAATCATGTTCTGATGCTGATTGGCTTATTTTTAGGCAGTTACGAAACAAGTGTTTTTCTCTTCTCAGGAAGACCAAGTCTGAATATTTTATGTCTGTTACCACTGATAACCTGAATGACCCTAGAAAGTTCTGGAAGGCTATTAAGTCTATGTCTGGTAACAGTAAGGTTAATGAATTACCGTCATGTGTTTTGAAGGACTGTTGCTGTATATGACAAAACTGAATTGTTTCAATGAGCACTTTCTATCACCTGGTAGGCTGTTTGATTCAGTGTCCTCCGTCTCTGTACAACCCTGTGTGGGTGAACCAGTGTCCTCTGTCTCTGTTCAACCCTGTGGTGGATGAACCAGTGTCCTCTGTCTCTGTACAACCCTGTGTGGGTGAACCAGTGTCCTCCGTCTCTGTACAACCCTGTGTGGATAAACCAGTGTCCTCTGTCTCTGTACAACCCTGTGTGGATAAACCAGTGTCCTCTGTCTCTGTACAACCCTGTGGTGGATGAACCAGTGTCCTCTGTCTCTGTACAACCCTGTGTGGGTGAACCAGTGTCCTCTGTCTCTGTACAACCCTGTGTGGATAAACCAGTGTCCTCTGTCTCTGTACAACCCTGTGTGGGTGAACCAGTGTCCTCTGTCTCTGTACAACCCTGTGTGGATAAACCAGTGTCCTCTGTCTCTGTACAACCCTGTGTGGGTGAACCAGTGTCCTCTGTCTCTGTACAACCCTGTGTGGATAAACCAGTGTCCTCTGTCTCTGTACAACCCTGTGTGGGTGAACCAGTGTCCTCTGTCTCTGTACAACCCTGTGGTGGATGAACCAGTGTCCTCTGTCTCTGTTCAACCCTGTGGTGGATGAACCAGTGTCCTCTGTCTCTGTTCAACCCTGTGGTGGATGAACCAGTGTCCTCTGTCTCTGTCCAACCCTGTGTGGGTGAACCAGTGTCCTCTGTCTCTGTACAACCCTGTGTGGATAAACCAGTGTCCTCTGTCTCTGTACAACCCTGTGTGGATAAACCAGTGAGAGCTGGTCAAACTTTTAGCTTGTTGCCATTCTCAGTGCAGGTGGTACATAAAGCCCTGAAATCCTTAGATCAGAGAAAGCCTGCAGGTCCTGATCATTCTCAGTGCAGGTGGTACATAAAGCCCTGAAATCCTTAGATCAGAGAAAGCCTGCAGGTCCTGATCATTCTCAGTGAAGGTGGTACATAAAGCCCTGAAATCCTTAGATCAGAGAAAGCCTGCAGGTCCTGATCATTCTCAGTGCAGGTGGTACATAAAGCCCTGAAATCCTTAGATCAGAGAAAGCCTGCAGGTCCTGATCATTCTCAGTGCAGGTGGTACATAAAGCCCTGAAATCCTTAGATCAGAGAAAGCCTGCAGGTCCTGATCATTCTCAGTGAAGGTGGTACATAAAGCCCTGAAATCCTTAGATCAGAGAAAGCCTGCAGGTCCTGAACATTCTCAGTGCAGGTGGTACATAAAGCCCTGAAATCCTTAGATCAGAGAAAGCCTGCAGGTCCTGATCATTCTCAGTGCAGGAGGTACATAAAGCCCTGAAATCCTTAGATCAGTGAAAGCCTGCAGGTCCTGAACATTCTCAGTGCAGGTGGTACATAAAGCCCTGAAATCCTTAGATCAGAGAAAGCCTGCAGGTCCTGATCATTCTCAGTGCAGGTGGTACATAAAGCCCTGAAATCCTTAGATCAGAGAAAGCCTGCAGGTCCTGAACATTCTCAGTGCAGGTGGTACATAAAGCCCTGAAATCCTTAGATCAGAGAAAGCCTGCAGGTCCTGATCTTTTGGATCCCTGCTTTTTCAATCTGGCAGCTGATTTCATAGCTGAACCACTTACATCTCTGTTCAATCTAACCCTGGAATGTAATGACGTTCCAAAGATCTGGAAATCAGCATTTGTCCTTCCTCTTTTAAAAGGGGGAGATCCAACTCCATTAAATAATTATAGGCCTCAAAGCGGTCAACCCCTTTGAATATACTTGAAACCCTTGTGAGTGAACAGCTAAAATAGTTATTATTTCTATTGTTTCTATTTAATCAATGTACCAATCGGGCTTCAGGAAGAAGTATAGCACAATTACAGCAGCCATGAAGGTTTTTAAATGATATCACTGAAGCCCTTGACAAAATAACAGCACTGTGTCTCACTTTTTATTGATCTCTCTAAGGCTTTTGTTACAGTTGATCATGCTGTAGGCAGAGATTGTCGAGTGGAGGTCTTTCAGACCTAACCCTGATATGTCTCCAACCCCCCTGCAACCTAACCCTGATATGTCTCCATACCCCCTGCAACCTAACCCTGATATGTCTCCAACCCCCCTGCAACCTAACCCTGATATGTCTCCAACCCCCTGCAACCTAACCCTGATATGTCTCCAACCCCTGCAACCTAACCCTGATATGTCTCCAACCCCCTGCAACCTAACCCTGATATGTCTCCAACCCCCTGCAACCTAACCCTGATATGTCTCCAACCCCCTGCAACCTAACCCTGATATGTCTCCAACCCCCTGCAACCTAACCCTGATATGTCTCCATACCCCCTGCAACCTAACCCTGATATGTCTCCAACCCCCTGCAACCTAACCCTGATATGTCTCCATACCCCTGCAACCTAACCCTGATATGTCTCCATACCCCCTGCAACCTAACCCTGATATGTCTCCATACCCCCTGCAACCTAACCCTGATATGTCTCCATACCCCTGCAACCTAACCCTGATATATCTCCAAACCCCCTGCAACCTAACCCTGATATGTCTCCATACCCCCTGCAACCTAACCCTGATATGTCTCCAACCCCCTGCAACCTAACCCTGATATGTCTCCATACCCCTGCAACCTAACCCTGATATGTCTCCAACCCCCTGCAACCTAACCCTGATATGTCTCCATACCCCCTGCAACCTAACCCTGATATGTCTCCAACCCCTGCAACCTAACCCTGATATGTCTCCATACCCCCTGCAACCTAACCCTGATATGTCTCCATACCCCCTGCAACCTAACCCTGATATGTCTCCAACCCCTGCAACCTAACCCTGGCCCTGATATGTCTCCATACCCCTGCAACCTAACCCTGATATGTCTCCATACCCCCTGCAACCTAACCCTGATATGTCTCCAACCCCCTGCAACCTAACCCTGATATGTCTCCATACCCCCTGCAACCTAACCCTGATATGTCTCCATACCCCTGCAACCTAACCCTGATATGTCTCCATACCCCCTGCAACCTAACCCTGATATGTCTCCAACCCCCTGCAACCTAACCCTGATATGTCTCCATACCCCCTGCAACCTAACCCTGATATGTCTCCATACCCCCTGCAACCTAACCCTGATATGTCTCCAACCCCTGCAACCTAACCCTGATATGTCTCCAACCCCCTGCAACCTAACCCTGATATGTCTCCAACCCCCTGCAACCTAACCCTGATATGTCTCCAACCCCTGCAACCTAACCCTGATATGTCTCCATACCCCTGCAACCTAACCCTGATATGTCTCCAACCCCCTGCAACCTAACCCTGATATGTCTCCAACCCCCTGCAACCTAACCCTGATATGTCTCCAACCCCCTGCAACCTAACCCTGATATGTCTCCAACCCCCTGCAACCTAACCCTGATATGTCTCCAACCCCTGCAACCTAACCCTGATATGTCTCCAACCCCCTGCAACCTAACCCTGATATGTCTCCAACCCCCTGCAACCTAACCCTGATATGTCTCCAACCCCCCTGCAACCTAACCCTGATATGTCTCCATACCCCTGCAACCTAACCCTGATATGTCTCCAACCCCCTGCAACCTAACCCTGATATGTCTCCATACCCCCTGCAACCTAACCCTGATATGTCTCCATACCCCTGCAACCTAACCCTGATATGTCTCCATACCCCCTGCAACCTAACCCTGATATGTCTCCAACCCCCTGCAACCTAACCCTGATATGTCTCCATACCCCCTGCAACCTAACCCTGATATGTCTCCATACCCCCTGCAACCTAACCCTGATATGTCTCCATACCCCCTGCAACCTAACCCTGATATGTCTCCAACCCCCTGCAACCTAACCCTGATATGTCTCCAACCCCTGCAACCTAACCCTGATATGTCTCCAACCCCCTGCAACCTAACCCTGATATGTCTCCAACCCCTGCAACCTAACCCTGATATGTCTCCAACCCCCTGCAACCTAACCCTGATATGTCTCCATACCCCCTGCAACCTAACCCTGATATGTCTCCAACCCCCTGCAACCTAACCCTGATATGTCTCCATACCCCCTGCAACCTAACCCTGATATGTCTCCATACCCCCTGCAACCTAACCCTGATATGTCTCCATACCCCCTGCAACCTAACCCTGATATGTCTCCATACCCCCTGCAACCTAACCCTGATATGTCTCCAACCCCTGCAACCTAACCCTGATATGTCTCCAACCCCCTGCAACCTAACCCTGATATATCTCCATACCCCTGCAACCTAACCCTGATATGTCTCCATACCCCTGCAACCTAACCCTGATATGTCTCCAACCCCCTGCAACCTAACCCTGATATGTCTCCATACCCCCTGCAACCTAACCCTGATATGTCTCCATACCCCCTGCAACCTAACCCTGATATGTCTCCAAACCCCCTGCAACCTAACCCTGATATGTCTCCATACCCCCTGCAACCTAACCCTGGCCCTGATATGCAATGTCTCCAAACCCCTCATATTTTAAAACAAGATCTGGTTTTGTTATTTTTCATTTAAACCAGTTGTCAAAAATTGATGGGGTTAGGATTTGGGCTAAAACAACTGATGCTGATGTAATTGTGTTTTCTGAAACCTGGCTCAACAAGTCTGTTTTTGATAAGGATATTTGTATCAGTGGTTACAATGTGTTATCACACTGATCGGGTTAAGAAAGGTGGGGGTGTGGCTCCTTGTAAGTGTGGCAAAGTCTGAAACTATTTGTAAACAGTTGGAATTTCTTGCTTTGAATATTGAGGTTTCAAATGGCCTCTCTATAACTATGATTGGCTGTTATAGACCCCCCTCTGCTCTCTATAACTGTGATTGGCTGTTATAGACCCCCCTCTGCTCTCTATAACTGTGATTGGCTGTTATAGACCCCCCTCTGCTGTCTATAACTGTGATTGGCTGTTATAGACCCCCTCTGCTCTCTATAACTGTGATTGGTCGTTATAGACACCCCCCTCTGCTCTCTATAACTGTGATTGGCTGTTATAGACCCCTCTCTGCTCTCTATAACTGTGATTGGCTGTCATAGACCCCCTCCGCTCTCTATAACTGTGATTGGCTGTTATAGACCCCCCTCTGCTCTCTGGATCTGGGATTGGCTGTTATAGACCCCCCTCTGCTCTCTATAACTGTGATTGGCTGTTATAGACCCCCCCTGTGCTCTCTATAACTGTGATTGGCTGTTACAGACCTCCCCCCCACTGTGCTCTCAGTGATGCATTTTCTTCTTTGACGCACCTTGTGTCTAAACTTCTTTACAGTGAAATGTTCTTGATTGGTGATCTCAACTGGTGTTGGTTAAAGCCGGTGTCTGATGATTTAAAAATGTTTTGTAATTCTAAGAATCTTACCCAGTTGATTAACTCACCCACTCGCCCAAATCTTCAATACCCAGATCAATCTACCCTGATTGATATCATACTGACAAAATGTTCCACATCAGTATTCTGCGGTTGGTGTTTTTTGTAGTGATTTAAGTGACCATTGTGCTGTTGTTGCTGTTAGAAATACTAAGGTTCCTAAAACAAACCCACGTTTTATTCGTAAGAGACATTTGAAGTGTTTTTCTTTCATGATTTGTTTTATTTTGACTGGAGCAGATTGAGTTTATCCCTGATGTGGAAACTGCCTGGAAATTATTTCATGATGGGTTTTTTTCCCAAATAGTAAACAAACACGCCCCATTCCGCAGGTTCAGGGTTAAAGGGCGGGTTAATCCATGGTTTTCTTCTGAGCTGTCTTGTATTATTCCCGACCGTAATCTAGCCTGGGCTAAAGCAAGGAAATCATGTTCTGATGCTGATTGGCTTATTTTTAGGCAGTTACGAAACAAGTGTTTTTCTCTTCTCAGGAAGACCAAGTCTGAATATTTTATGTCTGTTACCACTGATAACCTGAATGACCCTAGAAAGTTCTGGAAGGCTATTAAGTCTATGTCTGGTAACAGTAAGGTTAATGAATTACCGTCATGTGTTTTGAAGGACTGTTGCTGTATATGACAAAACTGAATTGTTTCAATGAGCACTTTCTATCACCTGGTAGGCTGTTTGATTCAGTGTCCTCCGTCTCTGTACAACCCTGTGTGGGTGAACCAGTGTCCTCTGTCTCTGTTCAACCCTGTGGTGGATGAACCAGTGTCCTCTGTCTCTGTACAACCCTGTGTGGGTGAACCAGTGTCCTCCGTCTCTGTACAACCCTGTGTGGATAAACCAGTGTCCTCTGTCTCTGTACAACCCTGTGTGGATAAACCAGTGTCCTCTGTCTCTGTACAACCCTGTGGTGGATGAACCAGTGTCCTCTGTCTCTGTACAACCCTGTGTGGGTGAACCAGTGTCCTCTGTCTCTGTACAACCCTGTGTGGATAAACCAGTGTCCTCTGTCTCTGTACAACCCTGTGTGGGTGAACCAGTGTCCTCTGTCTCTGTACAACCCTGTGTGGATAAACCAGTGTCCTCTGTCTCTGTACAACCCTGTGTGGTGAACCAGTGTCCTCTGTCTCTGTACAACCCTGTGTGGATAAACCAGTGTCCTCTGTCTCTGTACAACCCTGTGTGGGTGAACCAGTGTCCTCTGTCTCTGTACAACCCTGTGGTGGATGAACCAGTGTCCTCTGTCTCTGTTCAACCCTGTGGTGGATGAACCAGTGTCCTCTGTCTCTGTTCAACCCTGTGGTGGATGAACCAGTGTCCTCTGTCTCTGTCCAACCCTGTGTGGGTGAACCAGTGTCCTCTGTCTCTGTACAACCCTGTGTGGATAAACCAGTGTCCTCTGTCTCTGTACAACCCTGTGTGGATAAACCAGTGAGAGCTGGTCAAACTTTTAGCTTGTTGCCATTCTCAGTGCAGGTGGTACATAAAGCCCTGAAATCCTTAGATCAGAGAAAGCCTGCAGGTCCTGATCATTCTCAATGCAGGTGGTACATAAAGCCCTGAAATCCTTAGATCAGAGAAAGCCTGCAGGTCCTGATCATTCTCAGTGAAGGTGGTACATAAAGCCCTGAAATCCTTAGATCAGAGAAAGCCTGCAGGTCCTGATCATTCTCAGTGCAGGTGGTACATAAAGCCCTGAAATCCTTAGATCAGAGAAAGCCTGCAGGTCCTGATCATTCTCAGTGCAGGTGGTACATAAAGCCCTGAAATCCTTAGATCAGAGAAAGCCTGCAGGTCCTGATCATTCTCAGTGAAGGTGGTACATAAAGCCCTGAAATCCTTAGATCAGAGAAAGCCTGCAGGTCCTGAACATTCTCAGTGCAGGTGGTACATAAAGCCCTGAAATCCTTAGATCAGAGAAAGCCTGCAGGTCCTGATCATTCTCAGTGCAGGAGGTACATAAAGCCCTGAAATCCTTAGATCAGTGAAAGCCTGCAGGTCCTGAACATTCTCAGTGCAGGTGGTACATAAAGCCCTGAAATCCTTAGATCAGAGAAAGCCTGCAGGTCCTGATCATTCTCAGTGCAGGTGGTACATAAAGCCCTGAAATCCTTAGATCAGAGAAAGCCTGCAGGTCCTGAACATTCTCAGTGCAGGTGGTACATAAAGCCCTGAAATCCTTAGATCAGAGAAAGCCTGCAGGTCCTGATCTTTTGGATCCCTGCTTTTTCAATCTGGCAGCTGATTTCATAGCTGAACCACTTACATCTCTGTTCAATCTAACCCTGGAATGTAATGACATTCCAAAGATCTGGAAATCAGCATTTGTCCTTCCTCTTTTAAAAGGGGGAGATCCAACTCCATTAAATAATTATAGGCCTCAAAGCGGTCAACCCCTTTGAATATACTTGAAACCCTTGTGAGTGAACAGCTAAAATAGTTATTATTTCTATTGTTTCTATTTAATCAATGTACCAATCGGGCTTCAGGAAGAAGTATAGCACAATTACAGCAGCCATGAAGGTTTTTAAATGATATCACTGAAGCCCTTGACAAAATAACAGCACTGTGTCTCACTTTTTATTGATCTCTCTAAGGCTTTTGTTACAGTTGATCATGCTGTAGGCAGAGATTGTCGAGTGGAGGTCTTTCAGACCAGGCAGTTGCATGGTTTGCTAACTATCTGTCTGATAGAACTCAGTGCACTCAATTTGATGGGCTTATGTCTGTTAAATTGTCGGTCTTTAATGGTGTGCCCCAAGGCTCTGTACTTTGTCCTCTCTTATTCACTATTTATATGCGTAAATGATTTAGACAAAAATGTCCAAAATGCGCAACGTCATTTTTATGCTGATGATACTGTTATTTACTGTTGTGCCTCATCTCTTACAAAAGCTTTCCAGAACTTGCAAACTGATTTTTATACTGTTCAACATACCTTGTGTCAATTGAAGCTTATCCGCAATACTGACCAAACTAAACTAATGGTGTTTTCTAATGCAAGAAATAGACCTCTGAACCTTTCACCTATTACTACCTGTCAGGGCAAGGAGATTGAGGTTGTAACCTCATGTAAATATCTTGGAATTTTAGTTGATGACGGCCTCTCTTTTAAATTGCATATTCAACAACTTACAAAACAATTGAAGTTGAAATTGGGATTTTATTTTAGGAATAAGGCCTGTTTTTGTTTTGAAGCCAGAAGGAGGCTAGTATCAGCTACATTTATGCCTTTACTAGACCATGGGGATATTTTATATATGAATGCTTCCGCTCAGTGTTTGAGATCAATTGGCACCCTTTACCATGGCACGTTGAGATTTATTTTAAACTGCAAAACCCTTTCGCACCACTGCACTTTGTATACCAGGGTTGGCTGGCCTTCTCTATTAACTCATAGGCTCAGTCACTGGTATACTTTTATTTACAAAGCCATTTTGGGTTTACTACCTTTTTATTTGGGCATTTATATTGTTCAGAAATATGGTGGGTACTCTCTTCGTCCGCTGGACTTTATCCTGCTAACTGTTCCAAATGTTCGAACTGGATTTGGTAAAAGGGCTTTTATGTACTCTGTCATTTTTGTAATGACTTGGTCCTGCCTATCTTGGCCATGATGCTCTTGAAAAATAGATTTTAAATCTCAATGAGCCCTTCCTGGTTAAATAAAGGTTAAATAAATAAAATAAAAAAATAAAAAATTATCTATAGCTACATCTACATGGTCAATATCTACATGATCTATATAGTCTATATCTACATGGTCTATATCTATATGGTCTATATGGTCTATATCTACATGTCTATATCTACATGGTCTATATCTACATGGTCTATATCTATATGGTCTATGTGGTCTATGTCTATATCTACATGGTCTATATCTACATGGTCTATATCTACATGGTCTATATCTACATGGTCTATATCTACATGGTCTATATCTACATGGTCTATGTGGTCTATGTCTATATCTACATGGTCTATATCTACATGGCCTATATGGTCTATATCTACATGGTCTATATCTACATGGTCTATATCTACATGGTCTATATCTACATGGTCTATATGGTCTATATCTACATGGTCTATATCTACATGGTCTATATCTACATGGTCTATATCTACATGGTCTATATGGTCTATATCTACATGGTCTATATCTACATGGTCTATATCTACATGGTCTATATCTACATGGTCTATATCTACATGGTCTATATCTACATGGTCTATATGGTCTATATCTACATGGTCTATGTGGTCTATATCTACATGGTCTATATGGTCTATATCTACATGGTCTATATCTACATGGCCTATATGGTCTATATCTACATGGTCTATATGGTCTATATCTACATGGTCTACATGGTCTATATCTACATGGTCTATATCTACATGGTCTATATGGTCTATATCTACATGGTCTATATCTACATGGTCTATATGGTCTATATCTACATGGTCTATGTGGTCTATGTCTATATCTACATGGTCTATATCTACATGGCCTATATGGTCTATATCTACATGGTCTATATCTACATGGTCTATATCTACATGGTCTATATCTATATGGTCTATATCTACATGGTCTATATCTACATGGTCTATATCTACATGGTCTATATCTACATGGTCTATGTCTATATGGTCTATATCTACATGGTCTATATCTACATGGTCTATATCTACATGGTCTATATCTACATGGTCTATATCTACATGGTCTATATCTACATGGTCTATATCTACATGGTCTATATCTACATGGCCTATATAGTCTATATCTACATGGTCTATATCTACATGGTCTATATGGTCTATATCTACATGGTCTATATCTACATGGTCTATATCTATATGTCTATATCTACATGGTCTATATGGTCTATATCTACATGGTCTATATCTACATGTCTATATCTACATGGTCTATATGGTCTATATCTACATGGTCTATGTATTCATGTTATATATCTACATTGTCTATATCTACATGGTCTATATGGTCTATATCTACATGGTCTATATCTACATGGTCTATATCTACATGTCTATATCTACATGGTCTATATCTACATGTCTATATCTACATGGTCTATATGGTCTATATCTACATGGTCTATATCTACATGTCTATATCTACATGGTCTATATCTACATGTCTATCTACATGGTCTATATCTACATGGTCTATATCTACATGGTCTATATCTACATGTCTATATCTACATGGTCTATATCTACATGTCTATATCTACATGGTCTATATCTACATGGTCTATATCTAAATGTTCTATATCTACATTGCCTATATCTACATGGTCTATGTGGTCTATATCTATATGGTCTATGTCTATATCTACATGGTCTATATCTACATGGTCTATATCTACATGGTCTATATGGTCTATATCTACATGGTCTATATCTACATGGTCTATATGGTCTATATCTACATGGTCTATATCTACATGGTCTATATCTACATGGTCTATATGGTCTATATCTACATGGTCTATATCTACATGGTCTATATCTATATCTACATGGTCTATGACTACATGGTCTATATGGTCTATATCTACATGGTCTATATGGTCTATATCTACATGGTCTATATCTGCATGGTCTATATAGTCTATATCTACATGGTCTATATCTATATCTACATGGTCTATATCTACATGTCTATATCTACATGGTCTATATGGTCTATATCTACATGGTCTATATATTCATGTTATATATCTACATTGTCTATATCTACATGGTCTATATGGTCTATATCTACATGGTCTATATCTACATGGTCTATATCTACATGGTCTACATCTACATGGTCTATATCTAAATGTTCTATATCTACATTGCCTATATCTACATGGTCTATGTGGTCTATATCTACATGGTCTATGTGGTCTATGTCTACATGGTCTATATCTATATGTTCTATATCTACATGGTCTATATCTACATGTTCTATATCTACATGGTCTATATCTACATGGTCTATAGGGTCTATATCTACATGGTCTATATCTACATGGTCTATATGGTCTATATCTACATGGTCTATGTCTACATGGTCTAAATGGTCTATATATACATGGTCTATATGGTATATATCTACATGGTCTATATATACATTGTCTTTATCTACATGGTATATATCTACATGTTCTATATCTACATGTTCTATATCTACATGTTCTATATCTACATGGTCTATATCTACATGGTCTATGTGGTCTATGTCTACATGGTCTATATCTACATGGTCTATATGGTCTATATCTACATGGTCTATATGGTCTATATCTACATGGTCTATATCAACATGGTCTATATCAACATGGTCTACATGTTCTATATCTACATGTTCTATATCTACATGTTCTATATCTACATGGTCTATATCTACATGGTCTATGTGGTCTATGTCTACATGGTCTATATGGTCTATATCTACATGGTCTATATCTACATGGTCTATATCTATATGTTCTGTATCTACGTGGTCTATATCTACATGGTCTATATGGTCTATATCTACATGGTCTATGTGGTCTATGTCTACATGGTCTATATCTACATGGTCTATATTTACATGGTCTATATCTACATGGTCTATATCTACATGGTCTACATCTATATGGTCTATATCTACATGGTCTACATGGTCTATATCTATATGTTCTATATCTACATAGTCTACATGGTCTATATCTACATGTCTATATCTACATGGTCTATATCTACATGTCTATATCTACATGGTCTATATCTACATGGTCTATATCTAAATGTTCTATATCTACATTGCCTATATCTACATGGTCTATGTGGTCTATATCTATATGGTCTATGTGGTCTATGTCTATATCTACATGGTCTATATCTACATGGTCTATATCTACATGGTCTATATGGTCTATATCTACATGGTCTATATCTACATGGTCTATATGGTCTATATCTACATGGTCTATATCTACATGGTCTATATCTACATGGTCTATATGGTCTATATCTACATGGTCTATATCTACATGGTCTATATGGTCTATATCTACATGGTCTATGACTACATGGTCTATATGGTCTATATCTACATGGTCTATATGGTCTATATCTACATGGTCTATATCTGCATGGTCTATATAGTCTATATCTACATGGTCTATATGGTCTATATCTACATGTCTATATCTGCGTGGTCTATATGGTCTATATCTACATGGTCTATATATTCATGTTATATATCTACATTGTCTATATCTACATGGTCTATATGGTCTATATCTACATGGTCTATATCTACATGGTCTATATCTACATGGTCTACATCTACATGGTCTATATCTAAATGTTCTATATCTACATTGCCTATATCTACATGGTCTATGTGGTCTATATCTACATGGTCTATGTGGTCTATGTCTACATGGTCTATATCTATATGTTCTATATCTACATGGTCTATATCTACATGTTCTATATCTACATGGTCTATATCTACATGGTCTATAGGGTCTATATCTAAATGGTCTATATCTACATGGTCTATATGGTCTATATCTACATGGTCTATGTCTACATGGTCTAAATGG
Organism: Oncorhynchus gorbuscha; assembly: GCF_021184085.1. Lineage (NCBI taxonomy): Eukaryota > Metazoa > Chordata > Actinopteri > Salmoniformes > Salmonidae > Oncorhynchus > Oncorhynchus gorbuscha. The sequence goes on along the minus strand of NC_060181.1, from coordinate 95,146,504 downwards.
TCTATATATACATGGTCTATATGGTATATATCTACATGGTCTATATCTACATGGTCTATATGGTCTATATCTACATGGTCTATATATACATTGTCTTTATCTACATGGTATATATCTACATGTTCTATATCTACATGTTCTATATCTACATGTTCTATATCTACATGGTCTATATCTACATGGTCTATGTGGTCTATGTCTACATGGTCTATATCTACATGGTCTATATGGTCTATATCTACATGGTCTATATGGTCTATATCTACATGGTCTATATCAACATGGTCTATATCAACATGGTCTACATGTTCTATATCTACATGTTCTATATCTACATGTTCTATATCTACATGGTCTATATCTACATGGTCTATGTGGTCTATGTCTACATGGTCTATATCTACATGGTCTATATGGTCTATATCTACATGGTCTATATGGTCTATATCTACATGGTCTATATCTACATGGTCTATATCTATATGTTCTGTATCTACGTGGTCTATATCTACATGGTCTATATGGTCTATATCTACATGGTCTATGTGGTCTATGTCTACATGTCTATGTCTACATGGTCTATATTTACATGGTCTATATCTACATGGTCTATATCTACATGGTCTATATCTACATGGTCTACATCTATATGGTCTATATCTACATGGTCTACATGGTCTATATCTATATGTTCTATATCTACATGGTCTACATGGTCTATATCTACATGGTGTATATCTACATGGTCTATATCTACATGGTCTATATCTACATGGTCTATATGGTCTATATCTACATGGTCTATATCTACATGGTCTATATGGTCTATATCTACATGGTCTAGGTTTACGTGATCTATAGCTGCATGGTCTATGTCTATATTTTCCTACAATGACTATTTGTATGATATTGTGGATCCGTTGACGTTTGCAATGACAGCTTCAGTGCAGGAGGTCTGTGCACCGTTTGTCTTCATTCAGACTCGCGGATATGAAGAGCCAGACACGGTCCAGAAACTAATTCATCACAACAAACTACCTGAAATAATAATGTACTTAATGTATAACTTGTCCTTGGTTCAAGTACATCACTAGTAACTTATTGTATATATTGTCCTTGGTTCAAGTACATCACTAGTAACTTATTGTATATATTGTCCTTGGTTCAAGTACATCACTAGTAACTTATTGTATATATTGTCCTTGGTTCAAGTACATCACTAGTAACTTATTGTATATATTGTCCTTGGTTCAAGTACATCACTAGTAACTTATTGTATATATTGTCCTTGGTTCAAGTACATCACTAGTAACTTATTGTATATATTGTCCTTGGTTCAAGTACATCACTAGTAACTTATTGTATATATTGTCCTTGGTTCAAGTACATCACTAGTAACTTATTGTATATATTGTCCTTGGTTCAAGTACATCACTAGTAACTTATTGTATATATTGTCCTTGGTTCAAGTACATCACTAGTAACTTATTGTATATATTGTCCTTGGTTCAAGTACATCACTAGTAACTTATTGTATATATTGTCCTTGGTTCAAGTACATCACTAGTAACTTATTGTATATATTGTCCTTGGTTCAAGTACATCACTAGTAACTTATTGTATATATTGTCCTTGGTTCAAGTACATCACTAGTAACTTATTGTATATATTGTCCTTGGTTCAAGTACATCACTAGTAACTTATTGTATATATTGTCCTTGGTTCAAGTACATCACTAGTAACTTATTGTATATATTGTCCTTGGTTCAAGTACATCACTAGTAACTTATTGTATATATTGTCCTTGGTTCAAGTACATCACTAGTAACTTATTGTATAACTTGTCCTTGGTTCAAGTACATCACTAGTAACTGATTGGTTCAGATATGTCACTAGTAACTGATTGGTTCAGATATGTCACTAGTAACTGATTGGTTCAGACATGTCACTAGTAACTGATTGGTTCAGATATGTCACTAGTAACTGATTGGTTCAGATATGTCACTAGTAACTGATTGGTTCAGACATGTCACTAGTAACTGATTGGTTCAGATATGTCACTATTAACTGATTGGTTCAGACATGTCACTAGTAACTGATTGGTTCAGATATGTCACTAGTAACTGATTGGTTCAGACATGTCACTAGTAACTGATTGGTTCAGATATGTCACTAGTAACTGATTGGTTCAGATATGTCACTAGTAACTGATTGGTTCAGATATGTCACTAGTAACTGATTGGTTCAGATATGTCACTATTAACTGATTTTGTAACGAGTAACAGTTCACCTTACTCCAGAGAGGAACACAGCATTGTTCGTCGGTGTAACTGCTAAACGCAGGTGCCATTATGTGGATGCTATATTATAAAATATGAAATAGTGAAAAATAAAAATATAAAAAAATAAATATATATACATAGTTGACAGATGGAGAAAAAAAATCCAAGAAGACAAACCCTCTTACATCATTTAACCAAATTACTGTTAACATAACCTCCGTCCTCGGGGTCAAGAGAGACTCAGGCGAAGGCTGATGAGCTATTAAACTCCTATTTCAGTCACGGCGGCCAGGAGCTGATACGCTGCATGCAAAACAGACAGGTCTATTAACAGGCATTAATGTGTGAAATGCTGCTTCATCAAGCAGAGCTGCTGAGGGCTGTTTGCTCCAGGAATCAACCCTTCCTTCCTTCGACACTCTGATGGAAGCAGAATAGCAGAAAGCAGAAAAGCAGAAAAGCAGAAAAGCAGAATAGCAGAATAGCAGAAAGCAGAAAAGCAGAAAGCAGAATAGCAGAATAGCAGAAAAGCAGAAAAGCAGAAAGCAGAATAGCAGAATAGCAGAAAGCAGAAAAGCAGAATAGCAGAATAGCAGAATAGCAGAAAGCAGAATAGCAGAAAGCAGAATAGCAGAATAGCAGAATAGCAGAAAAGCAGAAAGCAGAATAGCAGAAAAGCAGAAAGGCAGTACCTGAAAATGTTAATTTAGCACAACTAAAGGAGACAGGCTGCTATAAACTATTTGTATTTTTAATTTATGGTAATTTTTTTGAGTGATGGCGAGGACATTTCGTTAAGTTGAGGAAAATGTGAAAACCAAATGATTACCTGAACAGTACTCTGGGTAATTATTCTTGATTACCATCAGTTATGTGAGTTGTGATATAGTATGTACATGTACAGTATTTGTAGCCTACATTATGCATAGGCCTCATGCCCGTAGGAGGCACAGGGGCACGTGCCCAATCAGATTTGTCCAGTTAAAAATATATTTTTAACAAATCAAATGTATTTATATACATTATCTTCAACTAATATTTTTGAAGGAATCTCCTTGCGAATGATTTTGCTGATATCTCAAAGTGCTTTTCAGAAACCCAGCCTAAAACCCCAAACAGCAGGCAATGCAGGTGTAGAAGCACAGTGGTTAAGAAAAGCATCACCTCACACAAGGGGAGAGGGGACAGCACCTCCTCACACAGGGGAGAAGGGACAGCACCTCCTCACACAGGGGAGAGGGGACAGCACCTCCTCACACAGGGGATAAGGGGACAGCACCTCTTCACACAGGGGAGCGGGGACAGCACCTCCTCACACATTGGTGAGGGGACAGCACCTCCTCACACAGGGGATAAGGGGACAGCACCTCCTCACACAGGGGATAAGGGGACAGCACCTCCTTACACAGGGGATAAGGGGACAGCACCTCCTCACACAGGGGAGAGGAGACGTCATATCAGTTGATTTGCTGCTGTTGATGGGATCAGGTTAGGGCTGCTTTGCTTTCCTTTAGAACGTGTATAAATGAACTCTCCAAGGGTTTGTTTACAGTTTGATTGCCTGGGTGGGACACAGTGGATGGCTGGACCCATAAAGTAATCACGGATTGTATTAGTTGCATTCATCACACACTGTTGATGAGGGACAATGGGAAAGAAATTCTGCTTTGAAAGTTGATAAACTTGTATCCAGACTTTTTGAGACAATGGCCTACGAATGTTTTGGTGCACCTAATGGAGAGCTCCTCTCTGTCTACACCCATTCAGCATTGTTCACACCCTCTTAAGCCTTAGCCCAACCCATCTCTTTAACGATTCATAGTGTAGTAAACATCCAAAGATTAAGACTAAATCTGGTGAAGATAGTAGCAAGAAGTATGAGTAAAAATAAACATTATCTAGTCCTTGGTGTCACAACGCCTGGATTGGTGGGTGCTGAGTCAAAAGCAGAGAGTAGAGGATCCTGGGGAAACCGACCTTATTAGGTTTCCAAAGCGAACGCCCAAAAACACAGGCGAAATACGACACAAAATTGTCCAACTCATCACAGGGCACAAACGGACAGGAACACAACACGCACCACCTGACTAACAGAATGACAAACTCGCACAAGAACCAGGCGGGCCTAACAGGCTTAAATAGACTGAATCAAGAACCAGGCGGGCCTAACAGGCTTAAATAGACTGAATCAAGAACCAGGCGGGCCTAACAGGCTTAAATAGACTGAATCAAGAACCAGGCGGGCCTAACAGGCTTAAATAGACTGAATCAAGAACCAGGCGGGCCTAACAGGCTTAAATGGACTGAATCAAGAACCAGGCGGGCCTAACAGGCTTAAATAGACTGAATCAAAAACCAGGCGGGCCTAACGGGCTTAAATAGACTGAATCAAGAACCAAAATATGAGACCGGTAAAACCAATAAGACCAAACAAACAGAAAAGGAAAAGGGGTTCGGTGGTGGCTGGTAGACCGGCGACGACGTCCGCCGTGCGCCGCCCGAACAGGAAGAGGAACCACCTTCGGAGGGAGTCGTGACACTTGGTCTATTTCCTAATCTGACTTTGGTGCAGGTAATGTTGTTCTTCACATTACTGTCGCTGGTAAACACACACTATATCAAATCAAATCTATGTTTATTTGTCACATGCCCAGGCCACAGATGGGGAAAGCGTTACAGTGAAATGATTACTTTCATAGTGGAGCTAGCTAGCTAAACAATGAAACATAATTCAAACTCTAATGCCGCATTCAAAACAACTGGGAACTCCGACTAGGAAAAAAAGAGCTCTGACAAGGAAAAATATTTTTGAACGTTCATCCAACTCGGAATTCCAACTGGGGACCTCGGGCTTCTTTCTTGAGCTCTGACTTTCCGATCTGAAGACCACCAATGTCATGATTTGATATTTTTCAGAGTTCCCAGTTGTTTAAAAAAAACTGCAATACTGCCATGCATGACTATGCAGGTAGCTAAAGCTAATCAACTAGGTTCACTGTTAGCTAGGTAGTTAACATTAGGCTATAACTAGAAGACAAGACGGACGTGCTGTAGGTTTGTCATATGAAATAAGTAAAGAGAGATTGAGATTATAGATAAGCATGAAAATATTAAAGATGCTTCTGAGCTATGCAAATATATGTTGCTCTATATAAGTGCAGTCTAAAATGATTAGATAAATAATGCCTTTATTCTTATAATTTTGTAAAAAAATATATATTTGAAAGTTTATAATTTTGTACTATGAGAAAAATATTTTGTTTAAAAGTAACACACACACACACACACACACACACACACACACACACACACACACACACACACACACACACACACACACACACACACACACACACACACACACACACACACACACACACACACACACACACACACACACACACACACACACACACACACACACACACACACAAATAAGGGTCAAAATTATCAGCACCCCTGTTTTCAATACCTCACCTTGCAAGGATAAAGGCACTAAGCATTTAAAAATAAATATATTTTAAGACATTGGAGAACACATCGGTGGGGATCTTAGACCATTCCTCCATACAGAAGCTTTCCAGATCCTTGGTCACGTTCTGACCTTAGATGTCTCTGTTTTTCTTTATATTTTGGTTAGGTCAGGGTGTGACTAGGGTGGGTACTATATTTTGTATGCTAGGGTTTTTGTGTATGCCTATGTTGGCCTGATATGGTTCCCAATCAGAGGCAGCTGTTTATCGTTGTCTCTGATTGGGGATCATATTTAGGTAGCCATTTTCCTCATTTGTGTTTGTGGGATCTTGTCTATGAGTAGTTGCCTTTGTGCTCATCAGTAGCTTCATGTTTCATTTGTTTTTTTTGTTGTTGTTTTGTTCAGTGAGGTTTGATTTATTAAAATGATGTGAAACTCTACTCACGCTGTGCCTTGGTCCGATCCGATCTGATCTTACAACAAACGGGACAAATATACTTCTTCTGCACCTATGGACTGCTCTTTCTTAATTTAAATCACAGGTTGTTTTTTTTAAGTGTGAAGACTTTAATTTATCATTACATTTTTTTCCAGTTTGATAGCTAATTTCCTGCAGGTCTACAAATTGTGTCATGTTAATATAATATCTGAGTGAGCGTGACTAAAACAATCAATGGGGGCCCCCCTGGAGTTTAGAGCCACTTAGCAAATGCCCTTTGTGCCCGGTAGATCATTTGACCATGATTACCACTAGTTTAGATAGCTGGTTAGACTACTTTACCAATCTAAAAAAAAATGCTGACATGGGCTAATTGACTGACTGACTGACTGACTTAACAAGAGAAACTGCTGACGCACGGCCACATTTAGAAATTGCACCTAGTGTATTTTACTATTCCAACTCTCAACAGTAAGCTGAGATCACGACTTAGTTCCTAAAAACGTTCTCTTTTTTGCCCTATCCTGCAAGGGCCCCAGGACCAGTGGAACTTAAATAGCCCCAAAACATCAAAGATACATCACTGTATTAAACTGTACACTAGATTCCGGGAAACTTTCTGCAAATGCGTCTTTCTTTCTACAAGTTCTCTGTGTTCGACCATAACAGCAGGTTCAATCCAAGTGACTAATGACGTTTAGCCTTTTACTGCAGTTCAGCTGAATCAGAGTGTTTCTTGGTTGTCTTCAAGGGTCTACAGTTTACGATGAGGTATTCTATATCAGGTAGATTAAAGGGTCTACAGTTCACCGTGAGGTATTCTATATCAGGTCAATTAAAGGGTCTTCAGTTCACCGTAAGGTATTCTATATCAGGTAGATTAAAGTTTCCTCAGGTTACTGTGAGGTATTCTATATCAGGTAGATTAAAGGGTCTACAGGTTACCGTGAGGTATTCTATATCAGGTAGATTAAAGGGTCTTCAGTTTACAGTGAGGTATTCTCTATCAGGTAGATTAATAAGGTATAGGGGACGCTTGCATCTGTACTGATATTCGTCTGTTGTTTGAAGTGAGTCAGACCGAAATGCAGCGTGTAGGTTACTCATGACTTTTAATGAAGAAAATAGCGGTACATGAAATAACTGAAAATACGAAAACAACAAACGAGTGAAACTAATACAGCCTATCTGGTGACTAACACAAAGACAGGTACAATCACCCACGAAATACAACGCGCACTCAGGCTGCCTAAATACGGTTCCCAATCCGAGACAACGAGAATCAGCTGACTCCAATTAGGAATCGCCTCAGGCAGCCAAGCCTAACTAGACACACCCCTACTAATACACACTCCTAATTAATACAAACCCCAATACGAAATACAACATATAAACCCATGTCACACCCTGGCCTACCCAAACATATAACAAAAACACAAGATACAATGACCAAGGCGTGACAGAACCCCCCCCTAAGGTGCGGACTCCGGGACGCACCTCAAGAGCATAGGGAGGGTCCGGGTGGGTGTCTGTCCATGGTGGCGGTTCTGGCTCGGGACGTGGACCCCACTCCATAAATGTCCTAGTTCCTCCCCTTCGCGTCCTAGGATAATCCACCTTCTCCGCCGACCATGGCCTAATAGTCCTCACCTTGATCCCCACATAACTGAGGGGCAGCTCGGGACCGAGGGGCAGCTCGGGACAGAGGGGCAGCTCGGGACAGAGGGGCAGCTCGGGACAGAGGGGCAGCTCGGGACAGAGGGGCAGCTCGGGACAGAGGGGCAGCTCGGGACAGAGGGGCAACTCGGGACAGAGGGGCAACTCGGGACAGAGGGGCAGCTCGGGACAGAGGGGCAACTCGGGACAGAGGGGCAACTCGGGACAGAGGGGCAGCTCGGGACAGAGGGGCAACTTGGGACAGAGGGGCAACTCGGGACAGAGGGGCAACTCGGGACAGAGGGGCAACTCGGGATAGAGGGGCATCTCAGGATAGAGGGGCAGCCCGGGACAGAGGGGCAGCCCGGGACAGAGGGGCAGCCCGGGACAGAGGGGCAGCCCGGGACTGAGGGAGCCCGGTACTGAGGGGAAGCCCGGTACTGAGGGGAAGCCCGGTACTGAGGGGAAGCCCGGTACTGAGGGGAAGCCCGGTACTGAGAGGGAGCCCGGTACTGAGAGGAAGCTCAGTACAGAGAGGGAGCCTAGTACAGAGAGGAAGCTCAGTACTGAGAGGAAGCTCAGGCAGGTAGTAGGCTCCGGTAAATCCTGGCTGGCTGGTGGACCTGGATGATTAAGGTTGTCTGGCCGATCTAGAAGATCTTGGCAGACTGGCACTTCTGGCGGATCCTGGCAGACTGGCACTTCTGGTGGATCCTGGCAGACTGGTGACGCTGGGCCGACTGGCGGCGCTGGGCAGACAGGAGACTCCGGCAGCGCAGGAGAGGAGAAAAGCACTGGCTGTGCTGAACAGGCGATGCGCACTGGACGCGCTGGGCCGACTGGGAGCACTGGTGGCGCTGGGCAGACAGGAGACTCCGGCAGCGCAGGAGAGGAGAAAGGCTCTGGTCCTTGACCGTCTAATTCCTCCTCCCATGTCCAAATCTCCAAATGATGCATTCTCTCCCATTGCAACTGCTCTTCACGATTAACAGGGAGAGTAGGCTCAGGTCTGTTTCCTGACTCAGCCACTCTCTCTCTGCGCTTTCCCCTGTTACCTTCAGTTTTCGCTCTGTATAGCAATGCTTTCCTTCTCGATTCCATACGTGTATAGCCCTCTTCGCATTGCTGTAGGGAATCCCAGGCGGGCTCTTGCACTCGCTCTGGGTCGGCCGCCCACCTGTCGATTTCTTCCCACGTCGTATAATCCCTGCTTCTGCCGTCCATATCGTCCTCCTTTAGCTCCTGCCAGTTCACACGCTGCTCGGTCTGTGAATCGTGGTGGGTGATTCTGTAATGATATTCGTCTGTTGTTTGAAGTGAGTCAGACCGAAATGCAGCGTGTAGGTTACTCATGACTTTTAATGAAGAAAATAGCGGTACATGAAATAACTGAAAATACGAAAACAACAAACGAGTGAAACTAATACAGCCTATCTGGTGACTAACACAAAGACAGGTACAATCACCCACGAAATACAACGCGCACTCAGGCTGCCTAAATACGGTAACCCAATCCGAGACAACGAGAATCAGCTGACTCCAATTAGGAATCGCCTCAGGCAGCCAAGCCTAACTAGACACACCCCTACTAATACACACTCCTAATTAATACAAACCCCAACACGAAATACAACATATAAACCCATGTCACACCCTGGCCTACCCAAACATATAACAAAAACACAAGATACAATGACCAAGGCGTGACAGCATCCCACTTGGCCAAAAGCCAGGGAAAATGCTAATGCTAATTCTAAATTAAAATTCAAATAAAAGTATATAAAAATCTAACTTTCATTAAATCACACTTGTAAGATACAAAATTAAAGCTACACTCGTTGTGAATCCAGCCAACAGATTTTTAAAAGGCTTTTCGGCGAAAGCATAAGAAGCTATTATCTGATGATAGCACAACAGTAAACAAAGAGGGTAGCATATTTCAACAATGCAGGCGCTATACAAAACGTAGAAATAAAATATAGAACATGCCTTTGACAAGCTTTTTTTTGTCGGCACTCCAATAGGTCCCATAAACATCACAATTGGTCCTTTTGTTCGATCAATTCCGTCGATATATATCCAAAATGTACATTTATGTGGCCCTTGTGATTGAGAAAAAAACAGCTTCCAAATTGCGCAACGTCACTACAAAATATTTCAAAAGTTGCCTGTAAACTTTGCCAAAACATTTCAAACTACTTTTGTAATACAACTTTAGGTATTTTTAAACGTTAATAATTGATCAAATTGAAGACGGGTCTATCTGTGTTCAATACAGGAAGACAACAAACCAAGCTACTTTTCAAGTCTTGCGCAACTCTCAACAGTGTTACGCAGTTCCTAGATGGCTGTACTTCTTCATTGCACAAAGGAATAACCTCAACCAAATTCCAAAGACTGGTGACATCCAGTGGAAGCGGTAGGAACTGAAAATAAGTGTTATAAGTGAAATATTGTTTCCCAATGAGAACCCACTGAACAGACAGAGACCTCAAAAAGAAAATCTGAACTGTTAGTCCTCTGGGTTTTGCCTGCTACATAAGTTATGTTATACTCACAGACATGATTCAAACAGTTTTAGAAACATCAGAGTGTTTTCTATCCAAATCTACCAATAATATGCATATCTTATATTCTTGGCATGAGTAGCAGGAAGTTGAAATTGGGCACGCTATTTATCCAAAAGTGAAAATGCTGCCCCCTATACCTTAAGAAGTTAAAGGGCCTGCAGTTTACCGTGAGGTATTCTATATCAGGTCAATTAAAGGGTCTACGGTTTACCATGAGGTTTTCTGTATCAGGTGAGAAAAATCTTGACATTTCCTTCACCAGTTGCAACACACCAGTTGTTGTTTATGAAAAAAAAAACATTTTAGACAAAAACCTGGTTGCCTCTGCCAGGATTCAGAAACTTGGCCAAAAGTGAATCTTCCAGCAAGACAATAACCCCAAGCACAAATCAAAATCCAAAAATAAATGGTTAATTGACCACAAAATCAACATTTTGCGATGGCCATCTCAGTCTCCGGACTTCAACCCCATTGAAAACCTGTGGTTTGAATTGAAGAAGACAGTCCATAAGCACACACGAAGAATATCAAGTATCTGGAAAAATTGTGAATGGCGGAATGGTAAAGACCCCTCCCAACGTGTTCTTCAATCTCATAAAACATTTTAGAAAAAGGCTCAATGTCATTATCCACACAAGGTGAGGTATTGAAAGTTATTGAAAACAGGGTTGTCAATACATTTTGGCCCCTAAGTTTTTTGCGAGAATAAAATATTAATTGTTACACGAAATCTCTTTATTTGAGCAATCGTATTTGTTTAAAATAATATAATTTCCCACCCAAAAATTCAGAGATATATTACAGTTCAATATTTGTTTATGTAATATAATAATTTAATTAATTGTAATTAATATAAATTTATGTTAAAGTATTTTTTGCTCATCTTTATCAAATGGTGACAATACATTTTGGACCCGACTGTGGGTCTCTGTGCCAACACCTGATTGGTTCGACCCGGCTCCTCGACCCGGATAAACAACACCTGATTGGTTCGACCCGGCTCCTCGACCCGGATAAACAACACCTGATTGGTTCGACCCGGCTCCTCGACCCGGATAAACAACACCTGATTGGTTCGACCCGGCTCCTCGACCCGGATAAACAACACCTGATTGGTTCGACCCGGCTCCTCGACCCGGATAAACAACACCTGATTGGTTCGACCCGGCTCCTCGACCCGGATAAACAACAATAATCTCTCACAGAAAGAAGACTTTCTTTTTCATATGCAGATGATTGGAATAGGACATTAAAAAACATACCAAAACAAAAAACTGCTCATACTGAATAACAGTCATTATACTTTGACCTTTGGAGTAATGTTGAAACTAAAGTAGGATGACTTTAATGGTACACATTCATGACGGATTACAGAATCGTACATTAGAGAAACGTCACACTGCCCTATCTCTTTAAACTATGTCATTTTATAAATACAGGTTTGGTTCTTCCCTGAACAAGAATGTAATTCATTTACACATCTCTCCAGGTCAAGCAGAGGAGGAGAGGTGTTTTAGCAGTTAGAATCCATACCGTGTCGCTAACATTATAGGTAAGTGGTAATTTTATGTGTATGGGTTTTCAAGGGCTTTCTGTTGTTCCTATAGACTGTTAAATATGGCCTGCTGTATGGTTGACTGGTCCGCTGACTGAAACAACAAGAACAAGCATTCTAAAAGACTACTGACCATCATCAGCATGTCGGATCTTGATGTGTGCACCGGTACCACACAGTCTCCATCTATCATCCATCCATACACCCATCTATCATCCATCCCTTTATAAACCCATCTATCATCCATCCCTTTATAAACCCATCTATCATCCATCCCTTTATAAACCCATCTATCATCCATCCTTTTATAAACCCATCTATCATCCATCCCTTTATAAACCCATCTATCATCCATCCTTTTATAAACCCATCTATCATCCATCCATTCACCCATCTATCATCCATCCCTTTAAACTCCAATCGATCATCTATCATCCATACACCCATCTATCATCCATCCATACACCCATCTATCATCCATCCCTTTATAAACCCATCTATCATCCATCCATACACCCATCTATCATCCATCCCTTTATAAACCCATCTATCATCCATCCTTTTATAAACCCATCTATCATCCATCCCTTTATAAACCCATCTATCATCCATCCATTCACCCATCTATCATCCATCCCTTTAAACTCCAATCGATCATCTATCATCCATACACCCATCTATCATCCATCCATACACCCATCTATCATCCATCCCTTTATAAACCCATCTATCATCCATCCCTTTATAAACCCATCTATCATCCATCCTTTTATAAACCCATCTATCATCCATCCATTCACCCATCTATCATCCATCCCCTTTAAATTCCAATCGATCATCTATCATCCATACATCTATCTATCATCCATCCATACATCAATCTAAAATCCATCACTTTATAAACCCATCTATCATCCATCCATACACCCATCTATCATCCATCCCTTTATAAACCCATCTATCATCCATCCCTTTATAAACCCATCTATCATCCATCCTTTTATAAACCCATCTATCATCCATCCATTCACCCATCTATCATCCATCCCTTTAAATTCCAATCGATCATCTATCATCCATACATCTATCTATCATCCATCCATACATCAATCTAAAATCCATCACTTTATAAACCCATCTATCATCCATCCATACACCCATCTATCATCCATCCCTTTATAAACCCATCTATCATCCATCCCTTTATAAACCCATCTATCATCCATCCTTTTATAAACCCATCTATCATCCATCCATTCACCCATCTATCATCCATCCCTTTAAACTCCAATCGATCATCTATCATCCATACACCTATCTATCATCCATCCATACATCAATCTAAAATCCATCCTTTTATAAACCCATCTATTATCCATCCATACACCCATCTATCATCCATCCCTTTATAAACCCATCTATCATCCATCCCTTTATAAACCCATCTATCATCCATCCTTTTATAAACCCATCTATCATCCATCCATTCACCCATCTATCATCCATCCCTTTAAACTCCAATCGATCATCTATCATCCATACACCTATCTATCATCCATCCATACATCAATCTAAAATCCATCACTTTATAAACCCATCTATCATCCATATACCCATCAATCATCCATAACTTTATACCCAATGTATCATCCATCCATTTAAACACCCATCTATCATCCATCCCTTAAACTCCTATCTATCTATCTATCTATCTATCTATCTATCTATCTATCTATCTATCTATCTATCTATCTATCTATCTATCTACCCATCAATCATCCATTACTTTATACACCCATCTATCATCCGTCCATTTATACACCCATCTATCATCCATTCTTTTATACACCCATCTATCATCCATACACCCATCTATCATCCGTCTCTTTATACACCCATCTATCATCCATACACCCATCTATCATCCATCCATTTATTCACCCATCTATCATCCATACACCCATCTATCATCCTTCTCTTTATACACCCATCTATCATCCATACACCCATCTATCATCCATACACCCATCTATCATCCATACACCCATCTATCATCCATACACCCATCTATCATCCATACACCCATCTATCATCCATACACCCATCTATCATCCATACACCCATCTATCATCCATACACCCATCTATCATCCTTCTCTTTATACACCCATCTATCATCCATACACCCATCTATCATCCATACACCCATCTATCGTCTCTCCCTTTATGTAGTCACTAAACATATCATATATCTACCTGTGAAGTATTCTTTGTGTTAGCTAAATGCATTCACCTGTGTCACTAGCTCACTACATTAAACTGGGCATTCAGTTTGAGCATATTTATCTGATCAAGATGTTGTCTTTTTCAGGCTGTTGTTGTGTCGCTGCCATGTTGTAATAGCAGAACAATATGTCTGGTCTAGTGGGGTAGTTTACTTGTGTTCTGTATTGTTGGTTTCTGCTGTCAGAACCAGTGAACCACGCCCGGTGTGATACAGTAACTTGCTCTCCTTTTTGTACCCTTTTACAGTATTCTGTTGTCCTAGCTCAGACTCAGTACAATGCTCCGTGCGACAACCAAGTGTCCAAGTGTGTATTTCAGGCAGCATTGTTTGACGGCCATGACTTTTCAAATAACGTTTGAGTGTAAAAAAAAAAAGAATAAAAAAAAGAAGAGGACCATTAAAGGCTGTGTGGTAATCAGAGAATTGCATTGTGGTCTTTTTTTTCATTTGCTACTATTACATTTTGCACCGTCTTCATTTCTGCCATTGTTTACAGCTCAAAGCCTGCATGGGAATATTGATTTGTGTTTCATTTCAAAATAACAGCTAGTCCAAAGGGACTGTATTACATTTAATTCTGTATATATAGCATTTCTTCACGTGTATATATTTACGGGGATCATGATTCCCCTCTCATACAATCCTTCTCATGGACATTTTTTTCAGTGCTGTCATATGATTTCAAATCATGCTACTATTAATGTAACCTTACAACAATAATAGCCTTATAATAGCTCAAAACATCCTTATAATAGCATATTTGTTTAAATATTTTTTATTTATTTTACCTTTATTTAACCAGGCAAGTCAGTTAAGAACACATTCTTATTTTCAATGACGGCCTGGGAACAGTGGGTTAACTGCCTGTTCAGGGCAGAACGACAGTACCTTGTCAGCTCGGGGGTTTGAACTCGCAACCTTCCGGTTACTAGTCCAACGCTCTAACCACTAGGCTACGCTGCCGCCCCATAACATGTAAATATACTAATAGCCTTATAATAGCTTGGAACAGTAATAACATCCTTATAATAGCATATAAACATACTAATAGCCTTATAATAGCTCATAACAGTAATAACAGCCTTATATTAGTGATAACAGTAATAACAGCCTTATATTAGTGATAACAGTAATAACAGCCTTATAATAGTAATAACAGCCTTATAACCGCCTTATAACAGTAATAACAGCCTTATAACAGCCTTATAACAGTAATAACAGCCTTATAACAGCCTTATAACAGTAATAACAGCCTTATAACAGTAATAACAGCCTTATAATAGTAATAACAGCCTTATAACAGCCTTATAACAGTAATAACAGCCTTATAACAGCCTTATAACAGTAATAACAGCCTTATAACAGCCTTATAACAGTAATAACAGCCTTATAACAGTAATAACAGCCTTATAACAGCCTTATAACAGTAATAACAGCCTTATAACAGTGATAACAGCCTTATATTAGTGATAACAGTAATAACAGCCTTATAACAGTGATAACAGCCTTATATTAGTGATAACAGTAATAACAGCCTTATAACAGTGATAACAGCCTTATAATAGCTCATAACAGTAATAACAGCCTTATATTAGTGATAACAGTAATAACAGCCTTATAATAGCTCATAACAGTAATAACAGCCTTATATTAGTGATAACAGTAATAACAGCCTTATAACAGTAATAACAGCCTTATAACAGTAATAACAGCCTTATATTAGTGATAACAGTAATAACAGCCTTATAACAGTAATAACAGCCTTATAACAGTAATAACAGCCTTATATTAGTGATAACAGTAATAACAGCCTTATAACAGCCTTATAACAGTAATAGCAGCCTTATAATAGCTCATAAAAATAATAACAGCCTTATAACAGTGATAACAGCCTTATAACAGTAATAACAGCCTTATATTAGTGATAACAGTAATAACAGCCTTATATTAGTGATAACAGTAATAACAGCCTTATAACAGTGATAACAGCCTTATATTAGTGATAACAGTAATAACAGCCTTATAACAGTGATAACAGCCTTATATTAGTGATAACAGTAATAACAGCCTTATAACAGTGATAACAGCCTTATAATAGCTCATAACAGTAATAACAGCCTTATATTAGTGATAACAGTAATAACAGCCTTATAATAGCTCATAACAGTAATAACAGCCTTATATTAGTGATAACAGTAATAACAGCCTTATAACAGTAATAACAGCCTTATAACAGTAATAACAGCCTTATATTAGTGATAACAGTAATAACAGCCTTATAACAGTAATAACAGCCTTATAACAGTAATAACAGCCTTATATTAGTGATAACAGTAGTAACAGCCTTATAACAGTAATAATAGCCTTATAACAGTAATAACAGCCTTATAACAGTAATAACAGCCTATAACAGTAATAACAGCCTTATAACAGTAATAACACCCTTATATTAGTGATAACAGTAATAGCAGCCTTATAATAGCTCATAACAGTAATAACAGCCTTATATCAGTAATAGCAGCCTTATAATAGCTCATAACAGTAATAACAGCCTTATAACAGTGATAACAGTCTCATAACAGTAACAACAGCCTTATAACAGTAATAACAGCCTTATAACAGTAATAACAGCCTTATAACAGTAATAACAGCCTTATAACAGTAATAACAGCCTTATAACAGTAATAACAGCCTATAACAGTAATAACAGCCTTATAACAGTAATAACACCCTTATATTAGTGATAACAGTAATAACAGCCTTATATTAGTGATAACAGTAATAACAGCCTTATAACAGTGATAACAGTAATAACAGCCTTATAACAGTGATAACAGCCTCATAACAGTGATAACAGTAATAACAGCCTTATAACAGCCTATAACAGTAATAACACCCTTATATTAGTGATAACAGTAATAACAGCCTTATAACAGTGATAACAGTAATAACAGCATTATAACAGTGATAACAGTAATAACAGCCTTATAACAGTGATAACAGCCTCATAACAGTAATAACAGCCTCATAACAGTGATAACAGTAATAACAGCCTTATAACAGCCTATAACAGTAATAACACCCTTATATTAGTGATAACAGTAATACCAGCCTTATAACGGTGATAACAGTAATAACAGCCTTATAACAGTGATAACAGTAATAACAGCCTCATAACAGTGATAACAGTAATAACAGCCTTATAACAGTGATAACAGTAATAACAGCCTTATAACAGTGATAACAGTAATAACAGCCTCATAACAGTGATAACAGTAATAACAGCCTTATAACAGTGATAACAGTAATAACAGCCTTATAACAGTGATAACAGTAATAACAGCCTTATAACAGTAATAACAGCCTATAACAGTAATAACAGCCTTATAACAGTAATAACACCCTTATATTAGTGATAACAGTAATAACAGCCTTATAACAGTGATAACAGTAATAACAGCCTTATAACAGTGACAACAGCCTTATAATAGCTCATAACAGTAATAACAGCCTTATAACAGCCTTATAACAGTGATAACAGCCTTATAACAGCCTTATAACAGTAATAACAGTCGTATAATAGCTTATAACAGTAATAACAGCCGTATAACAGTAATAACAGCCTTATAACAGTGATAACAGCCTTATAACAGTAATAACAGCCTTATAACAGTGATAACAGCCTTATAACAGTAATAACAGTCGTATAATAGCTCATAACAGTAATAACAGCCGTATAACAGTAATAACAGCCTTATAACAGTGATAACAGCCTTATAGCACCTTAACCTAACGGTTGAGAAGATCCATTGTATAGATGGATATCTGGTTTACCTGTGTCTGTTCTGTTTCTGTCCTGCCGTTGTCTCTGGAGCTGATGGTGCAATGTGAAATACAACACCAGAGGCCATGACATTGTCTGCTCTCTGTGTTCACTGATATCCTTCCTAACAGATACAACATTTATAGCCCAACGACAAGAATTGAGCATCACAAACACAGTAAAGAATCTGAGGTCAGCTCCAGCCACAACATACGGCAACACAATATCTCTCTGTGAGTTAGCATTGCTTGTAATGGCTTCATTAGAATATGTCTTCGCCTGGACGCCAACCGTCACAAGAACAAAAGCAGTCGTTCTCATAAAATAGATTTCTAGAAGGTTCGTAGAGCTTTGAGAGCTGTGTTACAAACCAGAGTGCCTTGTAATGTAACCTACTAGCTGTAGCAGAAGGCCTAGCTGTTTCAACAGGAGCAGAAGGCCTTACAATATAGCCCACTAACGGCAGCCTGGTTGGTGAGCAGATGGAATTATTTATTTTTAGTCTCCAACATTAGCACAGTTAGCACACTTCCTAGAGCTGGCCGTCAGGCGAAACTGAGCAATCGTGGGAGAAGGGTCTTGTTCAGGGAGGTGACCAATAACCCGGTGGTCACTCTGACAGAACTCTAGAGTTCTTCTCTTGAGATGGGAGAACCTTCCAGAAGGACAAGCATCTCTGCAGCATTCCACCAATACGGCCTTTAAGGTAGAGAGGCCAGACGGAAGCCACTCCTCAGTAAAAGGCACATGACAGCCCGCTTGGAGTTTTCCTAAAGACTCTCAGACCATGAGAAACAAGATTCTCTGGTCCGATGAAACCAAAATTGAAGCATGGTGGTGGCAGAATCATGCTGTATAGAGGTTTTTCAGTGGCAGGGACGGGGAGACTAGTCAGGATCGAGGAAAAGATTAACGGAGCAAAGATTAACGGCTCGCTGACTCCCCCTGGCTCCCTGACTCCCTCTGGCTCTCTGACTCCCCCTGGCTCCCTGACTCCCCCTGGCTCCCTGACTCCCTCTGGCTCTCTGACTCCCCCTGGCTCCCTGACTCACTCTGGCTCCCTGACTCCCCCTGGCTCCCTAAATCCCCCTGGCTCCCTGACTCCCCCTGGCTCCCTGACCCCCCCTGGCTCACTGACTCCCGCTGGCTCGCTGACTCCCGTTATCAACATAGAGGCCCGCTGACTCCCCCTGGTGCTCTGACTCACCTTGGTGCTCTAACTCCCCCTGGCGCTCTGACTCCCCCTGGCGCTCTGACTCCCCTTGGTGCTCTGACTCCCCCTGGCGCTCTGACTCCCCCTGGCTCACTGACTCCCGCTGGCTCACTGACTCCCGCTGGCTCACTGTCTCCTACTTTCAACATGCTGGCTCGCTGACTCCCACTGTCACCATACTGGCTCACTGACTCCCTCTGTCAACACACTGGCTCACTGACTCCTACTGTCAACATACTGGCTCACTGACTCCTACTGTCAACATACTGGCTCACTGACTCCTACTGTCAACATACTGGCTCACTGACTCTCACTGTCAACATACTGTGTGTTCAAGTGCAGTGGGGAGTGGCCTACCTCCCTCCCACACTCCCTCATGAATCTCTCGGCTGTGAAATGCCGCCTGACATTTTCTTAAATTTCATAGACAAGTGGACACACTGTGCTGTTGTTCAATGAGGTTAAAAACCATTGACATTTCACTGGGCCGGAAGTCGGCTGTTCGGGTAGATGGCATCTGTCGCTGAGTGTGGCCTCTGTCTTTCAGTCAAGCCGGTTTAAAAGAATACTGGCATTTGTCTGACATGTCAAGTACTTTTCCCAAATGTCCCTCTCACCTCATGTTCACTCCACATTCTACTGGTTGGATGCAGAAAGGGAGACACACATATTCTGTTATAGTCTTGTCTGGGAGAGGTGTGAGAATTCTGTTTGGGAGAGGTGTCAGAGTCCCGTCTGAGAGAGGTGTCAGAGTCCCGTCTGAGAGAGGTGTCAGAGTCCATTCTGGGGAAGAGGTGTCAGATTCCCATCTGAGAGAGGTGTCAGAGTCCCATCTGAGAGAGGGGTCAGAGTCCCATCTGAGAGAGGGGTCAGAACCCCATCTGAGAGAGGGGTCAGAATCCAGTCTGGGGAAGAGGTGTCAGAGTCCCGTCTGACAGAGGTGTCAGAGTCCCGTCTGAGAGAGGGGTCAGAGTCCCGTCTGGGGAAGAGGTGTCAGAGTCCCGTCTGGGGAAGAGGTGTCAGAGTCCCGTCTGGGGAAGAGGGGTCAGAGTCCCGTCTGGGGAAGAGGGGTCAGAGTCCCGTCTGGGGAAGAGGGGTCAGAGTCCCGTCTGAGAGAGGTGTCAGAAACCAGTCTGAGAGAGGTGTCAGAAACCAGTCTGAGAGAGGGGTCAGAAACCAGTCTGAGAGAGGGGTCAGAGTCCCGTCTGAGAGAGGGGTCAGAGTCCCGTCTGAGAGAGGTGTCAGAGTCCATTCTGGGGAAGAGGTGTCAGAATAAAATCTGGGGAAGTGGGGTCAGAGTAACACTGGGGAAGAGGGGTCAGTGTCCCGTCTGGGGAAGAGGGGTCAAAGTCCTGTCTGGGAGAGGTGTAAGAGTCCATTCTGGGGAAGAGGTGTCAGAGTCCCTTCTAGGGAAGAGGGGTCAGAGTCCCGTCTGAGAGATGGGTCAGAGTCCAGTCTGAGAGATGTGTCAGATTCCCATCTGAGAGAGGTGTCAGAGTCCCATCTGAGAGAGGGGTCAGAATCCAGTCTGGGGAAGAGGTGTCAGAGTCCCGTCTGACAGAGGTGTCAGAGTCCCGTCTGAGAGAGGGGTCAGAGTCCCGTCTGAGAGAGGGGTCAGAGTCCCGTCTGAGAGAGGGGTCAGAGTCCCGTCTGGGGAAGAGGGGTCAGAGTAACATCTGGGGAAGAGTGTTCAGAGTCCCGTCTGAGAGAGGTGTCAGAGTCCATTCTGGGGAAGAGGTGTCAGAGTCCCGTCTGAGAGAGGGGTCAGAGTCCCGTCTGAGAGAGGTGTCAGAGTCCCGTCTGAGAGATGGATCAGAAGCCAGTCTGGGGAAGAGGTGTCAGAGTCCCGTCTGACAGAGGTGTCAGAGTCCCGTCTGAGAGAGGTGTCAGAGTCCCATCTGAGAGAGGGGTCAGAGTCCAGTCTGGGGAAGATGGGTCAGAGACCCAGTCTGACAGAGTTGTCAGAGTCCCGTCTGGGGAAGAGGGGTCAGAGTCCCGTCTGGGGAAGAGGGGTCAGAGTCCCGTCTGGGGAAGAGGGGTCAGAGTCCCGTCTGGGGAAGAGGGGTCAGAGTCCCGTCTGAGAGAGGGGTCAGAGTCCCGTCTGAGAGAGGGGTCAGAGTCCCGTCTGAGAGAGGGGTCAGAGTCCCGTCTGAGAGAGGGGTCAGAGTCCCGTCTGAGAGAGGGGTCAGAGTCCCGTCTGAGAGAGGGGTCAGAGTCCCGTCTGAGATAGGGGTCAGAATCCAGTCTGGGGAAGAGGTGTCAGAGTCCCGTCTGACAGAGGTGTCAGAGTCCCATCTGACAGAGGTGTCAGAGTCCCATCTGACAGAGGTGTCAGAGTCCCATCTGACAGAGGTGTCAGAGTCCCATCTGACAGAGGTGTCAGAGTCCCATCTGAGAGAGGGGTCAGAGTCCCATCTGAGAGAGGGGTCAGAATCCAGTCTGGGGAAGAGGTGTCAGAGTCCCGTCTGACAGAGGTGTCAGAGTCCCGTCTGAGAGAGGGGTCAGAGTCCCGTCTGGGGAAGAGGTGTCAGAGTCCCGTCTGGGGAAGAGGTGTCAGAGTCCCGTCTGGGGAAGAGGGGTCAGAGTCCGGTCTGGGGAAGAGGGGTCAGAGTCCCGTCTGGGGAAGAGGGGTCAGAGTCCCGTCTGAGAGAGGTGTCAGAAACCAGTCTGAGAGAGGGGTCAGAAACCAGTCTGAGAGAGGGGTCAGAGTCCCGTCTGAGAGAGGTGTCAGAGTCCATTCTGGGGAAGAGGTGTCAGAATAAAATCTGGGGAAGTGGGGTCAGAGTAACACTGGGGAAGAGGGGTCAGTGTCCCGTCTGGGGAAGAGGGGTCAGAGTCCTGTCTGGGAGAGGTGTAAGAGTCCATTCTGGGGAAGAGGTGTCAGAGTCCCTTCTAGGGAAGAGGGGTCAGAGTCCCATCTGAGAGAGGTGTCAGAGTCCATTCTGGGGAAGAGGTGTCAGAGTCCCGTCTGAGAGAGGGGTCAGAGTCCCGTCTGAGAGAGGTGTCAGAGTCCATTCTGGGGAAGAGGTGTCAGAGTCCCGTCTGAGAGAGGGGTCAGAGTCCCGTCTGAGAGAGGTGTCAGAGTCCCGTCTGAGAGATGGATCAGAAGCCAGTCTGGGGAAGAGGTGTCAGAGTCCCGTCTGACAGAGGTGTCAGAGTCCCATCTGAGAGAGGTGTCAGAGTCCCATCTGAGAGAGGGGTCAGAGTCCAGTCTGGGGAAGATGGGTCAGAGACCCAGTCTGACAGAGTTGTCAGAGTCCCGTCTGGGGAAGAGGGGTCAGAGTCCCGTCTGGGGAAGAGGGGTCAGAGTCCCGTCTGGGGAAGAGGGGTCAGAGTCCCGTCTGGGGAAGAGGGGTCAGAGTCCCGTCTGAGAGAGGGGTCAGAGTCCCGTCTGAGAGAGGGGTCAGAGTCCCGTCTGAGAGAGGGGTCAGAGTCCCGTCTGAGAGAGGGGTCAGAGTCCCGTCTGAGAGAGGGGTCAGAGTCCCGTCTGAGATAGGGGTCAGAATCCAGTCTGGGGAAGAGGTGTCAGAGTCCCGTCTGACAGAGGTGTCAGAGTCCCATCTGACAGAGGTGTCAGAGTCCCATCTGACAGAGGTGTCAGAGTCCCATCTGACAGAGGTGTCAGAGTCCCATCTGACAGAGGTGTCAGAGTCCCATCTGAGAGAGGGGTCAGAGTCCCATCTGAGAGGGGTCAGAATCCAGTCTGGGGAAGAGGTGTCAGAGTCCCGTCTGACAGAGGTGTCAGAGTCCCGTCTGAGAGAGGGGTCAGAGTCCCGTCTGGGGAAGAGGTGTCAGAGTCCCGTCTGGGGAAGAGGTGTCAGAGTCCCGTCTGGGGAAGAGGGGTCAGAGTCCCGTCTGGGGAAGAGGGGTCAGAGTCCCGTCTGGGGAAGAGGGGTCAGAGTCCCGTCTGAGAGAGGTGTCAGAAACCAGTCTGAGAGAGGGGTCAGAAACCAGTCTGAGAGAGGGGTCAGAGTCCCGTCTGAGAGAGGTGTCAGAGTCCATTCTGGGGAAGAGGTGTCAGAATAAAATCTGGGGAAGTGGGGTCAGAGTAACACTGGGGAAGAGGGGTCAGTGTCCCGTCTGGGGAAGAGGGGTCAGAGTCCTGTCTGGGAGAGGTGTAAGAGTCCATTCTGGGGAAGAGGTGTCAGAGTCCCTTCTAGGGAAGAGGGGTCAGAGTCCCGTCTGAGAGATGGGTCAGAGTCCAGTCTGAGAGATGTGTCAGATTCCCATCTGAGAGAGGTGTCAGAGTCCCATCTGAGAGAGGGGTCAGAATCCAGTCTGGGGAAGAGGTGTCAGAGTCCCGTCTGACAGAGGTGTCAGAGTCCAGTCTGAGAGAGGGGTCAGAGTCCCGTCTGAGAGAGGGGTCAGAGTCCCGTCTGAGAGAGGGGTCAGAATCCCGTCTGAGAGAGGGGTCAGAGTCCCGTCTGAGAGAGGGGTCAGAGTCCCATCTGAGAGAGGGGTCAGAATCCAGTCTGGGGAAGAGGTGTCAGAGTCCCGTCTGACAGAGGTGTCAGAGTCCCGTCTGAGAGAGGGGTCAGAGTCCCGTCTGGGGAAGAGGTGTCAGAGTCCCGTCTGAGAGAGGTGTCAGAGTCCATTCTGGGGAAGAGGTGTCAGAGTCCCGTCTGAGAGAGGGGTCAGAGTCCCGTCTGAGAGAGGTGTCAGAGTCCCGTCTGAGAGAGGGGTCAGAGTCCCGTCTGGGGAAGAGGTGTCAGAGTCCCGTCTGGGGAAGAGGGGTCAGAGTCCCGTCTGGGGAAGAGGGGTCAGAGTCCCGTCTGGGGAAGAGGGGTCAGAGTCCCGTCTGAGAGAGGTGTCAGAAACCAGTCTGAGAGAGGGGTCAGAAACCAGTCTGAGAGAGGGGTCAGAGTCCCGTCTGAGAGAGGTGTCAGAGTCCATTCTGGGGAAGAGGTGTCAGAATAAAATCTGGGGAAGTGGGGTCAGAGTAACACTGGGGAAGAGGGGTCAGTGTCCCGTCTGGGGAAGAGGGGTCAGAGTCCTGTCTGGGAGAGGTGTAAGAGTCCATTCTGGGGAAGAGGTGTCAGAGTCCCTTCTAGGGAAGAGGGGTCAGAGTCCCGTCTGAGAGATGGGTCAGAGTCCAGTCTGAGAGATGTGTCAGATTCCCATCTGAGAGAGGTGTCAGAGTCCCATCTGAGAGAGGGGTCAGAATCCAGTCTGGGGAAGAGGTGTCAGAGTCCCGTCTGACAGAGGTGTCAGAGTCCAGTCTGAGAGAGGGGTCAGAGTCCCGTCTGAGAGAGGGTCAGAGTCCCGTCTGAGAGAGGGGTCAGAGTCCCGTCTGAGAGAGGGTCAGAGTCCCGTCTGAGAGAGGGGTCAGAGTCCCATCTGAGAGAGGGGTCAGAGTCCAGTCTGGGGAAGAGGTGTCAGAGTCCCGTCTGACAGAGGTGTCAGAGTCCCGTCTGAGAGAGGGGTCAGAGTCCCGTCTGGGGAAGAGGTGTCAGAGTCCCGTCTGGGGAAGAGGTGTCAGAGTCCCGTCTGGGGAAGAGGGTCAGAGTCCCGTCTGGGGAAGAGGGGTCAGAGTCCCGTCTGGGGAAGAGGGGTCAGAGTCCCGTCTGGGGAAGAGGGTCAGAGTCCCGTCTGAGAGAGGTGTCAGAAACCAGTCTGAGAGAGGGGTCAGAAACCAGTCTGAGAGAGGGGTCAGAGTCCCGTCTGAGAGAGGTGTCAGAGTCCATTCTGGGGAAGAGGTGTCAGAATAAAATCTGGGGAAGTGGGGTCAGAGTAACACTGGGGAAGAGGGGTCAGTGTCCCGTCTGGGGAAGAGGGGTCAGAGTCCTGTCTGGGAGAGGTGTAAGAGTCCATTCTGGGGAAGAGGTGTCAGAGTCCCTTCTAGGGAAGAGGGGTCAGAGTCCCGTCTGAGAGATGGGTCAGAGTCCAGTCTGAGAGATGTGTCAGATTCCCATCTGAGAGAGGTGTCAGAGTCCCATCTGAGAGAGGGGTCAGAATCCAGTCTGGGGAAGAGGTGTCAGAGTCCCGTCTGACAGAGGTGTCAGAGTCCCGTCTGAGAGAGGGGTCAGAGTCCCGTCTGAGAGAGGGGTCAGAGTCCCGTCTGAGATAGGTGTCAGAGTCCAGTCTGGGGAAGAGGTGTCAGAGTCCCATCTGACAGAGGTGTCAGAGTCCCATCTGACAGAGGTGTCAGAGTCCCATCTGACAGAGGTGTCAGAGTCCCATCTGACAGAGGTGTCAGAGTCCCATCTGACAGAGGTGTCAGAGTCCCATCTGAGAGAGGGGTCAGAGTCCCATCTGAGAGAGGGGTCAGAATCCAGTCTGGGGAAGAGGTGTCAGAGTCCCGTCTGACAGAGGTGTCAGAGTCCCGTCTGAGAGAGGGGTCAGAGTCCCGTCTGGGGAAGAGGTGTCAGAGTCCCGTCTGGGGAAGAGGTGTCAGAGTCCCGTCTGGGGAAGAGGGGTCAGAGTCCCGTCTGGGGAAGAGGGGTCAGAGTCCCGTCTGGGGAAGAGGGTCAGAGTCCCGTCTGAGAGAGGTGTCAGAAACCAGTCTGAGAGAGGGGTCAGAAACCAGTCTGAGAGAGGGGTCAGAGTCCCGTCTGAGAGAGGTGTCAGAGTCCATTCTGGGGAAGAGGTGTCAGAATAAAATCTGGGGAAGTGGGGTCAGAGTAACACTGGGGAAGAGGGGTCAGTGTCCCGTCTGGGGAAGAGGGGTCAGAGTCCTGTCTGGGAGAGGTGTAAGAGTCCATTCTGGGGAAGAGGTGTCAGAGTCCCTTCTAGGGAAGAGGGGTCAGAGTCCCGTCTGAGAGATGGGTCAGAGTCCAGTCTGAGAGATGTGTCAGATTCCCATCTGAGAGAGGTGTCAGAGTCCCATCTGAGAGAGGGGTCAGAATCCAGTCTGGGGAAGAGGTGTCAGAGTCCCGTCTGACAGAGGTGTCAGAGTCCAGTCTGAGAGAGGGGTCAGAGTCCCGTCTGAGAGAGGGGTCAGAGTCCCGTCTGAGAGAGGGGTCAGAGTCCCGTCTGAGAGAGGGGTCAGAGTCCCGTCTGAGAGAGGGGTCAGAGTCCCATCTGAGAGAGGGGTCAGAATCCAGTCTGGGGAAGAGGTGTCAGAGTCCCGTCTGACAGAGGTGTCAGAGTCCCGTCTGAGAGAGGGGTCAGAGTCCCGTCTGGGGAAGAGGTGTCAGAGTCCCGTCTGGGGAAGAGGTGTCAGAGTCCCGTCTGGGGAAGAGGGGTCAGAGTCCCGTCTGGGGAAGAGGGGTCAGAGTCCCGTCTGGGGAAGAGGGGTCAGAGTCCCGTCTGGGGAAGAGGGGTCAGAGTCCCGTCTGAGAGAGGTGTCAGAAACCAGTCTGAGAGAGGGGTCAGAAACCAGTCTGAGAGAGGGGTCAGAGTCCCGTCTGAGAGAGGTGTCAGAGTCCATTCTGGGGAAGAGGTGTCAGAATAAAATCTGGGGAAGTGGGGTCAGAGTAACACTGGGGAAGAGGGGTCAGTGTCCCGTCTGGGGAAGAGGGGTCAGAGTCCTGTCTGGGAGAGGTGTAAGAGTCCATTCTGGGAAGAGGTGTCAGAGTCCCTTCTAGGGAAGAGGGGTCAGAGTCCCGTCTGAGAGATGGGTCAGAGTCCAGTCTGAGAGATGTGTCAGATTCCCATCTGAGAGAGGTGTCAGAGTCCCATCTGAGAGAGGGGTCAGAATCCAGTCTGGGGAAGAGGTGTCAGAGTCCCGTCTGACAGAGGTGTCAGAGTCCCGTCTGAGAGAGGGGTCAGAGTCCCGTCTGAGAGAGGGGTCAGAGTCCCGTCTGAGATAGGTGTCAGAGTCCAGTCTGGGGAAGAGGTGTCAGAGTCCCATCTGACAGAGGTGTCAGAGTCCCATCTGACAGAGGTGTCAGAGTCCCATCTGACAGAGGTGTCAGAGTCCCATCTGACAGAGGTGTCAGAGTCCCATCTGACAGAGGTGTCAGAGTCCCATCTGAGAGAGGGGTCAGAGTCCCATCTGAGAGAGGGGTCAGAATCCAGTCTGGGGAAGAGGTGTCAGAGTCCCGTCTGACAGAGGTGTCAGAGTCCCGTCTGAGAGAGGGGTCAGAGTCCCGTCTGGGGAAGAGGTGTCAGAGTCCCGTCTGGGGAAGAGGTGTCAGAGTCCCGTCTGGGGAAGAGGGGTCAGAGTCCCGTCTGGGGAAGAGGGGTCAGAGTCCCGTCTGGGGAAGAGGGGTCAGAGTCCCGTCTGAGAGAGGTGTCAGAAACCAGTCTGAGAGAGGGGTCAGAAACCAGTCTGAGAGAGGGGTCAGAGTCCCGTCTGAGAGAGGTGTCAGAGTCCATTCTGGGGAAGAGGTGTCAGAATAAAATCTGGGGAAGTGGGGTCAGAGTAACACTGGGGAAGAGGGGTCAGTGTCCCGTCTGGGGAAGAGGGGTCAGAGTCCTGTCTGGGAGAGGTGTAAGAGTCCATTCTGGGGAAGAGGTGTCAGAGTCCCTTCTAGGGAAGAGGGGTCAGAGTCCCGTCTGAGAGATGGGTCAGAGTCCAGTCTGAGAGATGTGTCAGATTCCCATCTGAGAGAGGTGTCAGAGTCCCATCTGAGAGAGGGGTCAGAATCCAGTCTGGGGAAGAGGTGTCAGAGTCCCGTCTGACAGAGGTGTCAGAGTCCCGTCTGAGAGAGGGGTCAGAGTCCCGTCTGAGAGAGGGGTCAGAGTCCCGTCTGAGAGAGGGGTCAGAGTCCCGTCTGAGAGAGGGGTCAGAGTCCCGTCTGGGGAAGAGGGGTCAGAGTAACATCTGGGGAAGAGTGTTCAGAGTCCCGTCTGAGAGAGGTGTCAGAGTCCATTCTGGGGAAGAGGTGTCAGAGTCCCGTCTGAGAGAGGGGTCAGAGTCCCGTCTGAGAGAGGTGTCAGAGTCCCGTCTGAGAGATGGATCAGAAGCCAGTCTGGGGAAGAGGTGTCAGAGTCCCGTCTGACAGAGGTGTCAGAGTCCCGTCTGAGAGAGGTGTCAGAGTCCCATCTGAGAGAGGGGTCAGAGTCCAGTCTGGGGAAGATGGGTCAGAGACCCAGTCTGACAGAGTTGTCAGAGTCCCGTCTGGGGAAGAGGGGTCAGAGTCCCGTCTGGGGAAGAGGGGTCAGAGTCCCGTCTGGGGAAGAGGGGTCAGAGTCCCGTCTGAGAGAGGGGTCAGAGTCCCGTCTGAGAGAGGGGTCAGAGTCCCGTCTGAGAGAGGGGTCAGAGTCCCGTCTGAGAGAGGGGTCAGAGTCCCGTCTGAGATAGGGGTCAGAATCCAGTCTGGGGAAGAGGTGTCAGAGTCCCGTCTGACAGAGGTGTCAGAGTCCCATCTGACAGAGGTGTCAGAGTCCCATCTGACAGAGGTGTCAGAGTCCCATCTGACAGAGGTGTCAGAGTCCCATCTGACAGAGGTGTCAGAGTCCCATCTGACAGAGGTGTCAGAATCCCGTCTGACAGAGGTGTCAGAGTCCCATCTGACAGATGTGTCAGAGTCCCGTCTGACAGAGGTGTCAGAGTCCCGTCTGACAGAGGTGTCAGAGTCCCGTCTGAGAGAGGGGTCAGAGTCCAGTCTGGGGAAGAGGGGTCAGAGACCCAGTCTGACAGAGGTGTCAGAGTCCCGTCTGGGGAAGAGGGGTCAGAGTCCCGTCTGAGAGAGATGTCAGAGTCCATTCTGGGGAAGAGGTGTCAGAGTCCCGTCTGGGGAAGAGGGGTCAGAGTCCCGTCTGAGAGAGGGGTCAGAGTCCCGTCTGACAGAGTTGTCAGAGTCCCGTCTGAGAGAGGGGTCAGAATCCAGTCTGGGGAAGAGGTGTCAGAGTCCCGTCTGGGGAAGAGGGGTCAGAGTCCCGTCTGAGAGAGGTGTCAGACTCCCGTCTGAGAGAGGGGTCAGAATCCAGTCTGGGGAAGAGGGGTCAGAGTCCCGTCTGAGAGAGAGGTCAGAGTCCCGTCTGAGAGAGTTGTCAGAGACCCGTCTGAGAGAGGTGTCAGAGTCCCGTCTGAGAGAGGGGTCAGAGTCCCGTCTGGGGAAGAGGTGTCAGAGTCCCGTCTGGGGAAGAGGTGTCAAAGTCCCGTCTGGGGAAGAGGTGTCAAAGTCCCGTCTGGGGAAGAGGGGTCAGAGTAACATCTGGGGAAGAGGGTTCAGAGTCCCGTCTGAGAGAGGTGTCAGAGTCATTCTGGGGAAGAGGTGTCAGAGTCCCGTCTGAGAGAGGGGTCAGAGTCCCGTCTGAGAGAGGTGTCAGAGTCCCGTCTGAGAGATGGGTCAGAAGCCAGTCTGGGGAAGAGGTGTCAGAGTCCCGTCTGACAGAGGTGTCAGAGTCCCGTCTGAGAGAGGTGTCAGAGTCCCATCTGAGAGAGGGGTCAGAGTCCAGTCTGGGGAAGATGGGTCAGAGACCCAGTCTGACAGAGTTGTCAGAGTCCCGTCTGGGGAAGAGGGGTCAGAGTCCCATCTGGGGAAGAGGTGTCAGAGTCCCGTCTGAGAGAGGTATCAGAGTCCCGTCTGAGAGAGGTGTCAGAGTCCCGTCTGACAGTGGTGTCAGAGTCCCGTCTGGGGAAGAGGTGTCAGAGTCTCGTCTGGGGAAGAGTGGTCAGAGTCCCGTCTGAGAGAGGTGTCAGAATCCCGTATGAGAGAGGTGTCAGAGTCCCTTCTAGGGAAGAGGGGTCAGAGTCCCGCCTGAGAGATGGGTCAGAATAAAATCTGGGGAAGTGGGGTCAGAGTAACATCTACGGAAGAGGACTCAGAGTCCCGTCTGGGGAAGGGGTCAGAGTCCTGTCTGGGAGAGGTGTAAGAGTCCATTCTGGGGAAGAGGTGTCAGAGTCCCTTATAGGGAAGAGGGGTCAGAGTAACATCTGGGGAAGAGGGTTCAGAGTCCCGTCTGAGAGAGGTGTCAGAGTCCATTCTGGGGAAGAGGTGTGTCACGTAGAGTAGGCCAGAAGGCTAAACTGGATAACCTAACCTCTATCAAAATAAAAAGATGGCGGAACCGCAAAAGTTCTTCTGTGCAAAGGTGTTTATTTACAAGTGATTCCGGAACAAAAAAAACAACAGTACTGCCATCAACGTCTACCTTATGGGACAGCTTAAAAACAATGCTGCCCCATCCACAGCTCAATCCAAAACAAAAACCTCCCCATGACTGAAAGAGAGGCTCCTTTTGTAGGGCTAGCCCCTCCCCTCAGAACAATTAACTCTAATTAATTAATCAATTAACAAAACAAACCTACATTTTCCATGAACTACACATACTAAAGGATATACATTGCAACACGGTTTTTAACAATATCACAACATAACATTTACAACATTACCTCACTACTGACAATATCTTTCAATATGCCCATATGCATTACTGAGCCATTTGGGACAGGCACTATAAAGCCAACCCAATTCCCTTAGCTCGGGTCCTTTTCCAGCATACCCGGAAGCTACAGAGATGGAGAGAGAGGAACAGAACAAACAAACAATGCGCTCATCCACAACATTGATAAGTATAATAATTATTGTATCTCTCAAATATGAACACTGACAGGTGTGAAATGCATGCACCAAGACAGAAGTTAATTTGTGTGTCGACCCACATTGTTAACTTATCCTACAATGGCGCAGGGAGGAGTGAAGAATATGTGTGTGCGTTAAAGAACCAAATGCTGCCCGCGGCCAGTGACGGACTTCTACGTCACAGAGTCCCGTCTGGGGAAGAGGGGTCAGAGTCCCGTCTGAGAGAGGGGTCAGACTCCCGTCTGAGAGAGGTGTCAGAGTCCCGTCTGACAGTGGTGTTAGAGTCCCGTCTGGGGAAGAGGGGTCAGAGTCCCGTCTGGGGAAGAGGGGTCAGAGACCCGTCTGAGAGAGGTATCAGAGTCCCGTCTGAGAAAGGGGTCAGAGTCCCGTCTGAGAGAGGTGTCAGAGTCCCGTCTGGGGAAGAGGTGTCAGAGTCCCGTCTGAGAGAGGGGTCAGAGTCCCGTCTGAGGAAGAGGGGTCAGAATAAAATGTGGGGAAGTGGGGTCAGAGAAACATCTGGGGAAGAGGGGTCAGAGTCCCGTCTGGGGAAGAGGTGTCAGAGTCCCGTCTGGGGAAGAAGTGTCAAAGTCCCGTCTGGGGAAGAGGGGTCAGAGTCCCGTCTGAGAGAGGGGTCAGAGTCCCGTCTGACAGAGTTGTCAGAGTCCCGTCTGAGAGAGGGGTCAGAATCCAGTCTGGGGAAGAGGTGTCAGAGTCCCGTCTGGGGAAGAGGTGTCAGAGTCCCGTCTGAGAGAGGGGTCAGAGTCCCGTCTGAGAGAGGTGTCAGACTCCCGTCTGAGAGAGGGGTCAGAATCCAATCTGGGGAAGATGGGTCAGAGTCCCGTCTGAGAGAGGGGTCCGAGTCCCGTCTGAGAGAGTTGTCAGAGTCCCGTCTGAGAGAGGTGTCAGAGTCCCGTCTGAGAGAGGTGTCAGAGTCCCGTCTGAGAGAGGTGTCAGAGTCCCGTCTGAGAGAGGTGTCAGAGTCCCGTCTGAGAGAGGTGTCAAAGTCCCGTCTGAGAGAGGTGTCAGAGTCCCGTCTGAGAGAGGGTCAGAGTCCCGTCTGAGAGAGGGGTCAGAGTCCCGTCTGGGGAAGAGGTGTCAAAGTCCCGTCTGGGGAAGAGGGGTCAGAGTAACATCTGGGGAAGAGGGTTCAGAGTCCCGTCTGAGAGAGGTGTCAGAGTCCATTCTGGGGAAGAGGTGTCAGAGTCCCGTCTGAGAGAGGGGTCAGAGTCCCGTCTGAGAGAGGTGTCAGAGTCCCGTCTGAGAGAGGTGTCAGAGTCCCGTCTGAGAGATGGGTCAGAAGCCAGTCTGGGGAAGAGGTGTCAGAGTCCCGTCTGACAGAGGTGTCAGAGTCCCGTCTGAGAGAGGTGTCAGAGTCCCATCTGAGAGAGGGGTCAGAGTCCAGTCTGGGGAAGATGGGTCAGAGACCCAGTCTGACAGAGTTGTCAGAGTCCCGTCTGGGGAAGAGGGGTCAGAGTCCCGTCTGGGGAAGAGGGGTCAGAGTCCCGTCTGAGAGAGGGGTCAGAGTCCCGTCTGAGAGAGGGGTCAGAGTCCCATCTGAGAGAGGTGTCAGAGTCCCGTCTGAGAGAGGGGTCAGAATCCAGTCTGGGGAAGAGGTGTCAGAGTCCCGTCTGAGAGAGGTGTCAGAGTCCTGTCTGAGAGAGGTGTCAGAGTCCCGTCTGAGAGAGGTGTCAGAGTCCCGTCTGAGAGAGGGGTCAGAGTAACATCTGGGGAAGAGGGGTCAGAGTCCCGTCTGAGAGAGGTGTCAGAGTCCATTCTGGGGAAGAGGTGTCAGAATAAAATCTGGGGAAGTGGGGTCAGAGTAACATCTGGGGAAGAGGGGTCAGTGTCCCGTCTGGGGAAGGGGTCAGAGTCCTGTCTGGGAGAGGTGTAAGAGTCCATTCTGGGGAAGAGGTGTCAGAGTCCCTTCTAGGGAAGAGGGGTCAGAGTCCCGTCTGAGAGATGGGTCAGAGTCCCGTCTGAGAGAGGTGTCAGATTCCCATCTGAGAGAGGGGTCAGAATCCAGTCTGGGGAAGAGGTGTCAGAGTCCCGTCTGACAGAGGTGTCAGAGTCCCGTCTGAGAGAGGGGTCAGAGTCCCGTCTGGGGAAGAGGTGTCAGAGTCCCGTCTGGGGAAGAGGTGTCAGAGTAACATCTGGGGAAGAGGGTTCAGAGTCCCGTCTGAGAGAGGTGTCAGAGTCCATTCTGGGGAAGAGGTGTCAGAGTCCCGTCTGAGAGAGGTGTCAGAGTCCCATCTGAGAGAGGGGTCAGAGTCCAGTCTGGGGAAGATGGGTCAGAGACCGAGTCTGACAGAGTTGTCAGAGTCCCGTCTGGGGAAGAGGGGTCAGAGTCCCGTCTGGGGAAGAGGGGTCAGAGTCCCGTCTGACAGAGGTGTCAAGAGTCCCATCTGAGAGAGGTGTCAGAGTCCCGTCTGACAGAGGTGTCAGAGTCCCATCTGAGAGAGGTGTCAGAGTCCCATCTGAGAGAGGTGTCAGAGTCCCGTCTGAGAGAGGGGTCAGAGTCCAGTCTGGGGAAGAGGGGTCAGAGACCCAGTCTGACAGAGGTGTCAGAGTCCCGTCTGGGGAAGAGGGGTCAGAGTCCCGTCTGGGGAAGAGGGGTCAGAGTCCCGTCTGAGAGAGGGGTCAGAGTCCCGTCTGAGAGTGGGGTCAGAGTACCGTCTGAGAGAGGTGTCAGAGTCCCGTCTGACAGTGGTGTTAGAGTCTCGTCTGGGGAAGAGGGGTCAGAGTCCCGTCTGAGAGAGGTGTCAGAATCCCGTATGAGAGAGGTGTCAAAGTCCCGTCTGGAGAAGAGGTGTCAGAGTCCCGTCTGAGAGAGGGGTCAGAGTCCATTCTGGGGAAGAGGTGTCAGAGTCGCTTCTAGGGAAGAGGGGTCAGAGTCCCGTCTGAGAGATGGGTCAGAATAAAATCTGGGGAAGTGGGGTCAGAGTAACATCTGGGGAAGAGGGGTCAGAGTCCCGTCTGGGGAAGGGGTCAGAGTCCTGTCTGGGAGAGGTGTAAGAGTCCATTCTGGGGAAGAGGTGTCAGAGTCCCTTCTAGGGAAGAGGGGTCAGAGTAACATCTGGGGAAGAGGGTTCAGAGTCCCGTCTGAGAGAGGTGTCAGAGTCCATTCTGGGGAAGAGGTGTCAGAGTCCCGTCTGGGGAAGAGGGGTCAGAGTCCCGTCTGAGAGAGGGGTCAGAGTCCCGTCTGAGAGAGGTGTCAGAGTCCCGTCTGAGAGAGGGGTCAGAATCCAGTCTGGGGAAGAGGTGTCAGAGTCCAGTCTGGGGAAGAGGGGTCAGAGACCCAGTCTGACAGAGTTGTCAGAGTCCCGTCTGGGGAAGAGGGGTCAGAGTCCCGTCTGGGGAAGAGGGGTCAGAGTCCCGTCTGAGAGAGGGGTCAGAGTCCCGTCTGAGAGAGGTGTCAGAGTCCCATCTGAGAGAGGGGTCAGAATCCAGTCTGGGGAAGAGGGGTCAGAGACCCAGTCTGACAGAGGTGTCAGAGTCCCGTCTGGGGAAGAGGGGTCAGAGTCCCGTCTGAGAGAGGGGTCAGAGTCCCGTCTGAGAGAGGTGTCAGAGTCCCGTCTGACAGTGGTGTTAGAGTCCCGTCTGGGGAAGAGGGGTCAGAGTCCCGTCTGGGGAAGAGGGGTCAGAACCCGTCTGAGAGAGGTATCAGAGTCCCGTCTGGGGAAGAGGGGTCAGAGTCCCGTCTGAGAGAGGTGTCAGAGTCCCGTCTGGGGAAGAGGTGTCAGAGTCCCGTCTGAGAGAGGGGTCAGAGTCCATTCTGGGGAAGAGGTGTCAGAGTCGCTTCTAGGGAAGAGGGGTCAGAGTCCCGTCTGAGAGAGGGGTCAGAGTCCCGTCTGAGAGAGGTGTCAGAGTCCCGTCTGACAGTGGTGTTAGAGTCCCGTCTGGGGAAGAGGGGTCAGAGTCCCGTCTGGGGAAGAGGGGTCAGAACCCGTCTGAGAGAGGTATCAGAGTCCCGTCTGAGAAAGGGGTCAGATCCCGTCTGAGAGAGGTGTCAGAGTCCCGTCTGGGGAAGAGGTGTCAGAGTCCCGTCTGAGAGAGGGGTCAGAGTCCCGTCTGAGGAAGAGGGGTCAGAATAACATGTGGGGAAGTGGGGTCAGAGAAACATCTGGGGAAGAGGGGTCAGAGTCCCGTCTGGGGAAGGGGTCAGAGTCCTGTCTGGGAGAAGTGTAAGAGTCCATTCTGGGGAAAAGTTGTCAGAGTCCCTTCTAGGGAAGAGGGGTCAGAGTTCCGTCTGAGAGATGGGTCAGACTCCCGTCTGAGAGAGGGGTCAGAATCCAGTCTGAGGAAGAGGTGTCAGAGTCCCGTCTGACAGAGGTGTCAGAGTCCCGTCTGGGGAAGAAGTGTCAAAGTCCCGTCTGGGGAAGAGGGGTCAGAGTCCCGTCTGAGAGAGGGGTCAGAGTCCCGTCTGGGGAAGAGGTGTCAGAGTCCCTACTGGGGAAGAAGTGTCAAAGTCCCGTCTGGGGAAGAGGGGTCAGAGTAACATCTGGGGAAGAGGGTTCAGAGTCCCGTCTGAGAGAGGTGTCAGAGTCCATTCTGGGGAAGAGGTGTCAGAGTCCCGTCTGGGGAAGAGGGGTCAGAGTCCCGTCTGAGAGAGGGGTCAGAGTCCCATCTGACAGAGTTGTCAGAGTCCCGTCTGGGGAAGAGGGGTCAGAGTCCCATCTGGGGAAGAGGGGTCAGAGTCCCGTCTGAGAGAGGGGTCAGAGTCCCGTCTGAGAGAGGGGTCAGAGTCCCGTCTGAGAGAGGGGTCAGAATCCAGTCTGGGGAAGAGGGGTCAGAGTCCCGTCTGAGAGAGGTGTCAGAGTCCCGTCTGGGGAAGAGGGGTCAGAGTCCCGTCTGGGGAAGAGGGGTCAGAGTCCCATCTGGGGAAGAGGGGTCAGAGTCCCGTCTGAGAGAGGGGTCAGAGTCCCGTCTGAGAGAGGGGTCAGAGTCCCGTCTGAGAGAGGTGTCAGAGTCCCGTCTGACAGTGGAGTTAGAGTCTCATCTGGGGAAGAGGGGTCAGAGTCCTGTCTGAGAGAGGTGTCTGAGTCCCGTCTGAGAGAGGGGTCAGACTCCAGTTTGGGGAAGTGGGGTCAGAGTCCCGTCTGAGAGAGGTGTCAGAGTCCCGTCTGACAGTGGTGTTAGAGTCCCGTCTGGGGAAGAGGGGTCAGAGTCCCGTCTGGGGAAGAGGGGTCAGAACCCGTCTGAGAGAGGGGTCAGAGTCCCGTCTGGGGAAGAGGGGTCAGAGTCCCATCTGGGGAAGAGGGGTCAGAGTCCCGTCTGAGAGAGGGGTCAGAGTCCCGTCTGAGAGAGGGGTCAGAGTCCCGTCTGAGAGAGGTGTCAGAGTCCCGTCTGACAGTGGAGTTAGAGTCTCATCTGGGGAAGAGGGGTCAGAGTCCTGTCTGAGAGAGGTGTCTGAGTCCCGTCTGAGAGAGGGGTCAGACTCCAGTTTGGGGAAGTGGGGTCAGAGTCCCGTCTGAGAGAGGTGTCAGAGTCCCGTCTGACAGTGGTGTAGAGTCCCGTCTGGGGAAGAGGGGTCAGAGTCCCGTCTGGGGAAGAGGGGTCAGAACCCGTCTGAGAGAGGGGTCAGAGTCCCGTCTGAGAGAGGTGTCAGAGTCCCGTCTGACAGTGGTGTTAGAGTCTCGTCTGGGGAAGAGGGGTCAGAGTCCCGTCTGAGAGAGGTGTCAGAATCCCGTATGAGAGAGGTGTCAAAGTCCCGTCTGGGGAAGAGGTGTCAGAGTCCCGTCTGAGAGAGGGGTCAGAGTCCATTCTGGGGAAGAGGTGTTAGAGTCCCTTCTAGGGAAGAGGGGTCAGAGTCCCGTCTGAGAGATGGGTCAGAATAAAATCTGGGGAAGTGGGGTCAGAGTAACATCTGGGGAAGAGGGGTCAGAGTCCCGTCTGGGGAAGGGGTCAGAGTCCTGTCTGGGAGAGGTGTAAGAGTCCATTCTGGGGAAGAGGTGTCAGAGTCCCTTCTAGGGAAGAGGGGTCAGAGTAACATCTGGGGAAGAGGGTTCAGAGTCCCGTCAGAGAGAGGTGTCAGAGTCCATTCTGGGGAAGAGGTGTCAGAGTCCCGTCTGGGGAAGAGGGGTCAGAGTCCCGTCTGAGAGAGCGGTCAGAGTCCCGTCTGAGAGAGGTGTCAGAGTCCCGTCTGAGAGAGGGGTCAGAATCCAGTCTGGGGAAGAGGTGTCAGAGTCCAGTCTGGGGAAGAGGGGTCAGAGACCCAGTCTGACAGAGTTGTCAGAGTCCCGTCTGGGGAAGAGGGGTCAGAGTCCCGTCTGGGGAAGAGGGGTCAGAGTCCCGTCTGAGAGAGGGGTCAGAGTCCCGTCTGAGAGAGGTGTCAGAGTCCCGTCTGAGAGAGGGGTCAGAATCCAGTCTGGGGAAGAGGGGTCAGAGACCCAGTCTGACAGAGGTGTCAGAGTCCCGTCTGGGGAAGAGGGGTCAGAGTCCCGTCTGAGAGAGGGGTCAGAGTCCCGTCTGAGAGAGGTGTCAGAGTCCCGTCTGACAGTGGTGTTAGAGTCCCGTCTGGGGAAGAGGGGTCAGAGTCCCGTCTGGGGAAGAGGGGTCAGAACCCGTCTGAGAGAGGTATCAGAGTCCCGTCTGAGAAAGGGGTCAGATCCCGTCTGAGAGAGGTGTCAGAGTCCCGTCTGAGAGAGGGGTCAGAGTCCCGTCTGAGGAAGAGGGGTCAGAATAACATGTGGGGAAGTGGGGTCAGAGAAACATCTGGGGAAGAGGGGTCAGAGTCCCGTCTGGGGAAGGGGTCAGAGTCCTGTCTGGGAGAAGTGTAAG
Organism: Oncorhynchus gorbuscha; assembly: GCF_021184085.1. NCBI lineage: Eukaryota > Metazoa > Chordata > Actinopteri > Salmoniformes > Salmonidae > Oncorhynchus > Oncorhynchus gorbuscha. Next base: position 95,109,014 of record NC_060181.1, on the reverse strand, counting down.
AGTCCATTCTGGGGAAAAGTTGTCAGAGTCCCTTCTAGGGAAGAGGGGTCAGAGTTCCGTCTGAGAGATGGGTCAGACTCCCGTCTGAGAGAGGGGTCAGAATCCAGTCTGAGGAAGAGGTGTCAGAGTCCCGTCTGACAGAGGTGTCAGAGTCCCGTCTGGGGAAGAAGTGTCAAAGTCCCGTCTGGGGAAGAGGGGTCAGAGTAACATCTGGGGAAGAGGGTTCAGAGTCCCGTCTGAGAGAGGGGTCAGAGTCCCGTCTGGGGAAGAGGTGTCAGAGTCCCTACTGGGGAAGAAGTGTCAAAGTCCCGTCTGGGGAAGAGGGGTCAGAGTAACATCTGGGGAAGAGGGTTCAGAGTCCCGTCTGAGAGAGGTGTCAGAGTCCATTCTGGGGAAGAGGTGTCAGAGTCCCGTCTGGGGAAGAGGGGTCAGAGTCCCGTCTGAGAGAGGGGTCAGAGTCCCATCTGACAGAGTTGTCAGAGTCCCGTCTGGGGAAGAGGGGTCAGAGTCCCATCTGGGGAAGAGGGGTCAGAGTCCCGTCTGAGAGAGGGGTCAGAGTCCCGTCTGAGAGAGGGGTCAGAGTCCCGTCTGAGAGAGGGGTCAGAATCCAGTCTGGGGAAGAGGGGTCAGAGTCCCGTCTGAGAGAGGTGTCAGAGTCCCGTCTGGGGAAGAGGGGTCAGAGTCCCGTCTGGGGAAGAGGGGTCAGAGTCCCGTCTGAGAGAGGGGTCAGAGTCCCGTCTGAGAGAGGGGTCAGAGTCCCGTCTGAGAGAGGTGTCAGAGTCCCGTCTGACAGTGGAGTTAGAGTCTCATCTGGGGAAGAGGGGTCAGAGTCCTGTCTGAGAGAGGTGTCTGAGTCCCGTCTGAGAGAGGGGTCAGACTCCAGTTTGGGGAAGTGTGGTCAGAGTCCCGTCTGAGAGAGGTGTCAGACTCCCGTCTGGGGAAGAGGTGTCAGAGTCTCGTCTGAGAGAGGGGTCAGAGTCCCGTCTGAGAGAGGGGTCAGACTCCCGTCTGGGGAAGAGGGGTCAGAGTCCCGTCTGGGGAAGAGGGGTCAGAGTCCCGTCTGGGGAAGAGGGGTCAGAGTAACATCTGGGGAAGAGGGGTCAGAGTCCCGTCTGAGAGAGTTGTCAGAGTCCATTCTGGGGAAGAGGTGTCAGAGTCCCGTCTGAGAGAGGGGTCAGAGTCCCGTCTGGGGAAGAGGGGTCAGATTCCCGTGTGGGGAAGAGGGGTCAGAGTCCCGTCTGGGGAAGAGGTGTCAGAGTCCCGTCTGAGAGAGGGGTCAGAGTCCCGTCTGGGGAAGAGGGGTCAGAGTCCCGTCTGGGGAAGAGGTGTCAGAGTCCCATCTGAGAGAGGGGTCAGAGTCCCGTCTGAGAGAGGGGTCCGAGTCCCATCTGGGGAAGAGGTGTCAGAGTCCCGTCTGAGAGATGGGTCAGAGTCCCGTCTGAGAGAGGGGTCAGAGTCCCGTCTGAGGAAGAGGGGTCAGAGTAAAATCTGGGGAAGAGGGATCAGAGTAATATCTGGGGAAGAGGGGTCAGAGTAACATCTGGGAAAGAGGGGTCAGAGTCCAGTCTGGGGAAGAAGGGTCAGAGTAACATCTGGGGAAGAGGGGTCAGAGTTCTGTCTGGGGAAGAGGTTTAGCCTATTTCTAGACCCCTCTCGTCATACTGACTTAAAAAAGAGTATAAAGCATGCAGGATCGTAAAAAGGATCGGCACCATGAATGTAAAGGATCGTCCTCCTCCCACGGGGCACCATCAATGGAAAGGTTCTTTCCTCCTCCCACGGGGCACCATGAATGTAAAGGATCGTCCTCCTCCCACAGGGCACCATGAATGTAAAGGATCGTCCTTCTCCCACGGGGCACCATGAAAGGATCGCCCTCCTCCCACGGGGCACCATGAAAGGAAAGGATCGTCCTCCTCCCACGGGGCACCATGAATGTAAAGGATCATCCTCCTCCCACGGGGCACCATGAATGTAAAGTATCGTTCCTCCTCCCAAGGGACACCATGAATGTAAAGGATCGTCCTCCTCCCATGGGGCACCATGAATGTAAAGGATCGCCCTTCTTCCACGGGGCACCGTGAATTTAAAGGATCGTCCTCCTCCCACGGGGCACCATGGATGTAAAGGATCGTCCTCCTCCCACGGGGCACCATGAATGGAAAGGATCGCCCTCCTCCCACGGGGCACCATGAATGTAAAGGATCGTTCCTCCTCCCACGGGGCACCATGAATGTAAAGGATCGCCCTCCTCCCACGGGGCACCATGAATGTAAAGGATCGTCCTCCTCCCACGGGGCACCATGTATGTAAAGGATCGTCCTCCTCCCACGGGGCACCATGAATGGAAAGGATCATCCTCCTCCCACGGGGCACCATGAATGTAAAGGATCGTCCTCCTCCCACGGGGCACCATGTATGTAAAGGATCGTCCTCCTCCCACGGGGCACCATGAATGGAAAGGATCGTTCCTCATCCCACGGGGCACCATGAATGTAAAGGATCGTCCTCCTCCCACGGGGCACCATGTATGTAAAGGATCGTTCCTCCTCCCACGGGGCACCATGTATGTAAAGGATCGTCCTCCTCCCACGGGGCACCATGAATGGAAAGGATCGTTCCTCCTCCCAAGGGACACCATGTATGTAAAGGATCGTCCTCCTCCCACGGGGCACCATGTATGTAAAGGATCGTCCTCCTCCCACAGGGCACCATGAATGGAAAGGATCGTTCCTCCTCCCAAGGGACACCATGTATGTAAAGGATCGTCCTCCTCCCACGGGGCACCATGGATGTAAAGGATCGTCCTCCTCCCACAGGGCACCATGAATGGAAAGGATCGTTCCTCCTCCCAAGGGACACCGCAGTATATAGTTTTCGTTGAATGCCTGATGTAGCAAGTATGTCCTAATATGTACACAAATTAGTGTCATTAGTATTCACCATGGATCAATTTAAAAGATCAGTTAATCAGGAAACTGATGTACCATATTGCAAATCTGCTTCTGTTGCTAATGTGAACTAAAAATGACTACGAGTGGCATTGAGAAAGACTTCTAACTACGTGGTTTTATCAAAAGTGCACTACATTTAAACCCTGTAAAACTCCACCAATTCATCAGTCCGAGCACGAACACATCGGCTCACCTTGTTTTGGTTTATTACGCGCCACCTCTGCTTCCCTGCCCCTCAAAATAATATGAAGACCCTGCAAACTGAAGCAGCATACGTGGGATTAAACTGTTTCTGTGTCCCAAACGGCACCCTGACCAGTCAGCAGTGCACTAGATAGGGAATAGGGTGCTGTGAAGGATGATCCTGGCCAATCAGGCCTGCAATAAGAGGCTGAAGCCACGCTCCTCAGTTCTGTGAGGGGAGTGAGAGCAGTGTCAAACACACACACACACACAGCCAGAGCACATGCACGTACGCCACACACACACACACACACACACACACACACACACACACACACACACACACACACACACACACACACACACACACACACACACACACACACACACACACACACACACACACACACACACACACACATTTGTAGCACGCTACCTAGCATGCTGCTCACCTTTCAACACATTTGTAGCACGCTACCTAGCATGCTGCTCACCTTTCAACACATGTGTAGCACGCTACCTAGCATGCTGCTCACCTTTCAACACATTTGTAGCACGCTACCTAGCATACTGCTCACCTTTCAACACATTTGTAGCATGCTACCTAGCGTAACTAGTATTTGAGGTAGCCAGTGTAACAAGGTAGTCAGTGTAACATGGTAGTCAGTGTAACATGGTAGTCAGTGTAACATGGTAGTCAGTGTAACAAGGTAGTCAGTGTAACATGGTAGTCAGTATAACAAGGTAGTCAGTGTAACATGGTAGTCAGTATAACATGGTAGTCAGTATAACATGGTAGTCAGTATAACAAGGTAGTCAGTGTAACAAGGTAGTCAGTGTAACAAGGTAGTCAGTGTAACATGGTAGTCAGTGTAACATGGGAGTCAGTGTGATCCTACTTCTACTACCAGTAGCTTCTGCAGGAAGAGGAGTAGGAGGAGTAGATGAGGAGGATTAGGAGGAAGAGGACGAGGAGGAGATGAGGAGGAGGAGGAGGAGGAGGAGGAGGACGAGGAGGAGGATGAGGAGGATTAGGAGGAGGATGAGATGAGGACGAGGAGGTTTAGGAGGATGAGGAGGATGAGGAGGATGAGGAGGAAGAGGACGAGGATGAAGAGGAGATGAGGAGGAGGAGGAGTAGATGAGGAGGAGGAGGAGTAGATGAGGAGGAGGACGAGGAGGAGGTTGATTAGGATGAAGAGGATGAGGACGAGGAGGATGAGTAGATGAGGAGGAGGAGTTGGAGTCGGAGTCGCAGTAGTAAGAGGAGGACGAGGGGGAGGACGAGGGGGAGGATGAGATGAGGACGAGGAGGATGAGGAGATGAGGAGGAGGAGTTGGAGTCGGAGTCGCAGTAGTAAGAGGAGGACGAGGGGGAGGATGAGGGGGAGGATGAGTCCAGTGCATAGGGGCAGAGGATAAAGAAAGAAATGAGCTAGTTTCATGAGCAATCCTTGATATTTAACATAACAGTGTAAAAAAGACACTCAAAGTAAAATAAATGAATTAAACATCTGAAAGGGCAAAAGGGCAGTGCTTAGAGCCCTGTCTCTGCACATGCCTGCAAAGATGCCATGTAAACACACCACACCACACACACACACACACACACACACACACACACACACACACACACACACACACACACACACACACACACACACACACACACACACACACACACACACACACACACACACACACACACACACACACACACACACACACAGGAGGCCTAATTCTGTAACATTAGATCCCCCTCTCTAACTAGTGTGTGTGTGTGTGTGTGTGTGTGTGTGTGTGTGTGTGTGTGTGTGTGTGTGTGTGTGTGTGTGTGTGTGTGTGTGTGTGTGTGTGTGTGTGTGTGTGTGTGTGTGTGTGTGTGTGTGTGTGTGTGTGTGTGTGTGTGTGTGTGTGTGTGCGTGCGTGCGTGCGTGTATATATATAGGCCTCGCTCCCGCCCTCTCCCTCCGTGGGGACTGCGGCACTGAGATGCATAAATATATCAGAGAAGGAGCCAAGCCCAGCAAAACTCTCCCCAACCCGGCTGGATCAATACCTTGCCAGATCTCACATCTATTCTTTCCACCGGCCAGGCTTTAACAACTGGACTCTGTCACAGGAGACAAAAGGGTTTATATTTTTTAATTAGGCAAGTCAGTTAAAGAACAAATTCTTATTTACAATGACAGCCTAGGAACAGTGGGTTCAACTGCCTTGTTCAGGGGCAGAATGACAGATTTTTACCTTGTCAGCTCGGGGATTTGATCTAGCAAACTTTCAGATACTGGCCCAATGCTCTCAACAATAGACCTGCCCAATTACAGTGGGGCAAAAAAGTATTTAGTCAGCCACCAATTGTGCAAGTTCTCCCACTTAAAAGGATGAGAGAGGCCTGTAATTTGCATCATAGTTACACATGACAGACAAAATTAGAAAAAAAAAATCCAGAAAATCACATTGTAGGATTTTTTTTAATGAATTTATTTGCAAATCATGGTGGAAAATAAGTATTTGGTCACCTACAAACAAGCAAGATTTCTGGCTCTCACAGACCTGTAACTTCTTCTTTAAGAGGTTCCTCTGTCCTCCACTTGTTACCTGTATTAATGGCACATGTTTGAACTTGTTATCAGTACAAAAGACACCTGTCCACAACCTCAAACAGTCACACTCCAAACTCCACTATGGCCAAGACCAAAGAGCTGTCAAAGGACACCAGAAAAAACAACCAGTTTTCATAACTTCATAACTCTGAATATTCTTAACATTTTTGTCCAAAAGGAAAAGGCATGCTATCGTACAAGGTTAGTAGCTACATTTTATGACAGATACAGTGTTTCCAGATACTCCCGTAAAGCCCAGCTCATTGGCTATCTAGCTAGCTTTGCTTTACCCCGATTGATGCTTATTTGACAAAGATACAGTCGTTCAAGAGATGACCGCCCGCGTCATCGGCGTGCTATGAAGGCGTCGCTCTCTGACCAAATATGGTGTCCTATAGGATATACTACACCCCTAATGATATAGTGAAGTCTGGTTATGTTCTAGGATCTCTGTTGAATAAATACGAACGTGATTTGACTCATTGGAACAGATTTTGTTCTTTGCAAATTGAACGAGTGGATATACAAAATTGATTGTGCATGCTATATGTACCTTTTTAGGATATGAAAACGGATTTTATCTAACAAAACAACACTTCATGTTATCTCTGGGACCCTTTGGATGATAAATCAGAGCAAGATTTCAGAATGTAAGTTCACATTTCACCTTCAGAGGTGAATTTATCAAACCTATCACGGTGAAAAAAGTGTTTTGTTGTTAGTAGCTCTCCTCAAACAATAGCATGGCACCGTAATAGCTACTTTAAATTGGACAGTGCAATTATATTAACAAGAATTGAAGCATTCAGCCGATATAACACACATATATGTGCTGACATTTGTTGTTTCTCTCAAATCTGCAATCGTGACACTGCATGATTTACAACTGTCCCGTTGACGGGACGCCGATCCTTAAGATGTTCTCCTCTCCATTCATCCACACTCATTGAAGTGGATTTAACAAGTGACATCAATAAGGGATCGTAGCTTTCACCTGGATTCACCTGGTCAGTCTACGTCACGGAAAGAGAAGGTGTTCTTAATGTTATGTATACTCAGTGTATTGATTGGCTGATAACAAAAAATGCCAACCCCCTCCACCGTTAATGATATTCACCGAGCTACTACGGACAGTCAAATCAAATCAAATCAAATTGTATTTGTCACATACACATGGTTAGCAGATGTTAATAAGAGTGTAGCGAAATGATTGTGCTTCTAGTTTCGACAATTCAGTAATAACCAACAAGTAATCTAGCTAACAATTCCAAAACTACTACCTTATAGATAAAGAATATGTACATAAAGATATATGAATGAGTGATGGTACAGAGCGGCATAGGCAAGATACAGTAGATGGTATTGAGTGCAGTATATACATATTTACATTTACATTTAAGTCATTTAGCAGAGTATGTAAACAAAGTGGCATAGTTAAAGTGGCTAGTGATACATGTATTACATAAAGATGCAGTAGATGATATAGAGTACAGTATATACATATACATATGAGATGAATAATGTAGGGTATGTAAACATTATATTAGGTAGCATTGTTTAAAGTGGCTAGTGATATATTTTACATCATTTCCCATCAATTCCCATTATTAAAGTGGCTGGAGTTGAGTCAGTGTGTTGGCAGCAGCCACTCAATGTTAGTGGTGGCTGTTTAACAGTCTGACGGCCTTGAGATAGAAGCTGTTTTTCAGTCTCTCGGTCCCAGCTTTGATGCACCTGTACTGACCTCGCCTTCTGGATTGGGTGAACAGGCATTGGCTCGGGTGGTTGTTGTCCTTGATGATCTTTATGCCCTTCCTGTGACATCGGGTGGTGTAGGTGTCCTGGAGGGCAGGTAGTTTGCCCCCGGTGATGCATTGTGCAGACCTCACTACCCTCTGGAGAGCCTTACAGTTATGGTCGGAGCAGTTGCCGTACCAGGTGGTGATACAGCCCGACAGGAAGCTCCCGATTGTGCATCTGTAGAAGTTTGTGAGTGCTTTTGGTGACAAGACAAATTTCTTCAGCCTCCTGAGGTTGAAGAGGCGCTGCTGCGCCTTCTTCACCACGCTGTCTGTGTGGGTGGACCAATTCAGTTTGTCTGTGATGTGTATGCAGAGGAACTTAAAACTTGCTACCCTCTCCACTACTGTTCCATCGATGTGGATAGGGGGGTGTTCCCTCTGCTGTTTCCTGAAGTCCACAATCATCTCCTTAGTTTTGTTGACGTTGAGTGTGAGGTTATTTTCCTGACACCACACTCCAAGGGCCCTCACCTCCTCCCTGTAGGCCGTCTCGTCGTTGTTGGTAATCAAGCCTACCACTGTTGTGTCGTCCTCAAACTTGATGATTGAATTGGAGGCATGCCTGGCCACGCAGTCGTGGGTGAACAGGGAGTACAGGAGAGGGCTCAGAACGCACCGTTGTAGGGCCCCAGTGTTGAGGATCAGCGGGGTGGAGATGTTGTTACTTACCCTCACCACCTGGCGGCGGCCCGTCAGGAAGTCCAGTACCCAGTTGCACAGGGCGGGGTCGAGACCCAGGGTCTCGAGCTTGATGATGAGCTTGGAGGGCACTATGGTGTTAAATGCAGAGCTGTAGTCGATGAACAGCATTCTCACATAGGTATTCCTCTTGTCCAGGTGGGTTAGGGCAGTGTGCAGTGTGGTTGAGATTGCATCGTCTGTGGACCTATTTGGGCGGTAAGCAAATTGGAGTGGGTATAGGGTGTCAGGTAGGGTGGAGGTGATATGGTCCTTGACTAGTCTCTCAAAGCACTTCAAGATGACGGAAGTGAGTGCTACGGGGCGTTAGTCGTTTAGCTCAGTTACCTTAGCTTTCTTGGGAACAGGAACAATGGTGGCCCTCTTAAAGCATGTGGGAACAACAGACTGGGATGGGGATTGGTTGAATATGTCCGTAAACACACCAGCCAGATGCTCTGAGGACGCGGCTGGGGATGCCGTCTGGGCCTGCAGCCTTGCGAGGTTTGACACTATGGAGCGAGAGACAGGAAGAAGCATAACTGGTGTCTTCATAGGTTTGGTAACAACAATCACATGAGCTCCGACAGTGAAGATTATTGATTCACTCATCATTCCTTTCGTTAAATTTTTTATTTTTTTTTAAAGAACAGTAGTAGCAATCCTTTTTTTGTTGGTTTTTCCATTCATGTCCCTGATGTTGTGGTTTATTTGGTCCAACACCTTATCCGAAACGACGAAGACAAAAAGGAAGTGGGTAATTACTTGTGACACAAGCCTCATCCATTGTGCTTGTGCGTCCGGTGGCTGATATAATGGTATCAGAAAGCCTTTGAACCGGTCCCAGCTGTAAACGGCAGTCGGAAAGCAGACGATGAGGCAATTCAGACCCCATCCGATGAATATAAACCATCTGATGAATATAAAGCACACACACACACACACACACACACACACACACACACACACACACACACACACACACACACACACACACACACACACACACACACACACACACACACACACACACACACACACACACACACACATATAATTTATAAAGAGCATAATGCAGCTCTGGGAGAGATATACTGAGTAAACCAGTAGTCTATCTGTTTCCAACAACAGCAGAGGAATGTACTTCCTCTCCACATAACACACAGTAATGTATTCATCAATAGTAATACCTACACAGCAGCCCACAATGTTAGTTTATTGGGTTATAAACTGGGCCATGAGCCTTAGCGTATTGTAGCCGACACACTTGATTCATAAACTGGGCCATGAGCCTTAGCGTATTGTAGCCGACACACTTGGTTTATAAACTGGGCCATGAGCCTTAGCGTATTGTAGCAGACACACTTGGTTTATAAACTGGGCCGTGAGCCTTAGCGTATTGTAGCCGACACACTTTCGTGATTATAGAGTACTGGAAGCAGACCCCCCAATTGTTTATTTTTCTCATTTTACAGCCGTTTACGTCTGACAGCACTTTGAAAGATGTTGTACGAGACAGGAGTCCCACAGAGCTCATATCTGTGCACCCTGTTCCCTTCACAGTGCACTACTTTAGACCAGAGTCCTATGGAACCCTGTTCCCTTCACAGTGCACTACTTTAGACCAGAGTCCTATGGAATCTACAGTGCACTACTGTAGACCAGAGTCCTATGGAACCCTGTTCCCTTCACAGTGCACTACTTTAGACCAGAGTCCTATGGAACCCTGTTCCCTTCACAGTGCACTACTTTAGACCAGAGTCCTATGGAACCCTGTTCCCTTCATAGTGCACTACTTTAGACCAGAGTCCTATGGAACCCTGTTCCCTTCACAGTGCACTACTTTAGACCAGAGTCCTATGGAACCCTGTTCCCTTAATAGCGCACTACTTTAGACCAGAGTCCTATGGAACCCTGTTCCCTTCATAGTGCACTACTTTAGAGCAGAGTCCTATGGAACCCTGTTCCCTTCATAGTGCACTACTTTAGACCAGAGTCCTATGGAACCCTGTTCCCTTCATAGTGCACTACTTTAGACCAGGGCCCATATGGGTCGGCACTCCTCCTGTCACTACTCTGCAGTAGAGGACCAGTGGGTTGCACGTAGAGTTAGCCACAGCATAAGTCATTTAACTTCAAGGGTAAAAGTTGAGGTTCTTCACGAAGAATGACACCTTAGAAAATGTTGATAAATGATGAATTAATAGGGCCGTTTAAAGCACAAGTCAAAATGTTATCCTATTTACATGTCATATATTATGACTAAATAACATACTTGATTATACAGATTACACCAAACCATTAGCAACACCTTCCTAGTATCCAGTTAGCAACACCTTCCTAGTATCCAGTTAGCAACACCTTCTTAGTATTCAGTTAGCAACACCTTCCTAGTATTCAGTTAGCAACACCTTCCTAGAGTTCAGTTAGCAACACCTTCCTAGTATTCAGTTAGCAACACCTTCCTAGAGTTCAGTTAGCAACACCTTCCTAGAGTTCAGTTAGCAACACCTTCCTAGTATTCAGTTAGCAACACCTTCCTAGAGTTCAGTTAGCAACACCTTCCTAGAGTTCAGTTAGCAACACCTTCCTAGTATTCAGTAACGCCAGGCACCTATTTGCCCAGTTAACCTCCGGAAAACACACAGATACAGATCCACGTCTCAATTTTTCTCAAGGCTTTAAAAAAAAATCCTCCTTTAAACTCCCCCTTTGTTCATCTACATTGATTTGAAGTGGATTTAACAAGTGACATGAATAAGGGGTATTAGCTTTCACCGGGATTCACCTGGTCATTCTAATGTCATGGAAAGAGCAGGTTGTTTTTAATATTTTGTATACGTACTTTATATTAACGTATCTCTGAATATATGAATGTCAATGAAACAGCAGAGGCCACCAAGGCTTTTCAGAGGCCACCAAGGCTTTTCAGAGGCCACCAAGGCTTTTCAGAGGCCACCAAGGCTTTTCAGAGGCCACCAAGGCTTTTCAGAGGCCACCAAGGCTTTTCAGAGAATCAAAAGGATTTTTGAAGGTTCTATTTATAACTAGTTGCATTATGTGAATAAAAAAATACTTAAAAAAAAAAAAAAAAGCCAAAGAAAATATATCAAACAAGAAATGATCAATTGGAGTCTATTTAATTATTACAAAATCACACACACTTGACAGTACAGTGCAGTGCAGTACAGTCTATTTAATTATTACAAAATGTGCAGTACAGTACAGTCTATTTAATTATTACAAAATGTGCAGTACAGTACAGTCTATTTAATTATCACAAAATGTGCAGTACATTTCAGTGCAGTACATTGCGGTACAGTACAGCACAGTGCAGTGCAGTATGGTACAGTGTAGTAGACTACAGTACAGTATGGTACAGTACAGTAGAGTGCGTTACAGTACAGTACAGTACAGTACAGTGCAGTACAGTGTAGTGCAGTACAGTACAGTACAGTACAGTACAGTACAGTACAGTACAGTACAGTACAGTACAGTACAGTACAGTACAGTACAGTGAAGTGCAGTACAGTGTAGTACACTACAGTACAGTATGGTACAGTACAGTACAGTACAGTACAGTACAGTACAGTACAGTACAGTGAAGTGCAGTACAGTGTAGTACACTACAGTACAGTATGGTACAGTACAGTGTAGTGCAGTACAGTGTAGTGCAGTAAAGTACAGTGCAGTACAGTACAGTATGGTACAGTACAGTAGAGTGCGGTGCAGTGGAGTGCAGTACAGTGCAGTACAGTACAGTGCAGTACAGTATGGTACAGTCTAGTACACTACAGTGCAGTGCAGTGTAGTGCAGTACAGTGTAGTGCAGTACAGTGCAGTACAGTACAGTATGGTACAGTACAGTAGATTGCGGTGCAGTGGAGTGCAGTGCAGTACAGTGCAGTACAGTATGGTACAGTCTAGTACACTACAGTGCAGTGCAGTGTAGTGCAGTACAGTGTAGTGCAGTACAGTACAGTGCAGTACAGTACAGTATGGTACAGTACAGTAG
>NC_060181.1:95069276-95091776 GCF_021184085.1 Oncorhynchus gorbuscha | reverse complement strand
GCATTTGGGCTCTCCTCTCCAGAGATGAGGCATTTGGGCTCTCCTCCCCAGAGATGGGGCATTTGGCCTCTCCTCTCCAGAGATGAGGCATTTGGGCTCTCCTCTCCAGAGATGGGGCATTTGGGTTCTCCTCTCCAGAGATGAGGCATTTGGGCTCTCCTCTCCAGAGATGAGGCATTTGGGCTGTCCTCTCCAGAGATGAGGCATTTGGGCTCTCCTCTACAGAGATGAGGCATTTGGGCCCATAGGGCCAGAGATGAGGCATTTGGGCTCTCCTCTCCAGAGATGAGGCATTTGGGCTCATAGGGCCAGAGATGAGGCATTTGGGCTTTCCTCTCCAGAGATGAGGCATTTGGGCTCTCCTCTCCAGAGATGAGGCATTTGGGCTCTCCTCTCCAGAGATGAGGTATTTGGGCTCATAGGGCCAGAGATGGGGCATTTGGGCTCATCCAGAGATGGGGCATTTGGGCTTTCCTCTCAGAGATGAGGCATTTGGGCTCTCCTCTCCAGAGATGAGGCATTTGGGCTCTCCTCTCCAGAGATGAGGCATTTGGGCTCTCCTCTCCAGAGATGGGGCATTTGGGCTCTCCTCTCCAGAGATGTGGCATTTGGGCTCTCCTCTCCAGAGATGAGGCATTTGGGCTCTCCTCCCCAGAGATGGGGCATTTGGCCTCTCCTCTCCAGAGATGAGGCATTTGGGCTCTCCTCTCCAGAGATGGGGCATTTGGGTTCTCCTCTCCAGAGATGAGGCATTTGGGCTCTCCTCTCCAGAGATGAGGCATTTGGGCTGTCCTCTCCAGAGATGAGGCATTTGGGCTCTCCTCTCCAGAGATGAGGCATTTGGGCCCATAGGGCCAGAGATGAGGCATTTGGGCTCTCCTCTCCAGAGATGAGGCATTTGGGCTCATAGGGCCAGAGATGAGGCATTTGGGCTTTCCTCTCCAGAGATGAGGCATTTGGGCTCTCCTCTCCAGAGATGAGGCATTTGGGCTCCCCTCTCCAGAGATGAGGCATTTGGGCTCTCCTCTCCAGAGATGAGGCATTTGGGCTCCCCTCTCCAGAGATGAGGCATTTGGGCTCTCCTCTCCAGAGATGAGGCATTTGGGCTCCCCTCTCCAGAGATGAGGCATTTGGGCTCTCCTCTCCAGAGATGAGGCATTTGGGCTCTCCTCTCCAGAGATGAGGCATTTGGGCTCTCCTCTCCAGAGATGGGGCATTTGGGCTCATAGGGCCAGAGATGGGGCATTTGGGCTCTCCTCTCCAGAGATGGGGCATTCGGGCTCTCCTCTCCAGAGATGGGGCATTTGGGCTCTCCTCTCCAGAGATGGGGCATTTGGGCTCTCCTCTCCAGAGATGGGGCATTTGGGCTCTCCTCTCCAGAGATGGGGCATTTGGGCTCCCCTCTCCAGAGATGAGGCATCTGGGCTCTCCTCTCCAGAGATGGGGCATTTGGGCTCTCCTCTCCAGAGATGAGGCATTTGGGCTGTCCTCTCCAGAGATGAGGCATTTGGGCTCATAGGGCTAGAGATGAGGCATTTGGGCTCTCCTCTCCAGAGATGAGGCATTTGGGCTCATAGGGCCAGAGATGAGGCATTTGGGCTCTCCTCTCCAGAGATGAGGCATTTGGGCTCATAGGGCCAGAGATGAGGCATTTGGGCTTTCCTCTCCAGAGATGAGGCATTTGGGATCTCCTCTCCAGAGATGAGGCATTTGGGCTCCCCTCTCCAGAGATGAGGCATTTGGGCTCTCCTCTCCAGAGATGAGGCATTTGGGCTCCCCTCTCCAGAGATGAGGCATTTGGGCTCCCCTCTCCAGAGATGAGGAATTTGGGCTCTCCTCTCCAGAGATGAGGCATTTGGGCTCTCCTCTCCAGAGATGAGGCATTTGGGCTCTCCTCTCCAGAGATGGGGCATTTGGGCTCATAGGGCCAGAGATGGGGCATTTGGGCTCTCCTCTCCAGAGATGGGGCATTCGGGCTCTCCTCTCCAGAGATGAGGCATCTGGGCTCTCCTCTCCAGAGATTGGGCATTTGGGCTCTCCTCTCCAGAGATGGGGCATTTGGGATCTCCTCTCCAGAGATGAGGCATTTGGGCTCTCCTCTCCAGAGATGAGGCATTTGGGCTCTCCTCTCCAGAGATGAGGTATTTGGGCTGTCCTCTCCAGAGATGAGGCATTTGGGCTCTCCTCTCCAGAGATGAGGCATTTGGGCCCATAGGGCCAGAGATGAGGCATTTGGGCTCTCCTCTCCAGAGATGAGGCATTTGGGCTCATAGGGCCAGAGATGAGGCATTTGGGCTTTCCTCTCCAGAGATGAGGCATTTGGGCTCTCCTCTCCAGAGATGAGGCATTTGGGCTCCCCTCTCCACAGATGAGGCATTTGGGCTCTCCTCTCCAGAGATGAGGCATTTGGGCTCCCCTCTCCAGAGATGAGGCATTTGGGCTCTCCTCTCCAGAGATGAGGCATTTGGGCTCCCCTCTCCAGAGATGAGGCATTTGGGCTCTCCTCTCCAGAGATGAGGCATTTGGGCTCTCCTCTCCAGAGATGAGGCATTTGGGCTCTCCTCTCCAGAGATGGGGCATTTGGGCTCATAGGGCCAGAGATGGGGCATTTGGGCTCTCCTCTCCAGAGATGAGGCATTTGGGCTCTCCTCCCCAGAGATGAGGCATTTGGGCTCTCCTCTCCAGAGATGGGGCATTTGGGCTCATAGGGCCAGAGATGGGGCATTTGGGCTCTCCTCTCCAGAGATGGGGCATTTGGGCTCTCCTCTCCAGAGATGAGGCATTTGGGCTGTCCTCTCCAGAGATGAGGCATTTGGGCTCATAGGGCTAGAGATGAGGCATTTGGGCTCTCCTCTCCAGAGATGAGGCATTTGGGCTCATAGGGCCAGAGATGAGGCATTTGGGCTCTCCTCTCCAGAGATGAGGCATTTGGGCTCATAGGGCCAGAGATGAGGCATTTGGGCTTTCCTCTCCAGAGATGAGGCATTTGGGATCTCCTCTCCAGAGATGAGGCATTTGGGCTCCCCTCTCCAGAGATGAGGCATTTGGGCTCTCCTCTCCAGAGATGAGGCATTTGGGCTCCCCTCTCCAGAGATGAGGCATTTGGGCTCCCCTCTCCAGAGATGAGGAATTTGGGCTCTCCTCTCCAGAGATGAGGCATTTGGGCTCTCCTCTCCAGAGATGAGGCATTTGGGCTCTCCTCCCCAGAGATGGGGCATTTGGGCTCATAGGGCCAGAGATGGGGCATTTGGGCTCTCCTCTCCAGAGATGGGGCATTCGGGCTCTCCTCTCCAGAGATGGGGCATTTGGGCTCTCCTCTCCAGAGATGGGGCATTTGGGCTCTCCTCTCCAGAGATGGGGCATTTGGGCTCTCCTCTCCAGAGATAGGGCATTTGGGCTCCCCTCTCCAGAGATGAGGCATCTGGGCTCTCCTCTCCAGAGATGGGGCATTTGGGCTCTCCTCTCCAGAGATGGGGCATTTGGGCTCCCCTCTCCAGAGATGAGGCATTTGGGCTCCCCTCTCCAGAGATGAGGCATTTGGGCTCTCCTCTCCAGAGATGAGGTATTTGGGCTCATAGGGCCAGAAATGGGGCATTTGGGCTTTCCTCTCCAGAGATGAGGCATTTGGGCTCCCCTCTCCAGAGATGAGGCATCTGGGCTCTCCTCTCCAGAGATTGGGCATTTGGGCTCCCCTCTCCAGAGATGGGGCATTTGGGCTCCCCTCTCCAGAGATGGGGCATTTGGGCTCCCCTCTCCAGAGATGAGGCATCTGGGCTCTCCTCTCCAGAGATGGGGCATTTGGGCTCTCCTCTCCAGAGATGAGGCATTTGGGCTGTCCTCTCCAGAGATGAGGCATTTGGGCTCATAGGGCTAGAGATGAGGCATTTGGGCTCTCCTCTCCAGAGATGAGGCATTTGGGCTCATAGGGCCAGAGATGAGGCATTTGGGCTCTCCTCTCCAGAGATGAGGCATTTGGGCTCATAGGGCCAGAGATGAGGCATTTGGGCTTTCCTCTCCAGAGATGAGGCATTTGGGATCTCCTCTCCAGAGATGAGGCATTTGGGCTCCCCTCTCCAGAGATGAGGCATTTGGGCTCTCCTCTCCAGAGATGAGGCATTTGGGCTCCCCTCTCCAGAGATGAGGCATTTGGGCTCCCCTCTCCAGAGATGAGGAATTTGGGCTCTCCTCTCCAGAGATGAGGCATTTGGGCTCTCCTCTCCAGAGATGAGGCATTTGGGCTCTCCTCTCCAGAGATGGGGCATTTGGGCTCATAGGGCCAGAGATGGGGCATTTGGGCTCTCCTCTCCAGAGATGGGGCATTCGGGCTCTCCTCTCCAGAGATGAGGCATCTGGGCTCTCCTCTCCAGAGATTGGGCATTTGGGCTCTCCTCTCCAGAGATGGGGCATTTGGGATCTCCTCTCCAGAGATGAGGCATTTGGGCTCTCCTCTCCAGAGATGAGGCATTTGGGCTCTCCTCTCCAGAGATGAGGTATTTGGGCTGTCCTCTCCAGAGATGAGGCATTTGGGCTCTCCTCTCCAGAGATGAGGCATTTGGGCCCATAGGGCCAGAGATGAGGCATTTGGGCTCTCCTCTCCAGAGATGAGGCATTTGGGCTCATAGGGCCAGAGATGAGGCATTTGGGCTTTCCTCTCCAGAGATGAGGCATTTGGGCTCTCCTCTCCAGAGATGAGGCATTTGGGCTCCCCTCTCCAGAGATGAGGCATTTGGGCTCTCCTCTCCAGAGATGAGGCATTTGGGCTCCCCTCTCCAGAGATGAGGCATTTGGGCTCTCCTCTCCAGAGATGAGGCATTTGGGCTCCCCTCTCCAGAGATGAGGCATTTGGGCTCTCCTCTCCAGAGATGAGGCATTTGGGCTCTCCTCTCCAGAGATGAGGCATTTGGGCTCTCCTCTCCAGAGATGGGGCATTTGGGCTCATAGGGCCAGAGATGGGGCATTTGGGCTCTCCTCTCCAGAGATGAGGCATTTGGGCTCTCCTCTCCAGAGATGAGGCATTTGGGCTCTCCTCTCCAGAGATGGGGCATTTGGGCTCATAGGGCCAGAGATGGGGCATTTGGGCTCTCCTCTCCAGAGATGGGGCATTTGGGCTCTCCTCTCCAGAGATGAGGCATTTGGGCTGTCCTCTCCAGAGATGAGGCATTTGGGCTCATAGGGCTAGAGATGAGGCATTTGGGCTCTCCTCTCCAGAGATGAGGCATTTGGGCTCATAGGGCCAGAGATGAGGCATTTGGGCTCTCCTCTCCAGAGATGAGGCATTTGGGCTCATAGGGCCAGAGATGAGGCATTTGGGCTTTCCTCTCCAGAGATGAGGCATTTGGGATCTCCTCTCCAGAGATGAGGCATTTGGGCTCCCCTCTCCAGAGATGAGGCATTTGGGCTCTCCTCTCCAGAGATGAGGCATTTGGGCTCCCCTCTCCAGAGATGAGGCATTTGGGCTCCCCTCTCCAGAGATGAGGAATTTGGGCTCTCCTCTCCAGAGATGAGGCATTTGGGCTCTCCTCTCCAGAGATGAGGCATTTGGGCTCTCCTCCCCAGAGATGGGGCATTTGGGCTCATAGGGCCAGAGATGGGGCATTTGGGCTCTCCTCTCCAGAGATGGGGCATTCGGGCTCTCCTCTCCAGAGATGGGGCATTTGGGCTCTCCTCTCCAGAGATGGGGCATTTGGGCTCTCCTCTCCAGAGATGGGGCATTTGGGCTCTCCTCTCCAGAGATAGGGCATTTGGGCTCCCCTCTCCAGAGATGAGGCATCTGGGCTCTCCTCTCCAGAGATGGGGCATTTGGGCTCTCCTCTCCAGAGATGGGGCATTTGGGCTCCCCTCTCCAGAGATGAGGCATTTGGGCTCCCCTCTCCAGAGATGAGGCATTTGGGCTCTCCTCTCCAGAGATGAGGTATTTGGGCTCATAGGGCCAGAAATGGGGCATTTGGGCTTTCCTCTCCAGAGATGAGGCATTTGGGCTCCCCTCTCCAGAGATGAGGCATCTGGGCTCTCCTCTCCAGAGATTGGGCATTTGGGCTCCCCTCTCCAGAGATGGGGCATTTGGGCTCCCCTCTCCAGAGATGGGGCATTTGGGCTCCCCTCTCCAGAGATGAGGCATCTGGGCTCTCCTCTCCAGAGATGGGGCATTTGGGCTCTCCTCTCCAGAGATGAGGCATTTGGGCTGTCCTCTCCAGAGATGAGGCATTTGGGCTCATAGGGCTAGAGATGAGGCATTTGGGCTCTCCTCTCCAGAGATGAGGCATTTGGGCTCATAGGGCCAGATATGAGGCATTTGGGCTCTCCTCTCCAGAGATGAGGCATTTGGGCTCATAGGGCCAGAGATGAGGCATTTGGGCTTTCCTCTCCAGAGATGAGGCATTTGGGATCTCCTCTCCAGAGATGAGGCATTTGGGCTCCCCTCTCCAGAGATGAGGCATTTGGGCTCTCCTCTCCAGAGATGAGGCATTTGGGCTCTCCTCTCCAGAGATGAGGTATTTGGGCTCATAGGGCCAGAGATGGGGCATTTGGGCTTTCCTCTCCAGAGATGAGGCATTTGGCCTCTCCTCTCCAGAGATGAGGCATTTGGGCTCTCCTCTCCAGAGATGAGGCATTTGGGCTCTCCTCTCCAGAGATGGGGCATTTGGGCTCTCCTCTCCAGAGATGAGGCATTTGGGCTCTCCTCTCCAGAGATGAGGCATTTGGGCTCTCCTCTCCAGAGATGGGGCATTTGGGTTCTCCTCTCCAGAGATGAGGCATTTGGGCTCTCCTCTCCAGAGATGAGGCATTTGGGCTGTCCTCTCCAGAGATGAGGCATTTGGGCTCTCCTCTCCAGAGATGAGGCATTTGGGCCCATAGGGCCAGAGATGAGGCATTTGGGCTCTCCTCTCCAGAGATGAGGCATTTGGGCTCATAGGGCCAGAGATGAGGCATTTGGGCTTTCCTCTCCAGAGATGAGGCATTTGGGCTCTCCTCTCCAGAGATGAGGCATTTGGGCTCCCCTCTCCAGAGATGAGGCATTTGGGCTCTCCTCTCCAGAGATGAGGCATTTGGGCTCCCCTCTCCAGAGATGAGGCATTTGGGCTCTCCTCTCCAGAGATGAGGCATTTGGGCTCCCCTCTCCAGAGATGAGGCATTTGGGCTCTCCTCTCCAGAGATGAGGCATTTGGGCTCTCCTCTCCAGAGATGAGGCATTTGGGCTCTCCTCTCCAGAGATGAGGCATTTGGGCTTTCCTCTCCAGAGATGAGGCATTTGGGATCTCCTCTCCAGAGATGAGGCATTTGGGCTCCCCTCTCCAGAGATGAGGCATTTGGGCTCTCCTCTCCAGAGATGAGGCATTTGGGCTCTCCTCTCCAGAGGTGAGGTATTTGGGCTCATAGGGCCAGAGATGGGGCATTTGGGCTTTCCTCTCCAGAGATGAGGCATTTGGGCTCCCCTCTCCAGAGATGAGGCATTTGGGCTCTCCTCTCCAGAGATGAGGCATTTGGGCTCTCCTCTCCAGAGGTGAGGTATTTGGGCTCATAGGGCCAGAGATGGGGCATTTGGGCTTCCTCTCCAGAGATGAGGCATTTGGCCTCTCCTCTCCAGAGATGAGGCATTTGGGCTCTCCTCTCCAGAGATGGGGCATTTGGGCTCTCCTCTCCAGAGATGAGGCATTTGGGCTCTCCTCTCCAGAGATGGGGCATTTGGGCTCTCCTCTCCAGAGATGGGGCATTTGGGCTCTCCTCTCCAGAGATGAGGCATTTGGGCTCTCCTCTCCAGAGATGGGGCATTTGGGCTCTCCTCTCCAGAGATGAGGCATTTGGGCTGTCCTCTCCAGAGATGAGGCATTTGGGCTCATAGGGCTAGAGATGAGGCATTTGGGCTCTCCTCTCCAGAGATGAGGCATTTGGGCTCATAGGGCCAGAGATGAGGCATTTGGGCTCTCCTCTCCAGAGATGAGGCATTTGGGCTCATAGGGCCAGAGATGAGGCATTTGGGCTTTCCTCTCCAGAGATGAGGCATTTGGGATCTCCTCTCCAGAGATGAGGCATTTGGGCTCCCCTCTCCAGAGATGAGGCATTTGGGCTCTCCTCTCCAGAGATGAGGCATTTGGGCTCTCCTCTCCAGAGATGAGGTATTTGGGCTCATAGGGCCAGAGATGGGGCATTTGGGCTTTCCTCTCCAGAGATGAGGCATTTGGCCTCTCCTCTCCAGAGATGAGGCATTTGGGCTCTCCTCTCCAGAGATGAGGCATTTGGGCTCTCCTCTCCAGAGATGGGGCATTTGGGCTCTCCTCTCCAGAGATGAGGCATTTGGGCTCTCCTCTCCAGAGATGAGGCATTTGGGCTCTCCTCTCCAGAGATGGGGCATTTGGGTTCTCCTCTCCAGAGATGAGGCATTTGGGCTCTCCTCTCCAGAGATGAGGCATTTGGGCTCTCCTCTCCAGAGATGAGGCATTTGGGCTCTCCTCTCCAGAGATGAGGCATTTGGGCCCATAGGGCCAGAGATGAGGCATTTGGGCTCTCCTCTCCAGAGATGAGGCATTTGGGCTCATAGGGCCAGAGATGAGGCATTTGGGCTTTCCTCTCCAGAGATGAGGCATTTGGGCTCTCCTCTCCAGAGATGAGGCATTTGGGCTCCCCTCTCCAGAGATGAGGCATTTGGGCTCTCCTCTCCAGAGATGAGGCATTTGGGCTCCCCTCTCCAGAGATGAGGCATTTGGGCTCTCCTCTCCAGAGATGAGGCATTTGGGCTCCCCTCTCCAGAGATGAGGCATTTGGGCTCTCCTCTCCAGAGATGAGGCATTTGGGCTCTCCTCTCCAGAGATGAGGCATTTGGGCTGTCCTCTCCAGAGATGAGGCATTTGGGCTCATAGGGCTAGAGATGAGGCATTTGGGCTCTCCTCTCCAGAGATGAGGCATTTGGGCTCATAGGGCCAGAGATGAGGCATTTGGGCTCTCCTCTCCAGAGATGAGGCATTTGGGCTCATAGGGCCAGAGATGAGGCATTTGGGCTTTCCTCTCCAGAGATGAGGCATTTGGGATCTCCTCTCCAGAGATGAGGCATTTGGGCTCCCCTCTCCAGAGATGAGGCATTTGGGCTCTCCTCTCCAGAGATGAGGCATTTGGGCTCCCCTCTCCAGAGATGAGGCATTTGGGCTCCCCTCTCCAGAGATGAGGAATTTGGGCTCTCCTCTCCAGAGATGAGGCATTTGGGCTCTCCTCTCCAGAGATGAGGCATTTGGGCTCTCCTCTCCAGAGATGGGGCATTTGGGCTCATAGGGCCAGAGATGGGGCATTTGGGCTCTCCTCTCCAGAGATGGGGCATTCGGGCTCTCCTCTCCAGAGATGGGGCATTTGGGCTCTCCTCTCCAGAGATGGGGCATTTGGGCTCTCCTCTCCAGAGATGGGGCATTTCGGCTCTCCTCTCCAGAGATAGGGCATTTGGGCTCCCCTCTCCAGAGATGAGGCATCTGGCCTCTCCTCTCCAGAGATGGGGCATTTGGGCTCTCCTCTCCAGAGATGGGGCATTTGGGCTCACCTCTCCAGAGATGAGGCATTTGTGCTCCCCTCTCCAGAGATGAGGCATTTGGGCTCTCCTCTCCAGAGATGAGGTATTTGGGCTCATAGGGCCAGAGATGGGGCATTTGGGCTTTCCTCTCCAGAGATGAGGCATTTGGGCTCCCCTCTCCAGAGATGAGGCATTTGGGCTCCCCTCTCCAGAGATTAGGCATTTGGGCTCCCCTCTCCAGAGATGAGGAATTTGGGCTCTCCTCTCCAGAGATGAGGCATTTGGGCTCCCCTCTCCAGAGATGAGGCATTTGGGCTCTCCTCTCCAGAGATGAGGTATTTGGGCTCATAGGGCCAGAAATGGGGCATTTGGGCTTTCCTCTCCAGAGATGAGGCATTTGGGCTCCCCTCTCCAGAGATGAGGCATCTGGGCTCTCCTCTCCAGAGATTGGGCATTTGGGCTCTCCTCTCCAGAGATGGGGCATTTGGGCTCCCCTCTCCAGAGATGGGGCATTTGGGCTCCCCTCTCCAGAGATGAGGCATCTGGGCTCTCCTCTCCAGAGATGGGGCATTTGGGCTCTCCTCTCCAGAGATGAGGCATTTGGGCTCATAGGGCTAGAGATGAGGCATTTGGGCTCTCCTCTCCAGAGATGAGGCATTTGGGCTCATAGGGCCAGAGATGAGGCATTTGGGCTCTCCTCTCCAGAGATGAGGCATTTGGGCTCATAGGGCCAGAGATGAGGCATTTGGGCTTTCCTCTCCAGAGATGAGGCATTTGGGATCTCCTCTCCAGAGATGAGGCATTTGGGCTCCCCTCTCCAGAGATGAGGCATTTGGGCTCTCCTCTCCAGAGATGAGGCATTTGGGCTCCCCTCTCCAGAGATGAGGCATTTGGGCTCCCCTCTCCAGAGATGAGGAATTTGGGCTCTCCTCTCCAGAGATGAGGCATTTGGGCTCTCCTCTCCAGAGATGAGGCATTTGGGCTCTCCTCTCCAGAGATGGGGCATTTGGGCTAATAGGGCCAGAGATGGGGCATTTGGGCTCTCCTCTCCAGAGATGGGGCATTCGGGCTCTCCTCTCCAGAGATGGGGCATTTGGGCTCTCCTCTCCAGAGATGGGGCATTTGGGCTCTCCTCTCCAGAGATGGGGCATTTGGGCTCTCCTCTCCAGAGATAGGGCATTTGGGCTCCCCTCTCCAGAGATGAGGCATCTGGCCTCTCCTCTCCAGAGATGGGGCATTTGGGCTCTCCTCTCCAGAGATGGGGCATTTGGGCTCCCCTCTCCAGAGATGAGGCATTTGGGCTCCCCTCCAGAGATGAGGCATTTGGGCTCTCCTCTCCAGAGATGAGGTATTTGGGCTCATAGGGCCAGAGATGGGGCATTTGGGCTTTCCTCTCCAGAGATGAGGCATTTGGGCTCCCCTCTCCAGAGATGAGGCATCTGGGCTCTCCTCTCCAGAGATTGGGCATTTGGGCTCTCCTCTCCAGAGATGGGGCAGAGAGATGGGGCATTTGGGCTCCCCTCCAGAGATGAGGCATTTGGGCTCCCTCCAGAGATGAGGCATTTGGGCTCTCCTCTCCAGAGATGAGGCATTTGGGCTCTCCTCTCCAGAGATGAGGTATTTGGGCTCATAGGGCCAGAGATGGGGCATTTGGGCTTTCCTCTCCAGAGATGAGGCATTTGGGCTCTCCTCTCCAGAGATGAGGCATTTGGGCTCTCCTCTCCAGAGATGAGGCATTTGGGCTCTCCTCTCCAGAGATGGGGCATTTGGGCTCTCCTCTCCAGAGATGAGGCATTTGGGCTCTCCTCTCCAGAGATGAGGCATTTGGGCTCTCCTCCCCAGAGATGGGGCATTTGGCCTCTCCTCTCCAGAGATGAGGCATTTGGGCTCTCCTCTCCAGAGATGGGGCATTTGGGTTCTCCTCTCCAGAGATGAGGCATTTGGGCTCTCCTCTCCAGAGATGAGGCATTTGGGCTGTCCTCTCCAGAGATGAGGCATTTGGGCTCTCCTCTCAGAGATGAGGCATTTGGGCTCATAGAGGCCAGAGATGAGGCATTTGGGCTCTCCTCTCCAGAGATGAGGCATTTGGGCTCATAGGGCCAGAGATGAGGCATTTGGGCTCCCCTCTCCAGAGATGAGGCATTTGGGCTCCCCTCTCCAGAGATGAGGCATTTGGGCTCTCCTCTCCAGAGATGAGGCATTTGGGCTCTCCTCTCCAGAGATGAGGCATTTGGGCTCTCCTCTCCAGAGATGAGGCATTTGGGCTCTCCTCTCCAGAGATGGGGCATTTGGGCTCATAGGGCCAGAGATGGGGCATTTGGGCTCTCCTCTCCAGAGATGGGGCATTCGGGCTCTCCTCTCCAGAGATGGGGCATTTGGGCTCTCCTCTCCAGAGATGGGGCATTTGGGCTCTCCTCTCCAGAGATGGGGCATTTGGGCTCTCCTCTCCAGAGATGGGGCATTTGGGCTCCCCTCTCCAGAGATGAGGCATCTGGGCTCTCCTCTCCAGAGATGAGGCATTTGGGCTCTCCTCTCCAGAGATGAGGCATTTGGGCTCATAGGGCCAGAGATGAGGCATTTGGGCTTTCCTCTCCAGAGATGAGGCATTTGGGATCTCCTCTCCAGAGATGAGGCATTTGGGCTCCCCTCTCCAGAGATGAGGCATTTGGGCTCTCCTCTCCAGAGATGAGGCATTTGGGCTCTCCTCTCCAGAGATGAGGTATTTGGGCTCATAGGGCCAGAGATGGGGCTTTTCCAGAGATGCTTTGGGCTCTCTCCAGAGATGAGGCATTTCCTCTCCAGGATGAGGCCTCCTCTCCAGAGATGAGGCATTTGGGCTCTCCTCTCCAGAGATGAGGCATTTGGGCTCTCCTCTCCAGAGATGAGGCATTTGGGCTCTCCAGAGATGAGGCTCCAGAGATGAGGCATTTGGGCTCTCCTCTCCAGAGATGAGGCATTTGGGCTCTCCTCTCCAGAGATGGGGCATTTGGGTTCTCCTCTCCAGAGATGAGGCATTTGGGCTCTCCTCTCCAGAGATGAGGCATTTGGGCTGTCCTCTCCAGAGATGAGGCATTTGGGCTCTCCTCTCCAGAGATGAGGCATTTGGGCCCATAGGGCCAGAGATGAGGCATTTGGGCTCTCCTCTCCAGAGATGAGGCATTTGGGCTCATAGGGCCAGAGATGAGGCATTTGGGCTTTCCTCTCCAGAGATGAGGCATTTGGGCTCTCCTCTCCAGAGATGAGGCATTTGGGCTCCCTCTCTCAGAGATGAGGCATTTGGGCTCTCCTCTCCAGAGATGAGGCATTTGGGCTCCCCTCTCCAGAGATGAGGCATTTGGGCTCTCTCTCCAGAGATGAGGCATTTGGGCTCCCTCTCCAGAGATGAGGCATTTGGGCTCTCCTCTCCAGAGATGAGGCATTTGGGCTCTCCTCTCCAGAGATGAGGCATTTGGGCTCTCTCCAGAGATGAGGCTTTGGGCCAGAGATGAGGCATTTGGGCTTTCCTCTCCAGAGATGAGGCATTTGGGATCTCCTCTCCAGAGATGAGGCATTTGGGCTCCCCTCTCCAGAGATGAGGCATTTGGGCTCTCCTCTCCAGAGATGAGGCATTTGGGCTCTCCTCTCCAGAGGTGAGGTATTTGGGCTCATAGGGCCAGAGATGGGGCATTTGGGCTTTCCTCTCCAGAGATGAGGCATTTGGGCTCCCCTCTCCAGAGATGAGGCATTTGGGCTCTCCTCTCCAGAGATGAGGCATTTGGGCTCTCCTCTCCAGAGGTGAGGTATTTGGGCTCATAGGGCCAGAGATGGGGCATTTGGGCTTTCCTCTCCAGAGATGAGGCATTTGGCCTCTCCTCTCCAGAGATGAGGCATTTGGGCTCTCCTCTCCAGAGATGGGGCATTTGGGCTCTCCTCTCCAGAGATGAGGCATTTGGGCTCTCCTCTCCAGAGATGGGGCATTCGGGCTCTCCTCTCCAGAGATGGGGCATTTGGGCTCCCCTCTCCAGAGATGAGGCATCTGGGCTCTCCTCTCCAGAGATGGGGCATTTGGGCTCTCCTCTCCAGAGATGAGGCATTTGGGCTGTCCTCTCCAGAGATGAGGCATTTGGGCTCATAGGGCTAGAGATGAGGCATTTGGGCTCTCCTCTCCAGAGATGAGGCATTTGGGCTCATAGGGCCAGAGATGAGGCATTTGGGCTCTCCTCTCCAGAGATGAGGCATTTGGGCTCATAGGGCCAGAGATGAGGCATTTGGGCTTTCCTCTCCAGAGATGAGGCATTTGGGATCTCCTCTCCAGAGATGAGGCATTTGGGCTCCCTCTCCAGAGATGAGGCATTTGGGCTCTCCTCTCCAGAGATGAGGCATTTGGGCTCTCCTCTCCAGAGATGAGGTATTTGGGCTCATAGGGCCAGAGATGGGGCATTTGGGCTTTCCTCTCCAGAGATGAGGCATTTGGCCTCTCCTCTCCAGAGATGAGGCATTTGGGCTCTCCTCTCCAGAGATGAGGCATTTGGGCTCTCCTCTCCAGAGATGGGGCATTTGGGCTCTCCTCTCCAGAGATGAGGCATTTGGGCTCTCCTCTCCAGAGATGAGGCATTTGGGCTCTCCTCTCCAGAGATGGGGCATTTGGGTTCTCCTCTCCAGAGATGAGGCATTTGGGCTCTCCTCTCCAGAGATGAGGCATTTGGGCTCTCCTCTCCAGAGATGAGGCATTTGGGCTCTCCTCTCCAGAGATGAGGCATTTGGGCCCATAGGGCCAGAGATGAGGCATTTGGGCTCTCCTCTCCAGAGATGAGGCATTTGGGCTCATAGGGCCAGAGATGAGGCATTTGGGCTTTCCTCTCCAGAGATGAGGCATTTGGGCTCTCCTCTCCAGAGATGAGGCATTTGGGCTCCCTCTCCAGAGATGAGGCATTTGGGCTCTCCTCTCCAGAGATGAGGCATTTGGGCTCCCCTCTCCAGAGATGAGGCATTTGGGCTCTCCTCTCCAGAGATGAGGCATTTGGGCTCCCCTCTCCAGAGATGAGGCATTTGGGCTCTCCTCTCCAGAGATGAGGCATTTGGGCTCTCCTCTCCAGAGATGAGGCATTTGGGCTGTCCTCTCCAGAGATGAGGCATTTGGGCTCATAGGGCTAGAGATGAGGCATTTGGGCTCTCCTCTCCAGAGATGAGGCATTTGGGCTCATAGGGCCAGAGATGAGGCATTTGGGCTCTCCTCTCCAGAGATGAGGCATTTGGGCTCATAGGGCCAGAGATGAGGCATTTGGGCTTTCCTCTCCAGAGATGAGGCATTTGGGATCTCCTCTCCAGAGATGAGGCATTTGGGCTCCCCTCTCCAGAGATGAGGCATTTGGGCTCTCCTCTCCAGAGATGAGGCATTTGGGCTCCCCTCTCCAGAGATGAGGCATTTGGGCTCCCCTCTCCAGAGATGAGGCATTTGGGCTCTCCTCTCCAGAGATGAGGCATTTGGGCTCTCCTCTCCAGAGATGAGGCATTTGGGCTCTCCTCTCCAGAGATGGGGCATTTGGGCTCATAGGGCCAGAGATGGGGCATTTGGGCTCTCCTCTCCAGAGATGGGGCATTCGGGCTCTCCTCTCCAGAGATGGGGCATTTGGGCTCTCCTCTCCAGAGATGGGGCATTTGGGCTCTCCTCTCCAGAGATGGGGCATTTGGGCTCTCCTCTCCAGAGATGGGGCATTTGGGCTCCCCTCTCCAGAGATGAGGCATCTGGGCTCTCCTCTCCAGAGATGGGGCATTTGGGCTCTCCTCTCCAGAGATGAGGCATTTGGGCTCATAGGGCCAGAGATGGGGCATTTGGGCTCATAGGGCCAAAGATGGGGCATTTGGGCTTTCCTCTCCAGAGATTGGGCATTCGGGCTCTCCTCTCCAGAGATGGGGCATTTGGGCTTTCCTCTCCAGAGATGAGGCATTTGGGCTCTCCTCTCCAGAGATGGGGCATTTGGGCTCTCCTCTCCAGAGATGAGGCATTTGGGCTCTCCTCTCCAGAGATGGGGCATTTGGGCTCTCCTCCCCAGAGATGGGGCATTTGGGCTCTCCTCTCCAGAGATGAGGCATTCGGGCTCTCCTCTCCAGAGATGGGGCATTTGGGCTCTCCTCTCCAGAGATGGGGCATTTGGGCTCCCCTCTCCAGAGATGAGGCATTTGGGCTTTCCTCTCCAGAGATGGGGCATTTGGGCTCTCCTCTCCAGAGATGAGGCATTTATTTGGGCTCTCCTCTCCAGAGATGAGGCATTTGGGCTCTCCTCTCCAGAGATGGGGCATTTGGGCTCTCCTCTCCAGAGATGGGGCATTTGGGCTCTCCTCTCCAGAGATGGGGCATTTGGGCTTTCCTCTCCAGAGATGAGGCATTTGGGCTCCCCTCTCCAGAGATGAGGCATTTGGGCTCTCCTCTCCAGAGATGAGGCATTTGGCTCATAGGGCCATAGATGGGGCATTTGGGCTCATAGGGCCAGAGATGGGGCATTTGGGCTTTCCTCTCCAGAGATGGGGCATTTGGGCTCTCCTCTCCAGAGATGGGGCATTTGGGCTCTCCTCTCCAGAGATGAGGCATTTGGGCTCATAGGGCCAGAGATGGGGCATTTGGGCTCATAGGGCCAGAGATGGGGCATTTGGGCTTTCCTCTCCAGAGATTGGGCATTTGGGCTCTCCTCTCCAGAGATGGGGCATTTGGGCTCTCCTCTCCAGAGATGGGGCATTTGGGCTCTCCTCTCCAGAGATGGGGCATTTGGGCTCATAGGGCCAGAGATGGGGCATTTGGGCTCCCCTCTCCAGAGATGGGGCATTTGGGCTCCCCTCTCCAGAGATGAGGCATTCGGGCTCTCCTCTCCAGAGATGAGGCATTTGGGCTCTCCTCTCCAGAGATGAGGCATTCGGCTCTTCTCTCCAGAGATGGGGCATTTGGGCTCCCCTCTCCAGAGATGAGGCATTCGGGCTCTCCTCCCTCTTCTTCCTGTTGTCCTGGTGCCTGAGCCAGCTGACTACTGGGGCTGTCCCTCCCTCTTCTCCCTGGTGCCTGAGCCAGCTGACTGCTGGGGCTGTCCCTCCCTCTTCTCCCTGGTGCCTGAGCCAGCTGACTGCTGGGGCTGTCCCTCCCTCTTCTTCCTGTTGCCCTGGTGCCTGTGCCAGCTGACTACTGGGGCTGTCCCTCCCTCTTCTTCCTGTTGCCCTGGTGCCTGAGCTGATGGGGTAGAGATGATGGAGTAGAGATGATGGGGTAGAGATGATGGGGTAGAGATGATGGGGTAGAAATGATGGGGTAGAGATTATGGGGTAGAGATGATGGGGTAGAGATGATGGGGTAGAGATGATGGGGTAGAGATGATGGAGTAGAGATGATGGGGTAGAGATGATGGGGTAGAGATGATGGGATAGAGATGATGGGGTAGAGATGATGGGGTAGAAATGATGGGGTAGAGATGATGGGGTAGAGATGATGGGGTAGAGATGATGGGGTAGAGGTGATGGGGTAGAGATGATGGGGTAGAGATGATGGGATAGAGATGATGGGGTAGAGATGATGGGGTAGAGATGATGGAGTAGAGATGATGGGGTAGAGATGATGGGGTAGAGATGATGGGATAGAGATGATGGGGTAGAGATGATGGAGTAGAGATGATGGGGTAGAGATGATGGGATAGAGATGATGGGGTAGAGATGATGGAGTAGAGATGATGGGGTAGAGATGATGGGGTAGAGATGATGGGGTAGAGATGATGGGGTAGAGATGATGGGGTAGAGATGATGGAGTAGAGATGATGGGGTAGATATGATGGAGTAGAGATGATGGAGTAGAGATGATGGAGTAGAGATGATGGGGTAGAGATGATGGAGTAGAGATGATGGGTTAGAGATGATGGGGTAGAGATGATGGGGTAGAGATGATGGGGTAGAGATGATGGGGTAGAGATGATGGGGTAGAGATGATGGGATAGAGATGATGGGGTAGAGATGACGGGGTAGCGATGATGAGGTAGAGATGATGGGGTAGAGATGATGGGGTAGAGATGATGGGGTAGCGATGATGAGGTAGAGATGATGGGGTAGAGATGATGGGGTAGAGATGATGGGGTAGAGATGATGGGGTAGAGATGATGTCATCCATTGACTCAGCGAACCGTTTCATCATATAGAATGCTGAATTCCACCTTGTGGTGCAGTCTTGTTTAGGCCATCAGCTCAGGCATCTGGGGTTTGTGTAGACTTTTAGTTTTTCAGCACCTACTGTACTCCTGTGGGAATATTCCACAGCTGCTTTCACTTTGTCCACAGTGGGCTCTATCACCTTCAGAGCATCTCTAACAATCAGGTTGATTGTGTGGACTAAGACATGGATGATGGATCCATTTTAACATGGTTATGGTTATACTTTGGTTATGGTCGATGCATTGCCGCTAACATAACAGACCACTTTTCCATCTACTTGCCGTTCTCTGGCCACTCTCAACAGTTCCTCTGCCAAGTTCACTGAGGTGTGTCTGTCACTGAACTCAAAGCAGTCCAGAAGACCGCTAGACATCAAACCATCTTCAATGAAGTGACATGTAACAGACATGTAAGTAGAGGTTACCCTTGATGTCCAGCAGTCAGTAGTAGGGCAAACTGCAGTAGCTTTTTGGACTTTTTCCCCGCACTGAAGCCTGTGTGCTCTCATACAGTTGTGGAATAAGTGATTTTGAAAGGGTTTTCCTGCTTGGAATAGTGTACATTGTATTTAGACGACTGCTGTAATTTCTAAAAACCTCTGTCCTGCACGATTGAAAATGTCTGGAAATCTGTGGCAATCATTTTAGCCAGTGCAATTTGAATCTGTTCTTGTTTTGCTACAGACATAGGCGTTTGGCATAAACTGGTCCAGAGAAGACTGCGTTGCTGTGGGTCGCGGAGTAGGCCTACTTGACTGTGTGCGCATATGCCGGTGTAGATTGTGCGTAGAACCGGATTTATATGAGATTTCGTTTTGGCAAATTCTATGCTCTATGTTCTATGCTCTATGTTCTATGCTCTATGTTCTATGCTCTATGTTCTATGCTCTATGTTCTATGCTCTATGTTCTATGCTCTATGCTCTATGTTCTATGCTCTATGTTCTATGCTCTATGTTCTATGCTCTATGTTCTATGCTCTAACATTGTCTACATTATTACAATGCATCCAAATGCTACTGTGCTTCCAACTCATTTCACAGCTGTCCTTCCTCTCTCTCCTCGGCTGCTCAGTGTGTGACTGTGAGTGAGTTGGCTCCGCCCTCCCTCACGCAGCTTTGGTTCATTGGTTGACTCTGCGTGTCTGATTGACAGGAACAACAGGTGAGGCTGTTATTCTGAGCAGATTGTCAGAACGGACATGTGTGCGTTTGAACAGTTAGGCCTATATTATTTTCATTATTCTTCCATTCTTTGAATTAGTTAAATCTATTCATATAAATCTTTTGAGTATTCATATCTTATTCATTTAATATTCTTATAAATAGAGTCGGCTCTTCTGATATGCAAGCCGGCTCCCAACGTTCACCCACAAGAGCCGGCTCTTAGAGTCGACTTGTTCACGAACGACCCATCACTATATAAGGCCTTTAGTTATAGCCTAATGTCCTTGAAAATATCACTGAAAAACCTACCTTATGGGCCAAATAAAAACCTGTAAGACACAATTGTCACGTTCGTTATAAGTATCGGACCAAGGTATGGTATGTGTACATTGTTATTTATTTAAAGATTGAACACTGAACAAACTAACAATATAACAAGAAGAATTGTGACGCTATACAAATGAGGGCTGTCAGGCAACTACACATAGACAAGATCCCACAAACACCAAAGGGAAATGGCTACCTAAATATGATCCCCAATCAGAGACAACGATAAACAGCTGTCTCTGATTGGGAACCATATCAGGCCAACATAGAATTACAAAAACTCCTAGATAATCCAAAAATCCTACACAATAATAACCAAAACATAAAGAAAACAGAGATATCTCAGGTCAGGGCGTGACAACATTATACTGGTTTGTGAAGTGATTAGTGATGTTTATCGGAATATAGCCAGAATGAAGATATCCAACAACTGTAATATTTTAACACCCACAACCTACACTCAGAATGACCGCTATGGTGAAAGACTGCGTACATAAAGACTATCTAAACCATATAAGACAATTACTACCATCTTAGTCATTCTCAACATATTCTATTGTAAGTGACGATTGTCAACCCACATTGTACTGGAAGATCACACTCAGTATTACAACGAACACTTGGACGCTTGAAAGCTCGTAAAAAAAATTGCTTCAACAAAGCACAATTGTCTTTCCTTTGGAGTTTGGAGAAGCGACTCCAACCGATCGAATTATGAAGCGATACGCGGTGAGGGGATAAGAAGATGACAAAGAAGGAATGAGGGAAGAAGAGAGAGAAAAAACTAGAGAGATTATTTACTGCTCTAGTGGAATATAACGCAGAGAGTCGAAAAGGCAGAATAATTTCTAGCCAGTGATCATGGGGCTGAGTGAACTCTAGCTAGACACAGATTATCACTCAGTCTCTAGCTAAACACACATTATCACCCAGTCTCTAGCTAGACACAGATTATCACTCAGTCTCTAGCTAAACACACATTATCACCCAGTCTCTAGCTAGACACAGATTATCACTCAGTCTCTAGCTAGACACACATTATCACTCAGTCTCTAGCTAGACACAGATTATCACTCGGTCTCTAGGTAAACACACATTATCACCCAGTCTCTAGCTAGACACAGATTATCACTCAGTCTCTAGCTAGACACAGATTATCACTCAGTCTCTAGCTAGACATACATTATCACTCAGTCTCTAGCTAGACACACATTATCACTCGGTCTCTAGCTAGACATACATTATCACTCAGTCTCTAGCTAGACACACATTATCACTCGGTCTCTAGCTAGACATACATTATCACTCAGTCTCTAGCTAGACACACATTATCTCTCGGTCTCTAGCTAGACATACATTATCACTCAGTCTCTAGCTAGACACACATTATCACTAGTTATCACACATTATCACTCGGTCTCTAGGTAAACACACATTATCACCCAGTCTCTAGCTAGACACAGATTATCACTCAGTCTCTAGCTAGACACACATTATCACTCAGTCTCTAGCTAGACACAGATTATCACTCGGTCTCTAGGTAAACACACATTATCACCCAGTCTCTAGCTAGACACAGATTATCACTCAGTCTCTAGCTAGACACAGATTATCACTCAGTCTCTAGCTAGACATACATTATCACTCAGTCTCTAGCTAGACACACATTATCACTCGGTCTCTAGCTAGACATACATTATCACTCAGTCTCTAGCTAGACACACATTATCTCTCGGTCTCTAGCTAGACATACATTATCACTCAGTCTCTAGCTAGACACACATTATCACTCGGTCTCTAGTTATCACACATTATCACTCGGTCTCTAGGTAAACACACATTATCACCCAGTCTCTAGCTAGACACAGATTATCACTCAGTCTCTAGCTAGACACAGATTATCACTCAGTCTCTAGCTAGACATACATTATCACTCAGTCTCTAGCTAGACACACATTATCACTCGGTCTCTAGCTAGACATACATTATCACTCAGTCTCTAGCTAGACACACATTATCTCTCGGTCTCTAGCTAGACATACATTATCACTCAGTCTCTAGCTAGACAAACACTATCACTCGGTCACTCGGTCTCTAGCTAGATACACATTATCACTCGGTCTCTAGCTAGACGCACAATATCACTTGGTCTCTAGCAAGGCACACATTATCACTCATTATCTAGCTAGACATACATTATCACTCGGTCACTCGGTCTCTAGCGAGATACACATTATCACTCGGTCTCTAGCTAGACACACATTATCACTCGGTCTCTAGCTAGACACACATTATCACTCGGTCTCTAGCGAGATACACATTATCACTCGGTCTCTAGCTAGACACACATTATCACTCGGTCTCTAGCTAGACACACATTATCACTCGGTCTCTAGCTAGATACACATTATCACTCGGTCTCTAGCGAGATACACATTATCACTCGGTCTCTAGCTAGACACACATTATCACTCGGTCTCTAGCTAGACACACATTATCACTCGGTCTCTAGCTAGACACACATTATCACTCGGTCTCTAGCTAGACACACATTATCACTCAGTCTCTAGCGAGATACACATTATCACTCGGTCTCTAGCTAGACACACAATATCACTCAGTCTCTAGGTAGACACACAATATCTCTCAGTCTCTAGGTAGACACACAATATCTCTCAGTCTCTAGGTAGACACACATTATCTCTCGGTCTCTAGCTAGACACACATTATCACTCGGTCTCTAGCTAGACACACATTATCACTCGGTCTCTAGGGAGATACACATTATCACTCGGTCTCTAGCTAGACACACAATATCACTCAGTCTCTAGGTAGACACACAATATCTCTCAGTCTCTAGGTAGACACACAATATCTCTCAGTCTCTAGGTAGACACACATTATCTCTCGGTCTCTAGCTAGACACACAATATCACTCAGTCTCTAGGTAGACACACAATATCACTCAGTCTCTAGGTAGACACACAATATCTCTCAGTCTCTAGGCAGACACACAACATCACTCGTTCTCATCGTTTTTCTTCTCTAAACGCAGCCAGAGAGCAATGAGAGCCTTTTGCTACAGGCACTGTGTCAGCAGGATCCAACCCGCTTCCGCACCCTATTCCCTATGCAGTGGAGTTCTGGTCAAAGACGTTGTGCACTGCATAGGGATAAGGATGGCATTTGGGACATGTACCGGGAGAGAGTGGCTCATTATGAAGTATTTATATGTACGGCATTATTATTTTAGGCTACATTAATATCCTCTGTGATTTCTGACAGACACGGCATGGCAGCTGCCTCTTTTCCACCTGACACTGTCTAGAATAATAATCAGGATGTATGAATTAATAAAA